>NW_021940750.1:26719199-26892577 GCF_001715985.3 Manacus vitellinus
GGCGAGCGGAGCCGCCGTCTTGGAAGGTTGAAGCGGCCGCGTATACTGGGAGTTAAAACAGCCTTGGCGATCGCTGGGGAGTCCCAAAGCTTGGTTGGTTACGCCAGCTCAGGAGGTGTCTGTGAGGGGGTTGCTCGTTGTGCGGTGAGATTGGCGAAGTTGCTGGGTAGCTACATCCCTGTGCTCGGTTCATGTTCAGCTGGTCCCCTCAGCTGCGAGAGGGACACTGTGTTCACAACCGGGCTCTGAGTCCCTCGGTAACAAGTTCAAACGCATCAGACCTGTTCACCTCAGTTAAGCCTCTCAGTCTGTTATGTTTTGGAGGCAGTCTGGTATGTCTAAAGCTGTCCTCATTTCCTTGAGACAGATAACACAAATCACTTTTCTCTCCATTTCTTATTTACAGTAATTTATGACTTGTTGCTCTTGGATGGCGTTGCTTTTATCCTTACCACAAGCTGCTAATTGCCAATGCCAGGTCATGTACAGCAGCAGTGTTCACACAGAGTCTAACTCAGATACATCAAAGGTCAATGAAATAAAATGTCTTATTCCCATTCCAGTATTATATATTTGTGTTTGTACACACACATATATATATATTAAAAAAATATGTGTACATGTATACATACACACATTTCTACAGTTTCCTATGGAGAGATTGAGTTGGGCTAATTGAAGTTGGTAAGCTCTTTCTACTTCAGAATGGTTTAAATACCAAACATCGGTTTTAGGGCACTTTTGAGATTGTTTTCTTCCCAGAAATTAAAATTACTGTCTAAGGGCTTCATAATATTTCAGGTAAAACTGTTGAAGATGTTTTCCACCAAGCACTGCAGCTGTTCTGTTGAGGTATCTCTCTGTAGCATATGGTACACACATAACTTCACTGAAAATGTCCATCCAGTTACTGCCTTTCCAATAGTATTATTATCAAGCCTATAAATATAGAAACTTTGATCTCAGGAGATGTTTTCAAACTCAAAAAAAATTGATTCCCTAGCTTTTATCACTTGATTTAGAAGCTCACTATTGCAGAGAAAGGAAATGTTAAATCGCTATATTATTAAACTATAAAAGGGAAAATAATGAAAATACTAAACTGATGAACTTAATTGTTAATTTTTTCCATCTTCGTAACTGTTGGCTCCTTTGTACAACTACTGGGTAGTGTCAGATTTACTTCTTTACAAAGTGTAACAACCACTTCTGATTATTCTGTGTCCCAGATAATAGATTTTAAAGAGACTAGTACTGTATTTCACCCAGTGGCTCTACTAGCCTACTCTTGGACTAACTGTCCCTGGCAGCCTCAGAAGAGAGAAACTGAAATCTGACTCCACTCTGTTCCTTACTAACTCTCAGTGTGAGTGGAGCTGGCATTGAATCCAGTAGTTGTTAATAGTCTTGGTTTCAGATGTTCATAGCTCGACAGACTGTATCTGCTTATTTGCCTCGGGCTGAAACCTTCGTTCTCCTTTTAAATTTCAGCTAAAACAGATTTTAAAAATGAGGCAACAACCCTAAAACCTCAAACCAAGGGTATTGATCCATGCCAATCATGCATGTAGCAAGACATAGGGATTACCAGGTATATTTCAGTTTAGGGTAACTGGACTTGGAAAGTACCAGTGCATGAACTGAAAGTTCTTTTTTGTCACCGAGGGACCCCCTGATTTAGTGGCAACACGGTCATTCCATTAAAAAAAAAAATCAGATTTTTTACATAACAGTTTCTCCTGTGTTAAAATATTCTTGAAAGCATGCCAGCAGTTGGAAGTATGGATAGTCATGTGCCAGCACTCAGATTGTGCCTTTGTCCCATTTGAATCACTAACACAGGCAGTCACAGAGTCAGATAAGGGGGGAAATTTGGCTTGAGCCTGCAGCCAAAGCAGCATGTGGAAGTACAGGAACAATGATGGGCTGTAGACCCACAGAGAGTAAAGACTGGTCTGTAAGAGATTTCTTATAGTTTGGAGGAGTAAAACCACCCTTGGTGTGTAAACTGTGCTTTTATAAGGGCAGCTCGGAGTGCAGTTTAACTGACTGAAAATGCTATTTGCATTTTAAATATTTTTACACGTGCTGTGACACTGAACAAAAAAATAATATTTGCAGTATGTGCATTCAATAAATTATCCCTCTGATATTAAAAGGAAAAATATTGTGTGTTAAAATTATTAAAAGCTATGGGGTGGTGCAAAGCTACTCTTGCTCCATAGTGTAAATATTTTGGGGGTTTTTAAGTAGCATTTTCATATTCTTGTGCATGATAAGAGCAACCTGACAGGTCAATCAACCAACAGTTCTGTGTTTGGGCTGAGCGTGTGCTGAGTTTGGGAACACGGAGCAACACCGTTCTAAAGATAGATGTCCCTTCTCTACCCCGCAACACAACTGTTCAAAAATATGTGTATTTACTTGCCATTCCTAATTGTGAAAAGAAGGAGGAAAAAATGCCGGGAAATACCCACGGGGAAAGATATTATTGAACTTTATTGAAGAAACAGTGTCACAACATTTTCTTTTTGGTTCTAAAAGAGGTGGTGTGCTAAGCTGGTTTGAGGGCCGAGGTGAAATTGAAATGCTCAGTGTACAGACTTCTGAGAGGAAATGAGAGAGAAAAAGAAGAAAATGAGTGCTGTAGCTGCATATTTCCAGGGTGTCACTACTTCACAGTTTTAAGGTATTTGGTTTACTTTCTTTCTGAAGGGTAGCTGCATATGAAAATCATAGTTTCTATGGAGCTCAAGTTGGAGGCATCTGGTGCTTTCTTATGGTCATTGAATTGTTACAGAAATAGGTGTTATTTTCAAAGGACAAATGTTGGAAAACCAGATGATACAAAATGTTCCCCTTAATCACTCCATGGAGAATATTTGCACTGCAGGGGGAAAAAAGGATCAAATTTTGGAAACCACAAAATGAATTTAGGAAAGGACTCACCTCCGGACATGACATCAAGAAGCTTTTGTGTGAGGTTTTAGTACACTATTAGTTCTAGGTTCTAGTTTACATGCATTCTCTCTGATTTTTATCTTTTTGTTTTTTAATCTGAATCTTTAATTGAACATTTTGTGCTTCATAACTGTCAGAAAAGTAGACTGGGTAGGTAAATTTGCTCTTAAAGGGTTTTTGTATGAAACTGCTGTGGCCAACAATTTTATCTCTCTAAAACCACTTAATGTTTTACCATGAAAGGAGAAGTTATGCAAAACATCCAAGACTAATAATTCTCTTAACGGAAGTGGTACAACTCTGTCAGGAAATGGATCGTTTCTTGAAAGAGTGTGTGTGAGTGAAGATGTGTTACTGATTCTAGTGTCCTGTTTCAGTATTAATTTCTCCACCGATTGTTTAGTTTTTCTTCAGTTACTGTACACTTTCAAAAGTTTATTAGTTAAAAATCCACATAATTATAAAAGAGAAAAAAAGAACAACAATACTTGTTATGTTACTCAGTTTCTGATGAGGAAAAGGAAAATGAATGCACACTGTCCAGAGGGGAAAGAAAGCAGCACTATCCATTAAAACAGAAATAGGGGTTTGTTTCACTTTCTGATCTGCTAAAGCTGCTTAAACTAGGCAGAGATGGAATTTCTAGTTAATAGAAAGAATTGACTTTTGGATCCTAATCCTCACTCACAATAATTTGATTTTTTTTTTTTCAAATTTTTTGGAAGAAACACAGAGTTTTTATGTTCTACATAATGTTGTCATTAAATCTCAGTTATACTGACTGCAGTGTGTTTGAACCCGAAATCCTTTTCAGAAGACTCACATGTGAATTCTCACTATTTTGAAAATTTACTGAAAACTTCGGAGAAGTGGACTTTAGAAAGGAAAAGCTAATCAAGGTGATCTGAAAGCTAGTGATAATGAAATTAAAAGTTTTAACTCATCATGGAGACTATGAGTACATTCTGAGAGTTGCAGAAGTTATGTCTGCTTTCCACCCCCAAAGAAGGAAGCATACCATGAGGGAAAAAGTGTTTAAATGGCAGAGCTTAGAACTGCATTGTAGTTCTTAAAGAGAGCCCATGGAAAAAAGAAATAAGTGAAAAGAAGTGGCACATAAATGGAGGGAGAAAGACATTTTTTTAAAAGCGTAGATGAAAGCTGATAAGTTCATTTCCACAACTTGGCGTATTTCAAAGATTTTGCATCTGTTAAATTATCACAGACCAAAAAGAGATTTATTGAAATGAACAGTATTGCAGAGGTTCCTTTTCCCTTTATCTTGAGAAAAGTTGTATGATTATTGACTTTGAACCTACTCTTTTAAATTAAAAAAGATAAGATGTTCACATGAATTGAAATAACAGAAGAGAATCCTGAAATAAATGGATAAATTAAGGAAAATATATTCTAGAGTCAGTTGGTGTTTCTCCTGGAGTTTGAGAAGAACTTGGATCTTCACAGAAAGAAGTATAAAACTCCCATTAATTTCAAGTACTGTATCAGGTGACTGGAAGGCACCTCTTAACATAGTGTAATATTATATAACATAATACAATATAACATAGTATAATATTATATAACATAATATAATATGATTTAATATAAGCAGTGTTACAAGTAAAAACTCCTTTGGAAGGACCAGGAAAATGTTTTGATGAAAGATTTGAAAGATTGTCCTTAGTTTTAAAGAACAAAAAGAAATTAAAATGGATTATAGAAACAGTAGATAAACATGTTTGCATGAACATGGCCTAGATATAAAATACTGCTGTGAAAAAGCAGGTAGTAAAAGCTATAATGGTAGATTGCAATTTTTCAATACATCTAAAAAAATGGGGATTTTTAACTTTACTTGCCTAATTGACAGTAAACTGTATGACTTGGAACTAGAGCTATCAGGTAACTGGTACCTGTTACGAGCAATTCTGTCATTTCATTAATATTTTTCTTAAATGCTTCATCCCATACTGATTTATTTAGATACAGGATACAAACTAGGGTATCTCTAGCTTAGCATCCTGTCTCCAGCGCTTGCCAAGAGCAGCTGTGTAGTGTCATGACAGTCTGTGGTTTTGTTTGGTTTGACAATGCAGTCCCTGAGTAAAGACCTCCATTTTTTTGCTTTGACTTTGCCATTTGCTGCTTTCATCTGATGACCCATAATGATTTAGTTACAAAAGAGAGTGAAGAATTGTTACCTTTTATCTCCTCCATGCTTGTGTTGCATCTGCCCCTATTTCATAGGCAAACCCAGAATGTGAAGCACTAGCCCACTCCACTTCAAAATATCCAGTAAAATATTTGCTGTAGATAACCTGCTGTAGATAGAGGTTATGCACCAAGCAGTTGCAGTTCTTTCAGTAATCCATGCATGGTCTCATTTATTTCATTTTTCTTAGGCAGAGTGCTTCTGGGGGAAACCTAGGTTATTTAAATGTTAGAACACTCAGTTCCAATACACCTCTTTTCTAATATAAAGTGTTTGCTGTGACAGTCTTTCAAGAGGGTATCAAACCTCAGTTGGCCAGAAGGCATTTTACACTCCTTTTGTAAATTCCTTAGGATTTGCATTTTCTCTGAAGTGTTAGACTTCAATGTAAAGAAATGTCCCATTAAGCATTTTTCCTTTGGCTGTCCTTTATTAAATCTGGCTAAGAGTGAGGTTTGGCATCTTCCTCCTTACAGCATGTTATATTCAAACTTACTTTTCTGTTATGACTGCTTCTTACTGTATTGATGGGGAACATGACAGCAGTGCAGATTATTGACATTGTAAATAACTCCATTAACACTGAGGTACTTCAAATCCCTCACCTTCCAGCATTTTCTGGTATTTTATAAAGATTTACACCAGTACCACATCTCCCTCCATTTTCAAAAGAACATATTCCTGTTCAACCAGATTTTATTCTACCAAACCCACCATGTAATTGCAGAAATCCTGTTGTAAATTATTTGCTTCTCATTGGACTGAGTGTTGCCTTCCTGCAACTCTTGTGAGATGCACCTTCAAATAGGAAGTCAAATGAGGGAAACCCCACAGATTCTTAGAATTACTTGTAATAAGCAGTGAAGTTAGTGTATGGCTTTGACTATATTGCTTGTTCTCTGAGTAACAGTCTTGCTTTATCCCCAGCCAGCAGCCAAGCCCTACACAATCGCTCACTCACTCCCCCACCAGTGGGATTGGGGAGAGAGTTGGAAGGGTAAAAGCCAGAAAACTTATGGGTTGAGACAGTTTAATTGGGAAAGCAAACACTGCACATGCAAGCAAAGAAAAACAAGGAATTAATTTACAGTTTCCCATGGGCAGGCAGGTGTTCAGCCATGTCCAGAAGAGCAGGGCCCCATCATGTGTAACAGTTACTTGGGAAGACAAACACCATCACTCCAAATGTCCCCTCTTCTTCCTTCTTCCTCCCACTTTATATACTGAGCATGATGTCATCTGGTCTGGAATATCCCTTTGGTCAGTTTGGGTCAGCTGCCCCAGCTGTGTCTCCTCCCAACTTCCCATGCAGCCCCAACTTCTACGAAAAGCAGAAAAGGCCCTGGCTCTGTGTAAGCCCTGCTCAGCAATAACAAAAACATCTCTATTATCATAACTGCGTTCAGCCAAATCCAAAACACAGCCCCATACTAACCACAGTGAAGAAAATTACCTCAGCCAGAACCAGCACAGTAACGTGTATCTACAATGTGGCCTTACAATGTCTTCCCACAAAAGCATTTGGTTTTGGGGGTAGTGAGTTGTGAGATGCTTGCCATAAGTCTTTAGATAAAAAATTGGTTAAACTGTTCCACTGTGAGACAGTATTTTTCTTTAGAAAACTATGTGATTGAAGAAGTGGACAGGCGTGAGGTACTGGTTTGGTTTATACGTAAGAGAAAATAATTACTTTTGGATAGCAAGTACCAAAACAACAGAATTATAAATCATTTGGGGTTGGACATGAACCCACTACAGTACTGGAGCACTATCCTTTGATGGATATATAGAGAGGAGATGAAGGGGATTTCTGAAAAAATATGAGTCCCTCACTGCTTTTGACAAACAGTGAGTGTTAATCCCTTTTTTAATCTTGTGTTTGAAGGCAGGCCAGAACCACGTTTTCTGTAGCCTTTTATGTACCCTTTCTGACTTCGGATAGGCCATGTAGAAGTAATCATGCCCTCTCCTAAGACAACAGTTGCCTCATCTTCCCAGTGCCTCTCTTTCTCTGCAGAAGTAAATGCCTTCTCATTCCACCTACACACCCCAGGAGAGCAGCCTTCCCCCCACTCCCTGCCTCTGCCACAGTAGCAGCAGCATCCATTTGTCTTCAGTTACAGAGTTAAGGATGTTATTGTCACTATTGAAGGTGGCGCCGTGCATCTCACATCATCACTTGTCTCTTCCTTTTAGTGTTTTCACCTGTCTAGGTTGAATGTTCACAGTGCAGCCTCTTATATAGTTGAAGCTTTGAGCTACAATTTAGTCTGGTTTGGCCCTATTGATCTGATTGTTCTGTTTGGTTTTGTAAACTTTATTCCTGTTGAGATTCCTAAAAGTGACTAATATAGAAATCATATACTCTTATTAAAACAGAGCCTTGTCTAGAATAACAGTAAAACCAAAACATTTAAAGAAAACCTGTCTATCTTTCTTATTAATAACCGTACCGTCCCATGTCTTTAGAGTGTTCCTTGCTAATCTTTAGTTATTTACTTTGGAGAGGCTTATCTCTTCTCTTTCTTGGTTATTTACTTGTCTTATATCTACCTATTAAGTCCACATATCCATGCAATAAGTATCCCGACAGTCAAGTCACCTACAATATTCATAAGTCATTTCAAAGAAGCAACAAATGTATTCTGATTTATTACAAAAAGATCTAATGAATTAATTCTAAGTGTTATTTTATGTGGTATTGAGGCTATTTTCAGCAAAAGTTTCAATCTCTAATTGAAAACATACAGCTTTACCAAAAGGACAAGTGTTCAGTGCAGGTAAGGGATATAGTTACTATAAAGGTCAGAAATTGGTTGTTCACCAGAAATACTTGTTTATCAGGTACAAAATGAGCGATCCATAAGCTTGGTATCCTCTCTATTCCTGTTTATTTTTAAGAAAGACATTTGAGATACTTGACTTCTACAGAGCTTATGAACCAAGATCGCTAAGTTAAATGCATTTCTGTTAATATTCTTGGCTATTTTTAATATACGTAGATTATATCCTACACAATGCCCGCTTATGTGCACTTTGTTTCACATATTTTCTTTTGTATACTTAGTAACCATGGAAAAGTCACATACAGATCATTCTATCCTTTGAACTATAAGATACTCAATTTGGACTGTCTTTTATTTTGTTGATTTTATACAGTCTTGAAATAACTCTCTTTAACTGAGAACACTTCGTTTTATGTGATCAACCGTGGAATGAATGCATATATATTATATATATATACACACTTTTTTTTCTGCCTAGAATTTGAAACCAAGTACTGATAGCAATATTTTCCTTCTTCAAAAGGAGTGGAAAATATTGTGTAATATTTTCCAAACTGAAGCTGGATCTACTCAGAATGCTTGGTTTTTAAACTTTCCACTGAAAGGGGGGGGAAGCATTTTTATTATTTGATACAAAGGACACAGATTTCCTTATTTTTATATATGGTTTCATATTTTTTTACATCCCTTCTGGCAAACTATATCTTTGATGTCAAGCAAGAAAGTCTCACTTCTTTCCAGCCTCATATTTTCGTACTCCAGTAAACTTACATTATTTCTGACAATTTTCCCATGAACACAATGATTGTATATCTCATGTATCTGCACTTTGAAGTGCCTAAAAGATTAAAAATTAGCCTTGTATACCAAACTTTCTAGTCAAAGTCAGTTAATTTACAAAGACAAGTAGTATGAGAATAGAGAAGAAATTTCCATTAGGGAAATCTGTCAGTAGAGAATGGAGTTTTAAAGTCAGTAGCTACCATCATCTCTTCAAATGTTTTAGTAGTAGTAACTATTTTTTTTAATAGCAGTCTTCTACTGCTCCATCAGTCTGACTGGAAATCATAGCAGTTTCTAGTAACTGATGCCTATTCATCTTCCTTTTAACTGATCAAAATTCTCTCTCTTCAATGTGTAATGAGAAACACCTCAATCCTGTATTCAAATTAAAATGTTCTTCTATCTTTGCATATTATTAAAAATACTCCCTGATAGTTATGATATAGCAATGTATCATACAACATACCTTGCTCTATATGATTTTTGTTTGGTTTTGTTTCCAAGTAGCTGAACAATTATCAGTTTTGTAGATTTATTCTTTTTCCATTCAGAAATGCTGATCCTAAATACTCCATTTTCAAAATTCTAGATGGTCCCAAAAGTGCACCTTCATACTAATTATATTAGAAGAGAAACTAGGTAACTAGGCCTAGGTTTGAACCAAATTCACTGGTCCCTTTCTTCCACAATCAAAACCCCACACATTTGACTAATCTTTTGGAGACAAACCCCACAGCTTTTCTGAGTTCAGTTTTTGCAAATGTGAATGCTCTGTTTTAATGGTACATTTACACTTGGAGCATGTTAATGCAGGCTGCTGAGTGCTTTTAATCTGTCTTGTCCTTTTTCACTGCGTATACGGTGTAGTCTGACCCTTTTTGGGGAGAAGATATTGCTGGAAATAGCTAATTAACTTTATTTGGAACACCCTTGTAAGAGGCTTGTCTCAAGAGGAAATGTATTTATGGGATTAGGATTAAAGGAATTTGTAGATTGCATTCTAATATAAAGATAGTTTAGTTACTTTTAAATATATTAGCTTTGGAACTGGAATCCTAGTGAAAGAATCCATGCAAAATTCTTAGCATTTGCATCTAGACAGTTTTCCAAGTAAATTAATTTGGGAGGTAGCTACTGGAATCTATATGATATGCTGCAAACTGGAGTTATATGGGATAAAGTCCACTTGGCTATCAGTTTTTATGTTAACTTCTACAGACAGAGAAATCACCTTTAGCTTCAAAGGTTCTGTACCAGAGGTCATGAAATGCTGGAAGGATAAACCAGCTAGGTTTTGTCAACGTTTTCTCTTCTGCTGAGCTCTTTCTTAGGTATGCATTATTGATCCCTGTCAAAGTTAGGGTATGGGGCTTTATGTAGCTTTAATTCTATCTTCTGAAGAATACTGTTTTAATAATATTTTTAATTATTTGGATTTTATGCATATACTAATGACAATATGAAACTGTTCAGGCACTGTGATGTAATGTAAATTGAAAATCTGTTTTAGAGAAGGAGGAAAATTCAACCAGATCAAAAGCTATTGCTAAAACAAGCCAAGAGTCTTTTCCTATTTGAAAACAAAATAAAGCAAAAGTTAGCACATTCTCCATACTTCAGATATATAATGAGTTATGTGAAAAAAAATCCAAGAACAAAAATGGTTGCTCCTAAAGCACCTCAAATAAGATAAATATCATAGAACTGTTTGGGTTGGAAGGGACCTTAAAGATCATCTGGTTCCAATCCCTCTCCATAGACAGGAACACCTTCCACTAGACCAGGTTGCTCAAAGTCCCATCTAACCCAACCTTGAACACTTCCAGAGGTGGGGCAGCCACAACTCTTCTGGGCAACCTGTGTCAGTGCCTCACCACACCGCCCTCTCAGGAAAGAATTTCTTCCTAATATCTAACCTAACCCTACTCTCTTTCAGTTTAAAGATGCTACTCCTTGTCCTATCAAATACCAAATGTGGGATATGGAGTTTTAAGGTACATTATTAAAATTGCCTGAGTGTCATGTATACAGAAACCAGGAAAAAGGATCAATAGCTGCTAAACAGACAAAACCAGAGCTACAACTTTTTTCCAAAGTGTATGGTTCATCAGTACTAGTTATAACTTATTTTATATCAAGGTTCTTAGCTTGTTCCATACACATGTGTTTATAAAAAGCATGTGTATTGCTTATATTTTTTTCTGTCTTTGTGCTAACTTTTCTGTCACATCTTTCTGTACGTAGATCTGCATATAGTATATGGCTTGTACACAAACAATTATGCAGCTGAAGTACAATATAGCAAATGTTTAAGCACTTCATCTGTCCTTGAACTCAATAGGACTAATTCTCTACTTTTCTCTGTTACTTGTATTCATAGAAGTACTATAGGTTTGAGTCCTTAAACTGTAAGCTCTGAGGCAAGGTTTTATGCATACTACTTCTACCATATCTGGGAATAAAACTCTAAAAAAGAATAGTAGGAAGAGCTTAAATTTTTTGTTCTGTGTAGCTTCAGTACAAAATATGGGCTCAGCTCTTGAATTTGAGCACACCAAGATATACCAATCACTGTAGCTTATTTATATTTTAAAAATATAAAATGGGGTGGCAAATGTGTAAGACATTTTCAACCCTTACTTTCTTATTGTTTGGTAATGAAAATCAGAATTACGACATTAACATTTCTTTCGAGCGAGCTAACTAATGCTGCAGCATTATGAGTCATCTTTTAACACCAAACTGCTTTTTAAAAAAATGTTTTAATGGTGATAAAAGGTTTGAGGGTGATAGACATACAGGTCTTACTCTACCCATGGAACACAGGGAAAAGCAGTAAAAGTTCAGGATTAATTCTTTGAGCGAGAAAGGTGAACTGTATTTTTTCAACATCCCGAGTTCTTTGCTGCTACTGCTCATGAGTGCAGCAGTTTGGGGTATTCACTCTGTCCTTGTAAATGCATGGATCACAGTGTTATATTGTATATAATTATATAAGGCACTGAATGGCTACAGAGTGACAGCATTTTGTAAACCAATACCTGATCTAGTCTGTATCCAGAAACGTAGATGGGAAGTTCTTTGTCTGACCTATGCAAGGACCCAAGCCTAGCAGAGCCCCTGAACTTCTCCCTTGCACTTGCTGCACAACCATGGTGCTGCTGGCACCAGTGGTGACACTCTGAGGGTACTGAGACAGACTGACTGCATCGGAACCCCCACATTGTGCAGGATCAGGCTGCCCAGGATAATTCAAAAAGGGCCCTTATCCTTTCCCTCAATTCAAAACTACTTTTTATCATGCTGCTCTACTCAGTGATGGTCAAACAGGCCCTGAGCTCTTGCAGATAGAGTGCAAACGTGCCTGCAGGTGCCTGGCTGCACCAAACAGACCATCAAGGGCAGTGTCCGAGTCATCGTGACATTTAATTGCTGTAAAATACCATAGTTGTCAGGTATGTAGTAATGAAAACATAGTAATGCAACCATAACTTGTCCATATCTTGGAGCCTTTCAAGTTGGAATGGGTGCTGCAGAACAAAGCTGTCCAGATATACTTCATGCAGATTAACATTTATTACATGGGCAGTGTGGATGCTCCAAGACAAAATAGCAGTCCAAATGCATAACATTTGCTATTACATAGCAGAGTTGCTAACAGAATTTACCTACGCCCACTTCTGGAAGTTGCACTGAGGTATTCTTGCAGATCCTGCCACTAATTCACCCGATTAGCCAAATAGCACTGCTTAAGCCAGGAGGTTCATCAGGAAAATTATGCTCAGTCCTTTTGAGCTGTTCACGGTACTTCTTGGTCTAAGAGCTGAAGGAAGCAATGGAACAACAAAAGTCATTATCTCTTCATCCCAGGTATGTGTGGAGGCAGAGATGTTTGTTCTTGGTAGTGTTTGGAGAGGTCCAGTTCACTGGAGGTTCCCCAGACGCAACCTATTGAGACACATTTCAAGGACTGTAACTTTGCGTAAATACGTAGGCTGCAATAATTTCTGTAGTGACCATAGCCAAAAAGAATTGCTTGGTGAATGGTGATGGGTGCAGTGACTAGCACCTGCTGGCAGATGTGAACCCAAAAGAAATGGCATAATCATGGAGGTAGCCTGAATGACTTGACAGGAAAACATGACACACTTTTAGGAGCATGGTACTATTTTTATGGTGTGTAGATAGCACAGCATCACTTACCTGCTTACCTCCAGATGGAATTCCTTGGAAGGAATGAGCACCCCATCAGCTGTGTGACTGTGCATGACGTGACTGGGTGTAACCTAGGCGGCAACATACATTCTTATCAAAATAAGCACCTGTGGCTGCTGCCTTGCCAACAAAGCAGTACAAGTCGCTCTACTTTGTCCTATGGACTTCCACTTTCTTTTGTCCTGAGTACGACTGGAAAGAAAAATTTTCCTCTCTTTAGAAATTTTTATCTAGCCAATTCCCATCACCTTGGCTGCTTTGTGCAGTGTGCTGCTAGCTGGCCAGTGCTGCCACAGGGGCAGGGGAGAGGTTGGCACTGATGTCCTGCAGGCAAGGTCCCCCAGTATTCTTGGACTGTCTGAGTGCCAGAAGAGGCTGAGAATTGATAGCTGGACCAAGCCCAGAGAATTGTGGAGAAGTTCCAAAGGTCTTCTGTAACTCAGTGTAGATTGGGAAACTATATTTAAATACCACCCTCATACCCTCACGTTTTTTTTCAATTTCTTGAAGTTGAATAAGCACATCTTGTCATCTTATATGAAAACAACCTCTGCTGGATCATTTGCTGTCTCTTCTTATTGCAGCTGCTGAGTATTCCTGTCAGCAAAGTCAGAGGTATGGAAGTAGCAGTTTTAAATCTCGATGAAGTCCTTAGGTGTGTACCGTATCTTACTGGAGGTGCATGTAAATGACTGTTTGAAAACTTGTTGGTCATGTGTTTTTGTAAGGTGATGAGGCAGGAATGTAGGTATTAGGATATGATTCAAGGAGTTGGAAGGGAGTATGAAGTCATGAGGCCTAATCCTTTGCAGCATGAAAAAGCTTAAACTGCTGGGATCTTGCATAGGTTGTGCCCATGCAAGGGCAGGGCTGTGGTGAGAACTGTTTTCTACTCTCTGCCCATATTTCTCCACTGGAGAAATAATTTATTTTGTCCCAGAGTAGAAGCTGAGTGTAGAATAATACCAGTGCAGTGGTCACACTAACATGCAGTGCTCTCTGAAAGGGCTGCTTTGAAACTGGTGTGGGTTTCTGTTTTTTGTTCTGTTATTTTATCAAGAGAAACTAAACATTGTATGTCTTTTTTGCAAGTAAATAAGATTGCATCAAAGATACATTGATTCTGTCATCAGTTTCTCATCCTGACATAGTCTGCAGGATCTTGAGTATAGGCTAGCTGCCTTAAGCAGCACACAGAACACTAATGGAAGCTAATTTAAATTTCTATTTGCAGTCCTCAAAGGTGCATAAACTTCAAAGGTAAATTCCCTGTATTTCAAATGTAAAGTTAAATCATAATTTGCTGGATGAAGCACTGTCTGAAAATACACAAAGCATACCCCTTTTGGAATGATACACAGAGAACTTCTGTGCTTTGAAATGATTCATAGCAGATGCAAAGAAAAAGGATCATTAATTGATTCTTCAAATAAAAGATCACAAGTGTAACTGAGAGACTGTTGGAAAATCAAATGGACTAAATTTCAGAGAAGTCTATGCTTTACACAGAAGTCTCCTGGCAGAATTTCACATCAGCTTGATGATTAAACAGCAGGTCATTTAAAGTGTGTTTATGCTAACAAGTCTCTGTAACCATATTCATACTAGGGCAAGGCATAGTACACAAAGCATTTGTTAGATTGTAATTAGTTTAGATTACTTTCCATTATGTATCAGTAAAGGCAGCCCATGGGCTGGCTCATATTTCAGTTACCCTGCTGTTTCTGTTCATGAGGCAGTAGCTTTGTGTAAGATATCTGCGTGATAATATCTAAAAAAACCTGCCTAGCAGTGTGCAAGTGACCCTTGCACTTTCTTGGCCAATGAACCCATACATGCCACCACCCATTCTTATTATCAAACTTTAAACTGAAAATAGGACAAAAGTGATATAAGCAATGCAAGATTGTATTTCGTAAGTGTTTGGGCTCCTTGCAAGCAAGTCACTGCATTAAACCATATTCTTATTGGTGTATCAGTACCACTGGAGAAACAGGCCTGTAATCTCTAACACCAGAAACTGGTGTTAACTACTTTGCAGTCCTCAAACCTACTTGTTTATTACTTTTACTGATGGTACTTTTTACAGGCAGTGTATTCTTGGGTGATCCATTTTTGAAACCACAGAAATACTATGTTTTTAGCTTTATTTCATTAATTAACTTGACATGTAAAGGCAAAGCAATCACACTGACACTTCTGAAGGATGTTTTAATCCTTTGTGTTATTATGTAATTTTTTGATTCATTTTTATCTGGTGTGGTTTAGCACAGCAGTACGGACCCACCCACTGCATCTCAAAGTGTAATCCTTCTGACACTTAAATGACATTTTTCCATTTTCTTGTGTAATGAATAATTTACAATGTGGGCCTGTAACAAATCTATGTTCATATTTAAATATCTGCAAAATTTACAGATTCGCTTTTTCATGTTGAAAGCTCTAAGGTAATATAAAATGTTTCACTTACTGCACTTCCTTCTTTTTCTCTAAAGAGATTATGTTCTGCAGCTTGTAAAAATGGTTTATAAACTACAGCTCAGTCAACAATTCAATGTAAAGATACATTACTTTGCAAGGCTAGTTGGTGGTTCCACTGTCAAAAATTAAGGAGAAAATAATTAGAAAAAATATGCTTAAGCCAAGCCTGTCTGTAATATTAAAAGGGGAGAGATATACATATTTATATGTATGTATATGTACACGCACACGCACACACACACACACACGTGAGTATAGGTAGGTTCGGAGGAGTATAAATCTTACAAGTCTGGGAAACCATTTGTGAATTTATTGTGTGTTATGATTTCTGAAGTTAGATTATTTTGTCTCAGACTGGGAACAGGAAAAGCTCATTTAAGATTGAAAACTGAGAACTTAAGGTACAACTGAGAGATACATCAAGTATATAAATTAAAAAGAGCTAGTGAGAGGAGAGAAAGCATCCAAACTCCCATATTGCTGAGGGCACAGTCAGATAAACCAAGGAAGGAAGTGCTACGAAGATCAGTCCAACTTGGAGTTATGGAGATAGAGGTCTGAGCTTAGGGAGAAAAAACTGCAGAGATAAAGGCACACTGTAGACAACAGAAAAGGGAGGAAACAAGAAATAGCCTGGGACATGCAGAGAGGCTATTCTGTCCATCATACAAGTCATCTGAAAGGCAAGGCAGCTTCTTTATTAAATCCTGTCTGGAATTACATTTTTCTTGCTTCATGTTGGGTTTCATATTATTTGGCAAAGGTGGATGGTATTGGTCACTTTTTCCAAGCATTACTTCGCATTTTTAACTCTTAACTTGATGTGCAGTAACTAACTTTGTTTCCATACAGGGCTTGGAGATAGGAAGTTGTGAGTCTCTTAAGTTATATGACAGGCAAGGTGTCATGGTTTGGGAATGGTATTCCCCAATTTATTACTCCCACTAAAAAGAAGTACTCCCACTCTCTCCCTCTGGTGAGAGACACAGAAGACAGGGATCGCGGGTTGAGATAAGAACAATTTATGGAAATAGCAATGAGATAAGAAAACGAACAGAATAGCAACAATATTAATAACAAAAACATACAAAAATAGGGTGATTCACATGCAAAAATACCCACTGAAGACCCTAGGCAACAATGAACAATGGTCCCCATGCTTTTGTTCCACCCAAAGCCACACTCTCCATCCCAGCAGCAAGAGTCCCTTATTTCCACTCCGTGGTGATGACATGGGTGGTACAGAATAGCAACCTATACACACCCACATGGCTTCCTCCCATCACCCCTACTGTGAAAAAATTAACTCTGTCCTGACTGAAATCAGGACACAAGGATACGCCTCTTGAGAGCAGCATGGTTTTTAACAGGATAAAGTAACATTCCTCTCAACATGCCCTTTTTCTTTCATGAGTTATGGGATTCAGGGTAAATAGAGCATATTTTTTACAATTAGTTATGAAGATGAGGCTTAGAACCAGTCCCATTCCAGTCCCCTCAGCAAAGATCGGCACTTTATTACACTGTCACCTGTACTCAACTAGGGCTCTGAGAACAGCATGTAGAAATGCTTAATGACTTAGAGCTTCACATGGCAACAAGGGATCACAATTTCAAATAAAAAAATATTCACCCTCTAAATCTGGCTTTCCTGAAAATTGTTGTTGTCGGGGTAGTGGGATATTTTGGAAATCAGCTGGGCCAAATTAATCAGGTAGAGTGTATTCACTTAACTCTACTGGAGTGGTGCTGCAGAGATATATATTAAATGAAGATGTCAACCAACAATTTTATGTTACTTATTAAAGCCATACTCAAGATCCGTTTAGAACTTTTACCAAAGCTCGTACATATCTGTACTTCCTGACTGCCACTGCAATGCAAAGAAAAGTTTTTTCTTGAATATATATCTATATCTTTTTAAAATAATGTCATTTCAATACAATATTGCTTCTGACAAATGGATTCATTATTCTGAACTACTGATCTAGCATAAGCCATACTGCCATCAGTGTCTGATCATACAGCTCCTTACATTATTCTCATCTCTTTCCAGCTTTGAAGTTTCATCATGCTTGTCAAGATCTGGAAGTGCAGCTCAGGATATAGTAGTGTCCACAAATCAGTAGTGGGTAAGTGCCATCTTAATGTCTCAAATAGCAATATATTTTAATATTTATTCATTTAAGTTCAGTAAATAAACTCAAGATAAACATGAAATACATTATCTTCATGTAAACCTCTAAAAAGAAAAGCACTTACTGTGTTTCTGTTATGGAACCAAAAGGTTCTTCATGAGCGAACTTAATACTTCAGTGCTACAAAGCTGTACAATGTTAGTTGTTGGTGTTGTAAGTCAGTGAGTCTGATGTGAGCAACATGACTGAAAACAAGATCTTTTTTCAGACTGGTGCTTTAAGTATGAACTTTATCATTATGCAGACAGTAAGCGACCTGCTTTCCAAATGCTGTTTACCCAGGATTCTATCTGGCATGCTTTAGAGGTTCATTCCATTAAAGGCAACACACTGGAAAGCCAAATCTTAGGGTCCCTTTGTGGAGGGAAGCATAGGATACCCTCAGGCACAACAGCCATTTTATATGCACTCTCAGGATCTTTTCTTTTAAGGCCTTTTTAACACTTATTCTTTATTTGTATCATGATCCAGCATATCCTCATGAGATAACTGGTAGTTTCAGATAATTATAAGCATCTCAGAAGAAAATTAAAGGAATTGTAAAACCTCTGCCAAGGCACAGACCCTGATAACTGATTAACCACTGTATCAGGCTGTTTAGTTAGAGTGCTGCTTGGGGCCCCCATGAAGCCAGTCTCTACACTTCATTAAGCATCCTGATGGCACAAGGAGGAAAAGATACTTTAAGACCCAGGTTATCTTGGTGCTTCTCCCTAGTCATTCCAAGCACACCATAGTCATGATAGCTGCAAGGATTTTTCAGGAAGTTCTAGAGCTGGTTGGGGAATCTAAACCTGACATAGAGAAATAAAAATATAGAAAAATCTAAACCTAGCATAGAGAAATAGCATACTGCATAGAAACCAGCCATTCCTGGGCAAGTCATGTAGGAAAAGCTAGGTTTTACTATGAACATCTAACAGTTTTTATTATCTACCCAAATTTAGCAAATAATAAACAAGAATAACAGCATAATCTATTACTGATATTATACAGTAAATACAGTGATTTAAAGTTATAACTCAGAATGTTAATCCTATTGAGTTTTCCCTATTATTATATAAAATCACCACGGGAAGGTGAGTTTTGTTTCAGTCTGCTCTTATACAAAGTTAATGTTTAAATTATTCACTTTCTAACAAGTCATCAACAACATATGTTTATTCTCAGGTAGGAGCAAGAGGCCCAAGTGCTTCTGTAAAGTACCTACAGCCAACATTTTGGCATGACTGGTATTCATAGTCCTATTTTTGTGCAGCTTACGGAATGATAATGTAAAGTAGCAAAGTAGAGAAGAATTAGAAAGTAGTAAGTTAGAATTCAGAAAAAAAACCCTAGTGTTTTGTTTTGGCTGACAATGTTATATAAAAATTTCAGAATACCCAACCTAACCTCTCTGAATTCTGAAAAGCTTTGGGAAAAGCTTTGGGAAAGTTTTGGACTGACTAGGATGAAAGTACAATTTCAGTCAAAACATATCACTGATCTTCAAGTTAATTAAGGAATGATTGCTCAGAGGTACAAGTTTTCACAATATTCCACTCCACTGTGAGAGTGAAACTTTGTACTGTAATAGGTATAACACAAAAACTGTGGACCTTTAACAGAAAAGTTAACTTTTGCTAGAAGGTTGTAACACCTCATTATACATTAATTTACTAGCATCTTTTAAAAAGAGCAGCACCACTTCTATTGTATTTATTACTTCTTATGAATGACATCAAGAATGACTTCTTCTGAATTAAAGGAAAACTTGGAGGTTGGTAATTCGAATACTTGGAGGATAGTTCAGTTTCTTTACCTAAAAGTGACCAAAGTTAAAATCTTAAGCAGACAAGTTATTATTTTACCCTGATTTAACTCTTACTTTTTCCTAATAGTGATGTAATAAACCCTTTTTAGTTATTAGGTAGTTTAGTTGAGAAAAAAACTGTTTGAACTTCATCTGGATTGCAGAAAAAAAGACATTTAAAACCTTTAAAAGATGTAAAAAGAGACAGATATTGCCTGTAATTAGGGTACTTACTTCTTTGCCTACTCCAGATTGTATGACAAGTGACTTAAACATCTATATGTCTGCTTTCTGAGTGGAAGAATAGCCATAGGAGTATTCACTTCTACATAATTAATATTTGAAAAGCATAATACCTGTGGAATGTACTACAATGACATTTTCTGAATACAGTTCTCTCTTTACTGCAAGGTTGCCTTGCTAATTGTCTAAAAGCATTTTGATTAGAAAAATAATATTACAGATTATAGCTTGGTAGGTAAATCCGCTTGTGCTTTTGGAATTTTAAAGTTACAATGAATTTTGAAAAAGTGAATACTCTAGAAAATGAATATTTATCAGGAAAGAAAGAAGTCTGTTTCTTACATTACAGACCAGCAAAATTTTGCATTTTATCCGAAATGTTAAAAAGCATGTCTCCAGCTAATTTATTGAAAGATTCCATTTATACGTAGTCATAAAATGTCAGTGAGATAACCTTTTGACTTGGAACTGCCTTTTGAGTTATAACTTAGAATTTCCCAGTGATAACAGCTTTGGTGAAACACAAGGAGGAAACTTAAGCTAAGTTCTCCAGAAAATCAACATTTAAGATGTCAAAAAAAAAGTGCATTGTGTTTAAATTTATAATTATCTTTCTGTTAAGGATGAAAAGATGCTTTTGACAGGAGGCTTGAAATCTCTCCTTCCCCATGTGTTAAGAAGAATAATTCGATTAAACAGACTCAGTGTTAGTAATACTTCAGGCATGGCAGAAGGTAAGTAAACCTAACTGCTCTTTGTGCAAAAATGGTTCCATTTTAGATTCATAACTATATGTTTTCTTTTTATTGTTTGTGAAGGAATGTAGAAATATCAAAAGCACTGAAATAAAACAAAAGAAAATGTTAAGTTGATAAATATTAAATTGAAAATGTTAAGTTCTTGGGTGGTTTTGAAATCACATTGTAAACACCTGACAGTGGTTTTTAGACAGAAAGCTACATCAGAGGAAATATACCATTGTACCTGAATAACATACATGGACTTCATTTGCAATCCCTCAGCTCCCAGTTGTGTCATTGAGAAATTATGGATGCAGGAAATACTTGGCAAATCTTTAACCGAATCTGGTTTTTTTCATGTTATTATCACATGTGTAGAATGACCTACTGTGTTCTTTACAGAGACATTGCTTTACTTAAGACATCAGATATGCTTTGGGGAAGAATTTAAAATATATAGTTACAGCAGTGGTTTTCTGCTTCATTTGTTGCAAAGGTGGAAATTACTGACTCAGCAAGAATGGGAGTTGTAAGGGGGAGGGAAAAATTAGTGTTATACTCAGATAACTGAATGCATTCTGGAAGATCAGTTTTTGTCTTGCCTCTCATAGCTGGACTTCTACAGAAGCAGAGAAGTCTGTCTTTGGTCTGATCAACTTTAAAATGTAACAACTAAAAATACTGTGGCAAATAGCTGATCAGCAAAGCTGTGTGTAGTAGCATTACTATAATATAAGAATGTTAAAGGTCATTTTCTAGATCATAATGAGTCTTGAAATTGTGTTTTTCTTTTCCATCAGAACATAAGTTGAAAAATAATAACAAAAAAAGTTATAATGTTAATAATCTGGAGTTTGCCCCAGCTGAATTTTTAAGTGCGTGTATTGCTGCAGTAAGTTCAAATGTATTGGTTCTAACATTTCAAAAAAGTATTGTTGACATACAAAATGAGTTTTTGAGCATACAGCTTCATTATACAAAGACTAAAAGAACTATTGGAACACTTAAGTAACTGGAATTTCTCAGAATCCTTAAAATTGTGTTACGTTGTTGTTATGATGCACAAGCAAACCAATTATTTCTTGCTGTCCTCATTGTCATTCACCAGAGAAATTAAAAGCTCTTTCTAAACTTCTCTGAATTAGGACATGAGTGTGTTGAATTAATGCCCAGGTTGATCAGCACATCCAGTTTCACTACTGTTGCTTGTGAATACATTCATAATGATGGCTCCATAATGCAAGTGAATATGTGACAAGATAAAGGAAGGAAAAAGTATTTTTTCATTGATACAAAAAAAGTAAGGGTAGCTATTGGGAGCAGCAGTAAAATTCTGAAAATGTTATAATGAAGTTTCCTGAGTTTATCCAATATTTTCCTGCAGGTTCAGTCTGTCAGCTATAACTAGTATGTTAAATTCAGCACTGTCTGAGTTGAATGCACCAAATAAAACCATAATTTTAAGAATTCATGAATATCACTAGCAAAGTAGAAAGTGCCTGTGGATTTCTTATTGATGGTAGGGAATGAAGTTGAGGGGTAACCGAATGTAGTGTTTTATTCAGTGATAAATTTAGTATGTTTATTTAACAAAAATATTTTTCTGTGTTTAGCAAGAAGCTCTTTCTGTATTTAGTAACTTCTGCCAGTAATAAAATGAATTTTTGCGCTGAGTACGCCCAAGAGAGCAGTTTGTGGGCAAATTCAGTATGCAAATACATGCTCACCTCAGCCTTTGCTTTGCATTTTTCCATCAGGAATGGAATTTTATCTTTGGATTTCTTTGTTAGCTTTGGTCAAGAGTAAGATTTGGCTGATTTCCTACAACCTTTGAAGGCAGATCATTGATTTAAAGATTGGATGACAGGTTAATGCAGTATTTAAGACAGTGAGTGCATCTATGCAGCCTCCTACTCACCTGACTGATATCAGACAGTAATGGTAATGACTTTTCAAGAAAGTATCAGTACCAGAGTTAGGGACTGTTAATTGCTGGGTATATACACCACAGACAAGTTGTACTCCAAGTTTCCTCTAAGTATTTGAACAGCTGGCATTTACATGCAGGAAAATTTAAATGGCATTGGTATTAACTACTACTGTTTAGAAAATAAATTTTTGCTAAATAAATGAATGGGACCTTTCTTCAGTGGTACTTATTGCAAAAATGTTAATGTCTTTAGAAGCTATTTTATGGTAGTAGTCAACAACCTTTTAAATCAGAGCTGATTCCAAGTTAAGGAAGTGTAGCAGTTTGTTTTTGGTTTTGGGGTTTTTTAGGGTTTTTTTTATTTAGCAATAGTGGAAGTGACTGAGGATCAGTGGACAGGCAAGAGTTTATTTCCAAACTCTAATCATGTCTGTTTAATTGCAGCCTACAATAAAATTCTACAGTCAAGAAATTCTAAAGAATGGGCTACAAACCAACATCAAGATACCATGGGTTTATTGTTGTACTGGACATGATCTGTAGCTCGGTATTGTGAAAAATAATTGTGAAAGTAGCCTTTCCTTGGCTCTGGGCTAACATTCGCAAAGTAAAGCATTTTCCTACAGAACACTAATTCCCCAGGTTAGGTAATAAATTATGTTTATGTTTAAATTCATAGAAATGTTTATTAAAGTAATTATGCTGTCTTCATATTCTACTAATACCCATGCCTGCCAACTATTTTAGCTGTGAATGACTTCACATACAGAGTACGGTTTTTGAAACATTTCAAGAAGTTGTTTAATTTAATTGCAGCATTCTGAATCGAAAATTTCCTTCAGGTAATTTTTTATAGACTATCTAAAGAAATCTATATGGAAAAGTTATTGTTTCACAAATAGAAAGCTGAATTAATAACCATTCATTCCAACCTTCCACAATTTCAGGCTATAAACAGGCCAATGTTGTGATTTTGCATAAATCCCTGGCTGATAATTTTGAGAAGTTCTGCCGTGCAAATGATGGACCCCTGCCACTGCTGTCCAGAAGTCAACCAGGTGATTGGAAATGTCCTTCTCTGAGCAGTGATTCTGATATCAGGTAACTACAGCCCAACCCTGCCTGTCAAAGTACTGCAGTGAATACTGATGGTTTGAGGGTTTTAGAACAGAGGATTTCAGGAAACAGCCTCCTTACAGTGTTGTACATTTTGAACACATTTCTTTTCCTATACCTTTGAGTGAAAACTATGTCTAACAGCCTGGTTATCTTGTTCTTGAGAAACATGCTAGGATAATTGTCAGTATTACAAGTATTTGTGTAATTTTGTGTAATTTCTAAATATTTTGCACTCTGAGCCAGCAGAATTAAATAATAGGGTTTTACATTTGTTTTATTTAGTAGAAACATGGCCATGGTAAGTACATGATACTTGTAGGGTCTCTGAAATTTGAAAGATTCATTCCTGTGGTAAACACTAAAAACAAGACTTAAACCAGCTTCCTAATTTTTGAAAGCCTGAGACAAGATACATATAAGGGGCCTTTACCTATAAAACCTAAAAATCTCAAACTCTAACATGTTGTGTTTACAGGCTTGGTTTTGTGCACAAAAAGGTGTTATGAAGTTTTTGCATTTTTGTTTCATTGTTACTCAGAAAGATAGATAAAGTTACTCAGAAAGTAGATAAAGTAGGCTGTATCTTGTATTTTGATACTGGGTTAATGTCAATTCAACCAATTCACTTTGTTTACAAAAAAATATAATAAAGCTGTGATAAATTCTTATTTCACTAGAACTGACTGCCTACAGTACCGAGTATATGAGCATGGAGTTTGTACTGGATCACTGAGAAGTCTGAAGGAGTATTCTGAACAACTGAAGGACATGGTGACATTTTATTTAGGCTGCAGCTTCTCTTTTGAAAAAGCAGTCCTAAGTGCAGGCATTCCTGTAAGAAACGTTGAGCAAAAATGTAATGTGAGCATGTACAAAGTAAGTATATGCACACACACATAGTCTTTGTTGTAACTTTGCTGTGAGTTTTGTCCATATTCGTGTTGGGTGCATAATACCTATTGCTCAAAATAAGAACTTTTTTTCTCTACCTATACAGTAACTTCAGTCATGCTCTAGTGCTGAGTGCATAAAAATACAGGGTAGAATATTCCCAGCCCCAGTTCAGTGCAAGGCCAGTCTGCTTTTTTATTTATTTTTTGTGGCAAAGTTTTCCCCCTGTGTCTTGTGGTGGCCCTTTCATTTGGATTCTGTTCTGGTTTGCCCTCTGTGTTTTAAATGGTGACCCATGCCCTATTCTGACCATGCCTTTACATGTCCTCCTCTCCATACCAACTCCAACTTGCAGATGGAATATTCCTTTTATGAGCCATTATAGTCGTTTTATGAGCCATTATAATCTTCATTCACGAAGCCTAGCCATGATGATGATGAGAGTAGCAGTTTCTTCTGCACAACAGCCACGTTTTGGACTTTTTCAGTGAAAGTAGAACCTTTAAACTGCACGTTTGCTACAAACCCAAACCTCTGGGACAGAAGATGTTCCTGAAGACTTGAGGTGTCTACCATAGCACTGAAAATTATGACTGTGCTCAGAAAGTTTATGGTGTAGATTTTAATGTTAACAGAGGTCTTAGAATAATTTTGGCTCCACTAGGTAGACTAAGAACACCGAAGTACATATCTGCATGCCTTTTTCATTTAGTGCAGATGCAGTTCTCTTAGGCAAAGGTTCTTATTGTTTTCAGTGTTACCATTTCACAATTATTTTGCTATGCTCCTGGTCAAAATGTATCTCATATGTGAGTCCTCATACCAAGATAAAGAAAAAAAATACAACTATGTATCTGCTTATAAATTTCAGAATTAGGAAAATTTTATAGTTTATGGTACATCAATGCTGTGAAGAACTGCACTGTGTGTTTCTTCAGTGACAGGTGTGATTATTGTTATTATAAAGACTTCAAATGAACATTTTCTAGACAGCTCTAGCTCTCTGCATATCTTGTTTATGTTCAACTGTAACTCAGATATCAGACATTTTGTTCTAAAAAGCCGACCTGCTTTATTTCTAAATAGAAAAGGTGCTTCAGCATTCCTGTTGGTGAGGATTATGAATTCCATAGAACATTTGCAGTGGCATGAAAGATTTTGTATGTATGAAACTGGCTTCTTCTGTAGAAGTGGGTACTGCCAGCAGCAGTTCCTGACCCTGGTGTGTTACAGAGCACTGTATTCAAGTACAAAGAGTAGATTCAGACCAAACAGATTTGTAGCTGTACAATGATTTTTTATTAGCTTTTTCCCTTTCTGTATAGGGAACACACCATTGCTTTCTAACAACATTCAGAATATCCTGAGGTCACCTAGCTGTATTCACTGAAGCAAGAAATGCATGATGTTGAAATTTTTAATGATCTATATGATGAAGCCTCCAGTAAGGAATCTTACAAGAAAAAAAAATGGGATACTAAGAATTTTTTTTAAAGGATTTAAAATTAATGTCACCACACAGCCTTTCTAAAGTCAAGTACAGCACAATGTTTTAGACGTATTTATTCTAATACTTTAGAAGTATCATTCAATGTTCCTGCTAACACCTTGGATTCTTTTGAACTGCCAGACAACTGTGCCTTGCTACAGCGTTTCTCCCTTTTGGTGCAACTTAGTAGTCACAATGAGACCTATTCCTGAAAGCAAGTTGGAAGCAGCTGTGCTAGCAACGTCTGAATTAAAAGAAGCCCACGGAGCACCAATTCACATGGGTGACCCTGGTCAGTGCTTTTCATTTTTCACTCTGCATGCACTTTACTTTGTATAAAAGTGATGGGGGAAACCATGGGAAGTGGTAAGATTGAAATACCTGCACAACTAAATTTGTTATGCTTTAATCCTTCCAACGATCACAAACCTGAATTTAAAACAACAACCAAAAAAAAAAAAACCCAACCAAAAGAAACTAAACCAAAAAAATTGAGCTGAACACATAGATTTCTTAGATAAAAGATAGCTCTCTGATGTAGATAAATTAAGTTATATGGCAGCAGTGGTTTTGGTAAAAAAGTGTAATCACATTTTTCTGAAATGTATGCAGTTTCATTTCTATGTGAATACTTTCTTGCTGTCAGAGATTCCAGGGACAGGGTAGCAGTGATTGACAGCATGGAGAGAAGTATGTGTGGATGCATTTTGTGTCTTAGTGCGTGACTGTGAAAGTAAATACTGCATTATTTTTAAAAATATTGAAATAGCATACATTGAGCACAACACTTAAGACAGAATAAATAGAAATATGACAAGAATTTTTTTCCTTTAAAACCTAGTTTAAACAAGTGTAGGCCTATTCTTTGCAAGGGAAAACTGAGAAAAAAAATTGTAAGTCAGGAGGCTGTTTGAAAAAGAACAAAACCAAACAAGCACCTGTAATATGAAGATAGATTGCAATCATTTCCCCTCTTCTGTCAGAAATTTGGTAATCATGGGCTGCATACACAGAAGGATCACATTGCTGGGCATGGAAGGAGATGTCACTGGTTAACATGACACTCCAGTAGCATATTTGAGTAACATATCCAAGTACTTCAATCTGAGGAACTAGTAATAAGTCATTAGTATGAGTAGAGGAACAAGATGAGTGAGGGACTCCATTATTAGTTTATTTTTACAGAAAAGATTATATATATATACACAGATCATATAAATTAATTCCAGAAAAGACAGTGGTATATTAGAGCATATGAAAAATTTAAAACCGAGGGAAGATAACAAGTGCTTAGAATGACCCAGATTAGGATGTTAGAATAAAGTAAGTGTCAGAATAAAGCAAAAGACAATTTAGTGAAAGCTGGCTAAGAATGAGATGTAGTTATCTAAGCTGGAGAGGAAGAAGAGCGGTTGATCATTTCTCTTGCTAGAGAATGTAGGAAGTGAAAGCAGTAAAAAATATGTTCTAGAAAGAACTCATTTTGCATTGCAGTCATTTATTCCTGTTTGCCAGTGTTATGAATGTAACTCTTCTGTCAATATAGATGATTTATATTGTCTTGGAAACTCAGCATAGATGTCTAGCTTGTATTTTGTTACAGAAATAAGGTAAATACATTTTTACCGGTGTTATCAAAAAGGGAGAACAAGTCAGCTCAGGCTCTTGAGGATACGCACTCGAAAGCAAACTAAATGTGCCACTTCAGGGGGACTTGACACTCTTGCACTCCTAGCTCAGTGTCACTAAATGATGTTTGGGGTCCACCCCCAGGCTTTGAAGTATTACTACTTAATTAGAATCGCTCATGATTTAATTTTTGATCAATTCCAGGTCTGCTGGGAATACAAGATCTTTCTAAACCAGACTATGGAGATCCAGTTCACCTTCACCCTGGTGATGTTCCAGTGTTCTGGGCCTGTGGAGTAACAGGAGCAGAAGCAGTTATCAACTGCAGTATGTGCTGTTTGAAGACTCTTTTTACATTATCCTTCGATCTCCTTTTTTCCTTTCCTTTTTTCTAATGCAGACTGAATGAGTTGGCTGATTAGAAGGCTTGATTTCAGGGTAAGATAAAAAACACCTCAACCAAACAACAAAAAAAGCCTTTGACAGGACTGTTTTCCATTCTGAAATACAAGTCTACTTTAAAGAAAATTCTTACTGAAATTTCACCACTTTCGTGTATTTTAAAGGCTTAAATCTAAAGCTCTGGCAGCATCAAAACATCTTTTTAAGCGTTACAAAAAACTAGAAGTTTAAAGGCATTAATTTTTAAGCTTCTTCCTTTTAAAATATTATTTCTTATTACATTGCAGAAAAACAACAGTAAAGGAAAAAGAAAAAAAGAAGGGGAAAAAAAAGGAGCAACAAGAACTCTTTCCAAAATGTTGTCAAGAGCTAGCAAATTGATTGATCTGGAAAAGGGTTCGTAATTGTCTCACGGAGAATGTGGAGCTTTTAGATTTTGTTCCAAAATTAAGTATATGTGACACACTTTACATAAATGAAGCTTTGTCCTCTGCACAGAGCTGTCCTCTACTCTATGCAGTCATTTATAACAGGCATGAGCACAAAGGGTAAGAACAGGCAACGAAACCGGTGACAGGATTATATACTGCTCTAAGTCACTAGTGTGAAATGAAATACCAAATTTTCATTCTTACTGAAAAAGAAGCTTAATAATCGTAGGCAGTATAATGGGGAGAACATTAGAAGGTCACCTGCTTTGTCTTTGTCTCCTTGCAGGATCTGTTATATCCTTGTGGTTCCTAACAGATGTTTATCTGAACTTCTCTCATCACCTGCTCTAAGTATGTTAAGCTCTAGAAGTGACTTTTTTTCTTTCTTACATACAATCTCTTTTTTCCAGTCCCAAATCCAAGCTGAAAATCCCACTCTTTCCTGTGTTCTTCAGCAGTTCTGTCCATCTTCCTTGTGCATTCTTGGTGCAGGGAAAGGAGAGAAAAATATTGCCAACAACTCTACAGTCTGTTGCCCAAAGCAACTGTCTGTGCTGCCTTCTGCTTACTTCTCCATTTTCTTTATTAAAACCAGTTGTCATTAGTGCATTCCAGGAACTTCTTGCACAGTTCTTATCTTACTGTGCTTCTTTCTCAGCTAAGTAGTTAAAATTCTGCCATATCACCAGTACTCATACTTTAGATGAATCTGCAACCTTGTCACAAAAAATATTGTCTGCTCACAGGGTTTGGTGAGTTATACTAAAACTCAACAACCATGTTCACCACATGCTTTCAAATTACTAGCCACAGATTCCCAGCAGATCTAGTACAAACCAAGGATATATGTACTTCTTAAAGAATTATCTCCTCCCTTTTCACCCTCCTAACAAAGTAAATTTTTGCTTGAGTATACCAGTTGTGATTTATCTAACAATGTACCAGTTTTGCCAAATCAAGTATCATCTAGATCCAGACTTCTGGAATTAGTAGAAAGACAGGAAATATTTTCAGCTATACTGTCGGGTCTAAACAAGTTTATTTTTCTCCAGGGTTTTAGAGGCTACTCAGATTCCCTTTGCTAAGGCTTATGGGTCACCTTTTGTCATTATTCCTTGCCAGTTATAGCTCTTCTAGCTAGGTTGGCAAGACACTGTGCAGAGATGCTAGTCCCCATTTTCTTAATCTGATAGACTACTCCTGGCCAGCAGGAAGAGTTGACAGTTTTGTCATATAACTATTATAAGAATATTCAAAGGTACAAGAGAGACATTATAGCTTCCAGCACCACTCTAGAATTTGAAAAATTAATTTATTCTTACAGAAACAATTTCACCAACACACTGGGCAAACTTAAGCATTATGTTGTCATTACCTCAGTGCATTAGTTGCTTCATGCATGTCAAACCCAAGTTTCAGACTCAATTCCCGACCAACATCCTGGGAGGGTTCTGTTCCTAAGTTGCCTCAAGTTTAGACTAGAGAGGATATTGTGGAAAAAACTGATCTCAACTACCCACGTGAGCTTTTTAAAAGTGAAAGCGTTTTCAGATGTATGTGCATACATTTCTTTCTCAGTGTATTAATTGCTGCAGTGTAACTTAAAATATCACCTGTTTGTATAAGTGTCATCAGGCAGGGGCTCTGTGTTGTTAAATTAAGTAGCTATTTGCAATTTTATCGCTCTGATAATTCAATATATTGCAATAATAACATTTAACTGGAGTTTTTTTCATCCATTTTAGGAGCTCCATTAGCTTTTACTCATTCTCCTGGCTGCATGTTCATTACCGACCTAAAGAACAACAACGTCGGATCATTAAGGGGAGTCCCACAAGTCCACTGCATTTCTCAAGATCCTCTGCAATTCAGTGTTGTGTCAGCAGAAGCAGCCCAAAAGATAAAGACTCTAGAGACCCTGATTGGAATAGATCCAGGTATAAACAAAAACTGTCTTCCTTTAGTGGATTCATTTTGAGGTAGATGTGACTTTTAGATATTCATAAAATATTCTGACTTTTTAGATATTTATAAAACTCAAGAACACAGTAAGACTCTAAAGGCAATTTTAAGAATTCTTTGTGGAATACAGTGAGTTTATACAAATAGGTCTTATATTTTCTGTTACTGTAGTTAATATCAGGGTCTGGCCAAAACCATTCAACCTTATGGGTAATAGAATATCTGATGTTGATGACTGTATACTCTCAAAGTACACAGAAGCATCGATGTTTGCAGCAGACTGGGGAGTCCACGGGGAATAAGAACTGTTACTGAATAAAACTGAAATTGGTATGTAAAGTACAGGGCACCTCATCATGCTGCTAACAGCTACATGGGTATTCACTGTTGAGTAAATAGCACATTTCTTTACATATATTCATGACTACTGTGCTCCTACCAGAAAATTCTAGTGCTTGCCTGTGTTTTTCAAACACCCCTCTCTGATGGGTGGAATTACATTAAGCTCTGCTGATGTATTCGTTACTGAGGTTTGTGTGATGGACAAAGTGACCAGGTGACTACATAAGGTTGAGTTGGTGCTGCACATGTGTACAAGGAAGATAAGAAGTAAATAAAGGCAAACTGAATAGGACAGCCATTCCTAAAATACACACTCTGAGTTAGTCCCCTCTGGCTGCTGCAAATTCTGATCTCGGTGTCCCATAAATTTTCTGAAATCCTCTGTAGGCAGTAGTGGAAAACAGCTTACGCCCAGCACTCCCAAGCTCTGGGTTTGGGCTGTGTGCATACATTTGGGTCTGTTTATTTTTACTCATAAGGCCTCTCCTTTTCCCACTCTCTGGAGTTCAGCTTGGCACAGTGCCACACTCTGCAGAAATACAGGACCTAACTTAAGAGTTAGCTCATTTTCTTGCTGAAGGAAAGTAAATGCTTTGTCTCAGTTAATATACCCCACTTCTCAGAGACTTATATTTCTTGCTTCTGTTAACATAAGTTTTGTTCAGAATGTTTTTCTCTGTCCACTATATGTGTATTGCCTATATGTTATTTAAGAGGAACAGAGGGAGAAATGGCAAAGGGGAAACTGAGAGCAAAAAGAGGAAAGCATGGGGGTGGAGGGACTGAGAAAGATGAAGATGTGAGGAGGATGGAAAGGAATAATGAAGACTTACCTCTGTCAGCTAATGAATATCGGCACATCATGCTGGTATTCATGGTTTTCAGGAGTGCTAGCAACTGAAAGGACTGAGCTGTGAGCTTATGTCTCCAAGTGGTAGGGAAGGGAGAGGGAATAGGAAGTGTTTGAACAATGAGAGCCGTACACAGATAACAACACAGTGTTGCCTCTTTAGGGACTGACCCATGAGGAGAGACTTCTGTTAATATTCACCTATTTCTCAAAGTCTGATAACACAGTTCTCTGCTACATGAAGTGTTACAAGAACATATAACAATCACTTGATACCACTGTTTTAATTGAGTTTATAAAAGTCCCCGTGTGACTTACAATGTCTCCAAAACCTCAGTTCTGTGGTTAATCATTTCATTAAGTGAAATTTATTTGGGAATTAGCTTTTCCCTAAGTTAGATAAGTTAGAGACAAAGGACCAGCTTACGCATCTGAAGTCTTCATCAGAACTTCTGTAAGGTCGAGAGTGCTTGAGATGCAATCTAGCTTCAGTAGCTAGACAAAGTCTAGCAGGACTGTCATCACAGATCAGGGGAAGGTGGGAGCCAAAGGAAAGGAAAAAATATGCAATAAGCTTTCAGAAAATGCTATTTACACTAATACCTAGAAATGCTAGGTATAGTAATTTTCAAAATCCAGCTATCTGATATTCTTAACCTGGAAACAGAGCCTATTATCTTCATTACTCATATCCTACACCTTCTTGGGTTTCCTGAGGAAATTACCCCAATTCCTGCCTTGACCAGAGGTTTTTCTTTCTCTTGTTTTTTTAACCCATTTTATGTCACTATAGTATACAGTTTCACTCACAGGGAAACTTCAGAAGGGGAATGATAGATTTAAGTGTACTGCTCTCTTTAAAAACACTTTTGTAGGAGACCGGGGTATAATTCACCTGCAGCGCCAGGATGAGCTTCTGAAGGCCTGCCTGGCCATCTCCCATGCCCGGTCTGTGCTGATAACAACTGGATTTCCTACCCACTTCACTTATGAGCCACCAGAAGAGAATGACGGGCCCCCGGGAGCCCTTGCTATTGCAGCTATACTGCAGGCCTTGGAAAAAGAGGTTGCCATAGTTACAGATCAGAGAGCCATGGATCTGAATAAAAAGATTATTGAAGAAGCTGTTCAACTAGGTAAGAATCGTGAGGGGTTTTGGTTTTTATCTTGCTAATTTGAGCCAAGGTTTGCTTCGGTTTTCATCTCACTGTCACTTAGTACAGGACTTTTTTTCCCCGGAGAATGAACCAGACTTCATCCCCTAAGCTCTGCTCAGCATTGCTACAATGACATTTTATTAAACTTAGCTGGCATCAAGTTAATGTGTACATATCTGGGTACTGATTCTGGCTTAGCTGTTTGTGATAAATTCTGGATGTCTGTTCTTATTCTTTTAGACCTGTTTCGTATCTCAAGGTTCCGTTTACTAGCATTAACATTTAAACAAGTTTACATTGAAGTAAGCATGCAGGGAACTTATCAAGAACAGTGTAAAGACATTGAGTTCTTACTATTCTAGTCATTTTGCTTTCTTCTTTTTTTTAAGTTGCTCAAAAACACATTAAACAAAATAAAATAAAAAGTATGTAGTATCTGAATTGCGTTTTGTTTTCCTGTAGGAATTCTGAAGAAACCCATCCCTCTATTGAATTATCAAAGGGAAAGTGCTGATTCAGCTTTAATGTTTTTGTGTGAAAATGGAAATTCTGGAAGACCTAGGTATGTGTATTCAGTTTTTGAGAATGGGTCATACCTCTACTGTATAAAGTTATAATAAAAATCATGACCATGGTCTAAGAAGGCACAATGGTTACAAGTAAATCCTTAAGACTTGGAATAAACAGAACAACCTTTGAAGCCAAAAATAGTTATTGGAGCACACACAGAGTACATAATTCCATGTTATTCTGCAATTATACAGTTCTGGAGTATAAAAAAGACGTGATTTTTCATATATCAATAGTTCTTCTCCTTTGAAAAATTTCTAGAAGTTTTTTGGCAGTTATTCCATGGATATAGATATATATACACACCCAATATATATTATATTACCAATTCTTAAATGAGAAAATCAGAAAGTATTGTGTCAAAGTCAGTGAAAGAGCTAGGAAGAGTGTGTTCATTTTTTAGCACTTTGACTCTAGTTGTCACGTCCGACAACTGTGGAATCTGATCTGACTTAATAAAATATATGTGTTTGTAATGGTGTGAAAGCTGTCATCCTATTGTCTTTAGCAGCCACAGCAAAAATTACAAATGCCTGTGTGCATTTCTCAGTATTGATGTGATTCTGTTCACATATGCATTGTTGAGTATATAATGTTGGACAAAAGTTCAAACTTATACAAAGTGTGTGATTAGGGTTCATGCACTGGAGAATTTTCTAAGTATCTGTACAAACATTTCATTACTTAGCAGGCAACTGACATTTCCTTGTAGGCATACATTGCTCATTTTTATTGATCTTTCTTTGTAAAGCATTTTAATGTAGTTGCCTTCAGTTTGCTCTCTTTAATAAAAATATCTTTCACTGTGGTATTTGCTTCACAGATTTACTCAATTCCCATTTCTTTTCACGGGTTAGTGTATACTGTAATAGCATGCATGATACTGCCTTAAGTTTTTATGTACTGTTTTAAAAATTTATTTTATAGCTATATATAAGTACAGCCAAATTCTATTTAAATTGATCCCTAGGACCAAAAAAGCTAAAGTGTTTTATTTAAGTAGACAACTAACCTGCTTAAGGTCTCTGGAATCACTGTAGATACCCTGCCACAAGAACATTAAGTAATTCAGCAGAATCAGTTACCTCTTGGCAGTAAAATTGAAGAAACAGAAGCAAAATAACTTAATTCTAACATACAGTGGCAGAACTGAGTACTAAAATTCTGCTTAAAATGTAGGACATCGGCAGTACATCTGTCTACTTTCATAACTAGCAAAATAACCATAGACTTAAAGTCCCCTGAATCTAAAGACCCAAACCAAAACATTCCCTAACTAGAAACAGATGGATATTTGTCAAACCATGTTCTTTAAGCAGAGATATATTTGCACAAACAAGGATTTAGATGATCATTAATTTCCCACTTTTTCGTTTTCTTTGAAAACACTCACAGAGACTAATATTTTACAAGATATTGTCTATTTTAATGTGAAACAGAGCCAGACCAGATGGCTGACCCAAAGTTTTGCTGGCTGGGAGGATTGCAGGAACTTCTCCATTTCTCGGTAGCAAATGTGGTTTGGGGGAGCTGCACTAAAGCTATAAAAAACCTGAAATAACCTTTGAAAAAAAAGCATAGAGAACTACATTCAGAAATAAAAAAACAGTATCCAAGTTTTAACTTGAATCCCAGATGGTCAAAAAGTAGAACCAAGCACATGTGAAAATCATACCTTTGACTCCTCTCCTCTGTTTTTTTCACTCACCTCTAACCAGATATGATCACCTGATAGCAATAGAGCGTGCTGGGATGGCTGCTGATGGCAATTATTACAATGCCAGGAAAGTTAACATTAAACATCTCGTGGATCCCATAGATGAACTATTTTTAGCTGCACAAACCATTCCAGGAGTGACAACAACGGGTATGTGTGAGTTTGTGTGATAACTCTCAGAAGCAAGAGAAACACAGAACAGGAACTCTTACTGGAAGTGAAGGGGAGCAGGAGGCAGGTACTGAACAGCAGCTTGCAGGCTGCAGCTATTTGTTGTGGTTGAATTTGAAGAGACCATTGCTGGAGAAAAATTACAAGTTTCTACTGAAGGATTCTCACAGTAAAAAAAAAATGAAGAAGTTGATTTCAAAGTTATTTAAGGATAAAAAGAGCAGGCCTAGATATATTACCTATACATTAGTGTGTGTACATACACTTCTCTAAGTGCAGTTTTTGACAGTGACTTTATTCTGTATTTTATATGTGAAAGGCAGCATAGAATGCAAATAATCGTTGAATGGAAACATTACTTATTAAAGTATTATTTTTTGATAGATACACCTGAGTTAAAGCAGAAGCCTGGATAATCTTAGTCTGTGTTGTCTTTAGCAGTACTTTTGAGCAGGGATATTTGCATGTACTATAATAGTGCCTTGTCTAACAAAATATATGTACAGTTAGAATCTTTAAAGGAAGTCATTATCCTTCCAGCCAAAACTACATATACCTTGGCTAATGCATCTAAAAAGAATGCTTTTGTCAACACAGTGGTCCTCTGTTTTTTTCCTGAAAACTTATTTGTATCTGGTTTTGAAAAAATATACCATAGACCAAGGTATATATATAAAGTGTTGTACAACATCCTTGTACAATCAAATACTTCCTGCTACACTGTGTGGCCCAAAACAGAGTTTTGCAGCTATATAATCTATATAAATATTAAAAATGAAATTAGAAATAAATGTCCCAAAATTAGAAATAAGTACCCATGCCAGGCTGATTTCAGTCTCATCAGAACATGTCTGCTGATCTGGCTTTTTCTCTTTTTGTAGTGCTGTGGACTCACTCCTGAGTATTACCAAAAGCACAGAAGCTTTGGCTTCTCAGTATTGTTGTTTTTCAAATGTTTCCACAGAATTTAGAGACCTCCTGCAGAGATAATGCATAGTCTGATTTCACTGTATTGGTATCATTTAAAAACTGTGTAGTAGAAGAGTTCACTTATCTTAAAATTTGCAATACATTTTATTTAGATATGATCCAAATGTTTTCATATTTGTAAGGAGTAACTTCCAACATTCAAAAGGAAGCACTCTAGATGGCACTCTCTTGGCAATCTCAGCAGAGAAGCCAAAGATTGACTGAATAAGTACAGAAAAAGCTCTCTTTCGTAAAGATGTCTAGCAAAATGCCCCAGAGCTTTATCTGATGCAGTTAATTTCAACTCCTGTCCCTGATTTTAGACTGCTGATACAAGAACTTGGTCTCTCTAGCTACTTATGTAACATCACAGCCTGAGTCCTTTAATAAAAATATCCTAATTTCTTCAAATATCTCCCACGGCAGCTCAGAGTATATTATTGATTTGGTGGAGTTTGGAGTGTTCTGCCAGATGAGATTTTCAGTCTATTCAGCAGCATGTAGTTTGTTTCAAACATTCACTCAATATTCAAATATACTATGAAATGTTATTAATTAAAAATACCACAGGCTTGTGAGTAAGAAAAGAAGCAGTTACCCAGAGTCACTGTGTCTCGGTGCTGTGAACTTTGGGAATGGTTTAACAAGTCAGAGGCTTCAAAATATAATGAAGGGATCTGCTCTGATCTTCTGTGGAATTTGTGTATGTGCATATTCTACACTGGGAAACTAACTGAGTGTCCATAGAGAAACAATCTAATTGTTTCTTACGCTGTCTGGTACCTGGTTAACATTTCTTGTTTTGCTTATCTCACTAACTTCTTGTGTCTGTTTTGTAACTGGGTTACAATTTCTTGGGTTGGCTGTTGGGTGTTTCAATGTATTTCTGCAAAGCTTAGCTTGATGAGGCCACTCAGCTGTGGCCTTTGTGTCTTGTCTCCTGTTGCTGATAGTAATGTATTGCTACTGATTAGGATAATTTTTTTTCTGGTGGGGCTATATTTGACTTTCTTCATGGTCAGTAGGAATTTGGAGGCATATGTCTAGTTCCAAAATAAATGCAAATATTGTACAGCATTAGGGTGAAATACTTGGATAACCTTACAGACTAGATAGAATACGAGAAAGATCAGGTTGTCAGCCTACAGAAGTCTTTATATAGTGTGCTCAGTGGCAAGAAGTACTGTGTCAGTAGGTGGAGAGGGGAGATGTTACAGCATTTGATATGTGTTGATTAGTTGCTGTTAAGTTTTGCATGTAAAAAAATCTGATCTGGTAGCCTGACCACGAACAAAGTATGAGCAATGCCTACAGTTGTATGGGTACCGATACTGTAAAAACTCATGGAGTAAGCAGCAACCTTCAGGAATATACAGAATAAGAAGACATGAAAGGCTGAGGTTGGAAGGACTCATTTTTCGTATAAGACTGAAATAAAAGATTAAGAGATGTTACTGGAACCACATGCTATTTTTTTTCAGCTGTCATACAATTGACATAGCTATATGCTATTTATATTGGAGCTGATTAAAAGCTTTCTGAAGTACTGCATGAAAAAATGGGGTCACACGTTTCCCTTTCATACAAAAGGCTTTTAGCACGGAAGACTGACATTTCCTGCACATTTTATGAATGTGGTTCCAGAAACCAATGTTGTCAGTGAAAACTTCCATGGAAGATCTGGCAGAACTATTCTTCCTCTGCCTGGAAAGCACTCGGGCCTTTAGAAGAGGATTCATCTTGCCTATTTTCAGACATTTGTATTTTAGATGTCTGCCTTGGGATGAGATGAACTGAATGTGTGAAGGGTCTGTTTCTCTCTGCTGACTTTAATAAAGTTGAGCTGCCTGGCACGTATGTAGATGCTGCATTTTGTCAGGTGAATTTCGCTCTGGAGACCTACAGTAAAATGCAGTTCTCTGCCGATGTGTAGAGGGAGAAGAAAACAGATGATACAGGAAGCTTTTCAGTGTGGTGTTCTCCTCCCAGTGTCACATTAATGGGATCCATCCACAGCATAGATCTACTAATTGTACAGCTGTCCTGGTGACGGGACTTCTACCACTAATACAAGAAAAGCAAAGCAGGAGTGATACAAAAACCCCTGAATGACTGATATCTTTCAGTTAAAGAAACTGCTGATGATCTTAAAAGGATGAGAATTCATCTTAGGCTTTTTAAAGAGTATTAAGATCAAAAATTTGAATTTTGAACATAAAAAAAATCAAAACATTGTGTGAGATTCTTACAAAACAGTAGAACTTCCATATTTGTATGTAAGGATAGAGGCACCAGGATTACATCATTATTTATTTGAAAAGTACTATCAATAAAGAGAGAGACTGCACACTCTGGCCACCGCACGTGGCAGAAGGGGGGGGGGTGAGAGAGAGACCCCGTGCCCCAGCTGCAGCAATAAACACTTGAAGAAAAGTACCAAGACCAGTGTTTACAGAGCCATAGTGCTGTCTGCTCTCTTATATGGGTCCGAATCATGGGTCATCTACCACCACCACCTGCGTCTCCTGGAATGCTTCCATCAGCGCTGTCTCCGTACAATACTTAATGTCCACTGGTCAGATTAAGTGACCAATACATCTGTTCTAGAACAAGCCGCAGTCACAAGTATTGAGGCCATGTTGCTGAGAACACAGCTGTGCTGGGCAGGACATGTCTCAAGGATGAAGGACCACTGCCTCCCTAAGATCCTGCTTTATGGTGAACTTGCCACCGACTGCCGCAAGAGAGGAGCCCCGAAGAGAAGCTACAAGGACTGCCTGAAACAACATCTCAGCCTTGGCCATATTGATCAACATAACTGGTCTACTCTGGCTTCAAATCGGGAGGTCTGGAGACACACCATCTATAACGCTGCTGACGCTTTTGAGAAAGCACGCAGGATCACCCTTGAGGAGAAAAGACAACGCAGAAAGAATCGTGTCTTGCAGAATATACCATCCAAGGAGTCTTTCTGCTGTGCCTTTTGCAATCAGACATGTCTATCTCATACTGGCCTCATTAACCACCAGTGCGCTTGTAACAAATGTGGGTAGAGCCCTTCCCAAATCTTCGTTCGCAAAGCCCAACCATGATGACTACCAACAAATGGATTTTAGAAAGCACCATTAAATCCCAACAGTGGAATAAATGGGAACAGATTATTAAAGCAGATAAGAAAAAATATCAGCTGTTCCATGGCAAATCCTTTTATGTAAGATATGTGCTCCAGTTGACTGTATAGACTTAAGGAGTTAAATAAAACATTGCTGCTGAGAAATAACTTTCCATTTCACTTAAAGAAGAAGATTGTTACAGACATATGAGATATTTATGCAGTTACTAAAAGTGTTAAATTTGCCAATTTTCAGGGCTTGAAGTGTAAATTATAAATATTGTAATTTCTCTCTGGTAACACATGCTGTGCATTAGAGCACAGTCACATTTCAAATTCAAATCTGATATATCATAGTGAGGGCTTGAAGCTCTTTGCTGTTCTGTTTCACAGACATTGTCTAGGATTATTCTGTAAAATCTAAGATGCTATTCAGACTAACAAGTGAAAGAGAAATTTTGGGTTCCAACTAAATAGATTGATTTTTTTATATATGTTTTTTAATATATTGGTAAGAGACTAGAGGTACTAACCAGCTTTTGTGTGAACTGCTGGTTTATATGTTACCCTTATCTCTAGATCTCTGAATGACATCCAGCAATTTTATGCCACAAACCTAGGGTTGCCCAGAATTTTCCTGAAATGACATAGGTCCCATTGATTTTACTAAAATCACTAAGACAAATACATAATGTTTCTATTTGGACAAAAAGGTCAAGGCCCCACATCCTGTGTATAAGAACACTCAGAAAAGGAAAGACTAGCTGTTTTTTCTATAGATGATGGAAAATGAAAACAGTAATAGTACACAGGGCTGGGCTCTTCCCATACTGTGGCACAATGACAGTGGTCTGTACAAGGCAGATGAGCAGTGCAGTCAGTCCTACTCCTGCCAAAGTCCTTACGTATATTTTTGCTTGTCATTCTGCAATAATTTCTACTTCTATCCCCTTTTTTTAATTAAAGCTTGTAACAAGCCAAAGTTTTCTATACTTGCTTTATTATAAAATTGTCTAATTTCTCAAGGTTATTTTGAATTATTTTTCTATCTTCTTTCTCTATTTTTGCTAGTGTGCTAGTGATAACACGTTATACAGAACGCTCATTCCGTGAGCAGAGTTTACTGTCTTAATTCTGTCTGCAGTTCACAAGCATTTGATAATTTTGATTTCTTTTGCATGCACACAATGTACATTGCATATATACACTTACATGTTGGCATGTGGTAGGTGATGCTTTCAGCTATTTAATTCACAATCTTCTGGTTTTAGGTTGAAAATAAACCATCTCATATGGAGCTATAAACTGTCACAGTGACCAGGGAAGACACTGGATGCTTTCTAAATGGATTGTTAGTGATACGTTGAGTTCATACTCATTTTGTCTTTTTCTCTTTTAAAGGTGTTGGAGATGGAGGAAATGAACTAGGAATGGGCAAAGTAAAAGATGCTGTAAAGAAGCACATAAAAAATGGAGATGTTATAGCTTGTGATGTTGAAGCTGATTTTACTGTTGTAGCAGGTAAGGGATTTTTGGTGGGGTGGGAGAGTAGCTGATGTTTGAGAATAGAATTGACAAGGAAACATTTGTCTTTAGAAGTAATTTGTATTGGCCCTTTCTGTGTATGACCAAGTCATCCCTGGCAAATGAATTTATTTCTATATTATGTCCATTTTCTGAAGAGTTAAGCACCTGTGGCTACAGAAGAACTGGAAAACTAAGAATGTTCCATGAAGAAAGTGCATTTAATTGGAAATAGTTGGACAAATCCTGAGTATTCTTGAAAAATCACACAGTAAATAAAATGACAGAATCATAAAATCCTGGAATGGCTTGGGTTGGAAAGGACCTTAAAGATCCTCTAGTTCCAACCCCCCCACCACGGGCAAGGAACCTTTCACTAGACCAGGTTACTTAGTAAGGAAGAATAACAAGAAAGACTGCAGAAGTGATCTGTGTGAGAATTAAAATGTCTATGCACATATGAATTTTCAGAATTTCCACTCAAGGACAAAGGTAAATTCTTAATGTACAACAAAAGTTAAATGTTATAGTTAAAATTCACTTCTAAACCAGCACGAAATAAAATTCACAGCAAGAGAGGTGTGTTTGTGTTCAGCAAGGACCAAGTTACAAACTGGATGATCCCGACTGTTCTCAGGCTCAGGTTTCTAGGTTCCTGACCCAGGTACCTGACACTTGATACTAACCCAGCCTTTTCTGACAGTTTGTTTTCATGGTGACATTCTTTGCAGGGGTCTCTAACTGGGGCGGTTACGCCATTGCCTGTGCTCTGTATGTTCTCCGCACTTGTGAGGTACATGATCGCTACCTGAGGAAAGCTGTTGGGTTTCCACAGTCATCCAAGGAGATGGTCTGGCTCTCGGCACTTCCCTCGGTTTCCAAGGTAATTCCTGTGGGGCCAAGGAGTTGTGACTAGCTCATGTCATGTAGATGGAAATGGCTACCAGTGCTAAATCCTGCCTAGTCCAGTTCAATAGCTTGCTGTCACAAGGTCTTTTGGTGGCTTTTGGGAATCCCTTGTGAAAGAGCAGCCACCCTTTATTTAGACTATTCCACAAAGGATTCAAGACAGATTGCAAATAAAAATCCTCCAATATGAATGTATTCATGTCTTGCCACTTCAAGCACAAGACAGTGCTGCAATTTTATGGGCAATACAAGAAATGTTTGTATTGAGCTACAGTGATTAAAATTCCCTGCTCACTACCTTAGCATTGTTCATGATTTTACTAATCTCTATTGTAGTCTTCTTTAGATGTCTACTTCCAAAATCGAAAGTCACAGTTCTAATGCAGAAGCCATTCCACACTTCTGATCTTTGCACCTTACTTCTGATCTTACCACCTTTTCTAGTTATGCTGGAACTATTCTATAAGTAGTTTTGAATGTTTCCAAATTAAAGTTGGAGAAAAACTTGCATATGAATATTTTTAAATGTGTTTTGACTAATGCAGCTCTGAACAGTGTGATATTCTGGGAATGCAAAGGTTTCAGACTGAGAAAAAGTAAAATAACTGAGAGGGGTGAGAAATGACTGTGATCTGTGCTCATCCTGCTGAGCACATGGCTCTATTTTTAACTTGGCAGTGTTTTATATATATATATATACACAGTTAATGATCAAGTAAGGTTTGTTCCACATATTTGTGATAACTTAGGAACTTAAAAACTCGGCTTAGTTGGCAGAGTACCTCTAGAGAAACTTGGAAAAACCATTAGGTTTGTGACCTCCAAGAGTGCTAAGCAAAATATAATCCATCTACCACAGATATTGCCCAAAATAATTAAGTATTTCTCCTGAGATGACAGTGCGTTCTGCATGAAATTTTAACAAAGAACCTCTTAAGTATTTTAGAGTAGGTCTTACTTCTTTTTTTTTTTTAATTCTTTTTATCTTAATTTTTCATCTAAAGGTCATAAAGCTGAAACTGATGCCAACATTTGGTACAGCCATTTGGCCACTTATCCTTTGGCTTAACAAAGTGTATGGTCCTTTTCAGTGCAATCTTTTAAAAAATAGATTAAGTACTTTTCACTTTTCAATGTTTTGTCCAGTTTCATTCACTGTTTTTTGATCTTTAAATTAATGCATCGTAAAAACTACTATGATCAAAATTTCTGGTAATGAGATACTGTAATTAAATGTGATATTGTGTACAGGAAATCCTTCCTGTTTTTGTTTCACTAAGCTATACAGCTGGGAATATTAATGATCCAATAATGGGCTGTTGAGAGTGCAATACTAAAATCTATTAAGATAAAATAAATGGAAACAGTTTTGTGGAGGAGAGAAAATGACAAAATGTGTGACAAGAAAATATGATATCTTTAATCACACAACAGTAAACAGTACAGAAGATTGAAGACATTAGTATTCACATACTCCATTAGTATAAAAAATCAGAGCATTTATGTTTATGTGGCTACTTTCTGCAAAATCCAGCTTCATTTAATGTTATAATAATTAGCCCAGTAAGATAAAGAGCACCACCGCACATATCCACCTCAGTGTTTATATTTGTGTTTGTAGTTGGAAAGAGGACATTTGAAGGAGTGCCTAAGCACCAGACAGCTTCCTTATAATGTGCTTTATTTTTCTTCAAAAAAGTCACTCTTTCCATGCTGTAGGTCGTAATAACTCAGTGAAGACCTCTCCTGAAACACATGTTATTTCTCTGCAGTCTCATGTTCAAGCAGTGTCAGGATTGCACTGCCACAAATCCCAGAACTGTGGAGCTCTCCCTTCCCACTGAACATAAAGCTAACTATATTCTAAGTGCATGGATCAGGCTTTACATTCATTTTAGCAAGTGATGCTGCAAAGCATTTGTTCCTTTCTGAGAACTGAGGAGCAAGGAACAATTTGATCTAAACAATCTGTGCTTACTTTGCAGCTGTGGAGTTGAATCACCATTATGTTTGATTATGATATTGGCTTGATTTTTCAAATGTTTGTAGTACTTTTATAGCAAAGTGACTGTAGTGAAATAGATTAATTCATACATATCCAAATGTAGCTAATGCTAAACATCCTAGTCAGCTCCTCATTTCATCTCACAACCAGGTTAACATATCAAGCTGTTGTTCTTTTACTGAACTCTTTATTAATGGTAACAAATTAACTGTATAGTGTTTATTTTGAAATTATGACCTATAAGAATATGAATTACATTATAAATATATAAATATGTGGCCTTTTTTTTTACTATGCTTTACTAGCTTTGTCATTCATAAGGGAGTTTTTCCTTGAATAAAGCACAAATTAGAATTTACTTTTTCAATTAATTTGATTATTTTTCTGGTTAACTCACTCCCAATGTAGTTATTCACTGAAGAGAGAACTGTGAGCAAATTGCAGCACTGCACAGCTGTGGAAGCACACTGCACATTGTGTATGCTCATTACAAATGGAAACAGTAGCATTTGATGACAGAATACAGTTTATCAGGCATAGTTATGTAGTATTAAGCAAGCCCTTTTTTCCTCATACAAGCAGATCAGAGAGCTCTACCATGTAAATATGCAGCAGAAACAATTCATATTAGAAATTACATTCTGCGTATCCAGTTGAGGTGTCTCTTTTGTGGCCTGAGAGATCTACTTTGTCCATTTGCATATGGATACAGTCAGTGCTAAGAAAAACCTCTCTCATGCAGAAAGATCAGGTGCATATATTTGCATTCATATATATGATCATTCGTATGATATAAGCTGATGTATATTTATAATTTTATAAATTACAAAGTAGCAATTTTTATGCTACCAGTGTATTCAGATAATTGCCTTAAATAACTGTGTCATTGCTGTCTTGTTACATGATGTCAAGACTGACACCATGTAACTATGCATATTTTTCCTTTAATAGAAAACCAATGCCTCATTTAATTCTGTTGCAGCTAAGAACTAGGATGCCTTACCAGGAAATATAAGACAAATCTTTAGAAAGTGCATTTGCAAAGCAGGTTAAAATTATACTAAATACTGCTCTTTCAGTAACAGTTTCCATGCAAATGGAAATGGAACAGTAGACAAAGACCAGAAGGGGCATTCCTAGCAAAGAAAGGGAAGAAAAGATGGTATGTGAGTGTTTCAAGATCTTATTAACTTATCACAGGGTTGGTGAGGGGAAGCTAAGAAGTAACAGAATTAGAGAAATGAATTCTCACTATAGTAAATGCTGAGAGAGTAGAAAGAGTTTTACTGTGTACATTTCATGACAAATGAAAAGCAAAGCAGTTTATGCTTGACATACATCCATTTGAAACCAGGTCTTCTAATTTCATTGTTCCTAGAACTAGTGTTTTTTCAGAGCTCATTTTATGCCATCTTTTCATCCCACTATGCTAACTGGCCAATAGCTCACAAATGAGGATTTTTTTTTTCCCTCAGTGTACTTTAACAGCTCAAGTTGGAGCATGCTTTGTTGTCTGCTTATATTACTGTTAAGCAAGAAAATAACTGTAGTTCTGAACAAGGTATACCCTGTTTCAGAGCATACCAAGGAAGCAGAATTTCAGAGGGTTTTTTTCTCCCCGTCTCTTTCCTAAGCAACCAGAACTCTCATAAAATCAATAGTAAAAAAGTGGGAGAAAGCAAAAGGCACACAGAGATCACAAAAGCTACAGGAAAGGAAAGTGAGCATGCAGCCCATCCAGGTGCTCTCTATAACCTTTTTTCTTGGTGCATCCTCTTTCCCTTCTGTTCTTTTTATTTAAAAATGCAGCTGCAGCCAGTTGTCTCACTGGGGAAACCACAGATGGATTTTTGAGATACTTTGGGTGAAGGTGTTCCTCTGATTCTGATTTGTGCAATATAGGAACTTGAAACTAGGCAAAGAATTATTTATGTTTCTGAATTGACGCCAATATTCTATTTGAGGGAGTGTGGAGAGCAGTAATATAATTCAATAATTAAACAGCAGTCAAGAATATAAGCCTTCTGACACTCCCTAAGTTCCAGTTGCTAGACATAGTCTTTCGGACAAGATAAAGAAAGTGTTAGCAAATTGATAGCAAAATAAATATGGAAGATGTGGTCAGTCTCTCCTAGGATTAAGATAAAGATCTTGGTGAATGCTCTTGTCTGATTCCTGATTTTAATTATACTCTATTTCTTTGGTTTTTAAGGAAGAAAAGCTTCTGAAAACACTTGTGCGTCTCGAGGTCCGCAGTGGGAAAACTGCCAGTCTGGAAATGGAAGTGGATGGGCTGCCCTTCTACAACACCCATTCGCTTATGATTGAGAAGCTGCTACAAGAAGTGCAGAAGTGACTGTCCCTAGTGATTTCTGCACTAAGAGTTGCTTCCATATAATTTCTGTGTTCCTGAGGCTCTCACATCATATAAAAAATTAAAAAAAGATGACTTTTCATCTCTAGTGTCTTGGCCACCCACAACCTTTCATTGTTATCCTTACCACATCTCTGTGAACCACGAGGAGGATATCATCACAAGGATTTTTTCAACCTTTCTTTTCTGTAAGGCAGCATTGCAGACCTTCCTTGTAAAGTGTACGCTATGCCATTGACCTCTGTTGTATTAGTAGTTTGCCATTTTTATATTTTGTCCCTTTCTGGGTGATACAGAAAGGTTTTAGACGTTTCAGAGTATCCTGTTGTTAAGAAAAAATTATTGAATACATAAATAATGATTTAAATTAATGCTTAAAAATTAAAGCGTGATTAGAAATTAATAAACATTTGCATTTGGTATGGAGAATGGATATTAAATGATATTATATAATAAGGTGATCTAGCTTTTACAAAGAAAGCTTGCAATTACAGTGAAATATTATTGTGTTGCCGTTCTTGTTTTACTAACCTCATAACTGCAACAGGAAGTAACTCTTGTAGCAACTTGGATTTAAAAATACCTTGTGGTGGGGAAAACAGCTGCAGTAGAGAGGGGAGATTAAAAACAAAACTCCAGTAAGAGATACAGTGATAAAAGCTCCCTTGCACACTTCCTGTAGCCCCTATAACATCTTCTTATGGTGGGGGTTAGCTTGTGAAGGTGTGAGGAGATAAGGAGAAATTTTTAACTGAGCTAGTGAAATTAAAGGCAGCATTGCAGACCTTTCTTGTAAAGTGTAGGCTATGCCGTTGACCTCTTTTGTATTAGAAGTTTGCCATTTTGATATTTTGTCCCTTTCTAGGTGATACAGAAAGGTTTTAGACATTTCAGAGTATCCTGTCGTTAAGAATAAATTATTGAATACATAACTAATGACTTAAATTAATGCTTAAAAAGTAAAGCATGATTAGAAATTAATAAGCATTTGCATTCAGTATTAAAGAACATTTTTTAAATTAACATTTACATGAATTCCTGTTGTAGAAATCAGCTCCTGACAAGACCAAGTGAAGTAAAATTAAATTATATCTCATAGGACTGCTAACGCCAAACCAGTACAGGACAAATGTTTGTGAATTGTGCCCGACTTCTGTCATTTAAAGCTGTGATTTTACCTTAACTCCAGGTGAGTGTCAGGGCTGAAGTTCTTCTAGTTATCAGCTGTCACAGCAGAGAGGACAGGGTATATTTGACACTGCACCTCTCAGGCACTGATGCTTTAGCTGTCCTGAAATGACTGGAATGGTTCAAAAGGCGAGCATCAAACCACTGTGCTCTAACAGGGTAAGAATGGCAGTTGTGTTTAGTTGGACTTCCAGCAGCAGCAACACCTTGTATCTACTTTCCTTTCTCGCAGGTGACTTTTATTTTCCTTCTTCAGTGCAAGACAAACAACTTTCTGAGAATGAGAAAAATCAGTTCATACCACAAACACCAGCATATTTTGAACATTAATCTTCTGAAGTCCCTGAGGATACACAGCCCTTAAAGACTTAAAATAGTTGAACACATGACAGAAAGAAATCTTAATTCCAGACTGGTGAATATGAATGTCTAGCAGCAAAAGATCCCAATATTTATTTTATAGATTAGTCATTTTTTTGAGATTCATTTTCTTCAAAACCTTTTTGAAGGAGGTTTCAGTAAAACTATCTTTGAAGTTTCACAATTAGAAAAATCTTCTTTAGAACTCTCCAAACTATAAGTATTAACTAAAATATTCCTTGTGAATGCTTCAGCTTTTTGCCAAAGCCATTAACCCCACAGGATGGCATATATTCACTGCAGAGCAAAACCCACAAAATGAAATTGGCATAATTTTAAAATGTCTGTTTGGGAAAAGAAGCACCTGGTTTCGTTCTCTGTGTGCTATTCACATATTACACTAACAGGTGCAATGTATATTATTCTTTCCAAATGCTAACTTTTGTCAAAAAAATTTCATTTAGTAAGCTTTTGCTCTTTTTTGCCCCGAAATACAAATCTTAACAGTCAGATTTCATTAAGAAACACAAAATTTAGTAATTTATTTATCTTTTTCTCTAATATGTGCTTTTAAAATCCCTTCTAATGTGCAGTCCCGAGCACTATATTTACTGCAGTAGCAATGTGTAACAACCATAGCAGGACCCTTGGGTGACTGTGTTCTGGCTGAGATGGAGGGAAAAGCTCTGAGTGGGAGTTACCTTCCTGCCATGCTGGTTACAGTTCTGCAGCCTAAGCTGAACACATACAAGAGAGAAAGAATTGCTAAAATATTGACTTCGGGGGGGGGGGGGAAAGGAAAAATAAGAAAAATCCCTCTCTTCTGTTGTGGGTTAGCAGGTTAAGTGCTGAGAACTGTAGCAGAATGCTGGGCTCCACTATAAAAGTTTCCATCTGATTTTAAACTGCAGCAGCTGATGAAAAGCTGGCCACATCAAAGTACCAACTCCAATAAGCCTTAATCCCTCAGTTGACAATTCCATGTAATACAGCATGCTCTGCATTCCAGTTGTCTAATTTAAACAACGTGGGTAACTGTAGAGAAGTGAAGCATAAACACGACAACAAATATTTAATCCTAGAACAAACCACGTGTGTGTCCTGGAGTCTGCCAGGCCATGGGAGTCCAAGTAGTTGGCTCGGTGCTGAAGAACGTACAAGCACAGCATTATGGCAGTCGAGAGTCCCTGCCCCAAGACCCCCTTGGAACAGACAGGAGATCAGATGAAAGATTAGGAGAAAATAAAGCTAAACAGCACTAATAGTCAGAAGAAAAAAATGCAGATATAAGGTAATTAATCCAGCTGAGTGGTCTAAGTATAAAGAAATGTCAAATAATTAAACAAACCAAACATTATCCTAAACAAACCTAATCCCCTCCTGGGAGTGGGGACATGAATCCTTTTTACAAGAGGAGGGAGGAGAGGATCTTTAGTCTCACAATTAGAAACTGTTGGCCAAAGCCATAAGATAGCTGTTTCAAACAGAGAGTGAAGAAATATCAGAAGAAAATAATAAAAACATTCTTTATTAAACACATTCCCTAATTATATCCAATATTGCACTCTCAAGGTGGTTTCCAGAAAACTGTTAGAATATATTCCTTTTGGAATCTAGTGACAAGCAAGGCTGTGTTACTTCAGATACCACGAGCAGATCATCTGTCTAGACAATCTTTTGACTTCAAAAATCCCCAAAGAAACAAAACTGATTATACTGCTGGAAGTTATCAGTTCTGGGGTGCAGAGAGCGAAGTGTTTTCAGAAAGGCCTGAAATCAGAGAAGTGAAAGGACAAGGCAATATTCATGGTGTAACAGTTACAGATACAAGAATGCATGATGAGCAGATCACAAACTCACAGAGGATTTGTTAGTATAATAAAAAAAAAAAAACAAAAACAAAACCAAAAACTAGAGAGGAGGTGGTAGTAGAAACAATACCATAGAGCACAACTCCCACATCTTTAAAAGCCAGTATTCTCCACCTACTCCTGTATTTTGTTTCTGTCTAAACCAGGAACCATAGATCATTCATATATCATATTTCTGATACTGTATTTACTGAACAATGACTGAACCCTAAACTATAGTATCTGTGGGCAAAACAGAATTCATTCAACAGTTTCTCTGACAAATGCATTGTTATTTAATTGCCTGCATAGTCTGTGCTGCACAAGACACACATATTGCAAAGGACACAATCAAAAGCTCAGCAAGGTGTAGTAGAATTTACATGTAACTAAATTTGTCTTTGAACACAGTGACTCAGAGAAGCATATGGGATCAAAGTGCCTCATATACTACCAACCTCTTGTTCTTTTCCAAGTCAACAATCCAAATTATTTATACCTGTTGTAGCCAAGAGTTCTCATACTTCTGGAAATCTGTAGGAGCCCTATGAGGAGGTTTAACAGTCTGAGGTTCAAAAGTCAAACAACAGACTGAAGGTCTCAGCAGATGCTGAGTTCCTTGTCCATGTTCTCCCATAACATCTCACGTTATTGAATTCACTGTTTTAGGAGTCTGATTCTGGCATGGTGTCTGCAGGCTTTGAAACTGGTGGAAGGAGAAGTTATTTCAGAGAGTTACAGAAATGTGGCAGGAATGTTTTAGTTTTTTTCTTTTGAAAAAGTTCATACAGGGACATTTAATTTGTTCTGTCTCTGACCTTTTCAACAGATGATGACAGCTGGTAGATAATTATTTTCTCTAGATGCCACAGGGGTAAACAGAAAGCAGTTCAAAACAAATTCACTAGAACCACACACCATGAGTACTAGCTTATTCCAGTCAATGCAGTCATCAACACAACAGATTTTAAGTGGTAGCACAACAACAACAGACATGTGATTGACAATAGTGAGGAAAGCACATACCAAGTCAGTTCAGTTACAAAGTCCAAGCACCTCCAGAAACAACCTCACTGTACAACATTGCTCATAAGCCCTTGGGAGGTCACACTGTTGTAATACATGAAGGTATAAGTCAGATGGATACAGAAACACAACCATAGCCACAGATTTAAGATTAATGTCCTTTCTTGAATAATGCTGTAGGCTGCTGTGGTGGGGGGAAAAGTGTTTTTTCCCCCTGGAGTTAAAAAAACAGTAACCCCCAGGGGGGTGGTGTCTCTCTTGCTGTTGACTCAATCAGCGCTCCTGCAAAATTAAAACAAAGCACACCAAAACGGAAAAGAAGGATGATGAGGTAGTTGGAGGAGAAGTGGCCATGTTCTGAAGCCACGAGGAGAAGGGGCAGGAGCCCTGTTGGGGGGGGCTACAAGAACTTGGAACAGTGTTAAAGTGGGCCGAGTTCTGTAGCTGAGAGCTGGAGGAGTTTCTCCACTGTGGGCAGCAACAGGAGATACTGAAAAGTGGCGGCCAAGCAGCAGTGAACGGAGACTGTGGCAGAAAGCCAAGAGATAAGAAGAAACAGCAGAAACAATCATGCAGCTAAACAGAGAGACAGAGATCTCTAATGGAGAGAGAGAGAGAGAGAGAACTAAGCTCTACAGACAGAGTTTTTGGGGTAAGAACTGAACCAGACCCCCCAAAACCCTTTTGAGAGCCCTCCTAAGTGGAATGGGGTGGGCTCCTACTGGATGGAAGTCCTAAAATGCAGCATGCAGCAGAGAGAGAAGAGCTAAGAAGCTCAGAGATGTCCTGGACCAGGATGGCCAGAAGGAATGCCGGGAAAGTGGCGTGGCCCCCCCTGCTGCTGCTGCCAAGCTGGCAGCCTGAGACAGAGCACAGGAGCTCTGGTAGAATGGTTGAGGCAAAGACTTTCAACTGAAAGCTGCCCTAACATTCTGACTCAAGGGAGCTTAAATCCCCTGAGGAGAGGGACCGTCACGAAGACCCCTGCACTTTGTGATATGAGGTGGTGAAGCGAGCCCTTGTCCCGGCTAATTCGCAGTCCAGAAGAGAGAGACCTTTGCTTGGAGTTGAAGGGCTTTAGAGGGGTGAAAAGAGACCCCTCTTGTGTGTAATGGAAGAGATCCAGCTACAACAATCCAGCTACAGCTGCTGCATGGAAGAGGAGAGACTGCTGCCTTAAACGTGGGAAGGATCTTTTCCTACTTCCCATCTGGACTTTTACTGGAGGGAGAAGAGATTTGATCCATTGTAAATACTGCTTTATCATAGGAAAGATAATTAAGATTGTGTATATATAATATATTATAATATTTATTTGTGTAGTGACTGTAATATAATTCCCCCCATATTGAGTCTTGTGTTGTGTCTGGAAAATCCATCTCACACTGGGGTGAGATGTGGGAGGGGGACTTGGACTCGGGAATTAGATTTCAGGGGTCTCAAACCACCACAGCTGCCTATGTTAGCTGTAGAGCAGTCCTTCATTCCGGTACCATCAAGTGGTATTTGTAATATCCCAGGTTGTTGCTCATGCTGTGTCCTGTTGGGTGCTTCCATACTGTTCAGTGGATAGGATTCCTTTGTCTCAGTCCTCAGACGCCCTAAACATGTTAGACAAGAGTCTCGCATCTTGACAAAGTTCTGGTAAGTGCTTTCACTGGAAAAACAGTACAATAGTGGGTCAGCAACACAGTTAAAAGTAGTCAACAGGAGAGAAATATGATAAACATTAAATATTTTCTCAGCAAATGAGCAGTTGTTCTCCAACAAGCTACGAACTACAAGTAGGATATGGTATGGCCCAAAGCAAACTAAAAATATGAAAACAGTGCTTGAAACCAGTCTTTTAATTTGGATTTTCTTCTTCTTTTGAGTGCCGGGACTCTTGTGGACAACTCGTAAAATCCCACAGTAAGAGAAGGCCAGCAGAAAGAAGGGGAAGAGGAAGCCAGCAGAGAAGCGGTAGTAATTGACATTGTGCTCCCACTGTTTGATGGGGTAGTGCTCAAAGCACACCAAGTGGCTCTCAGCATCCATACTGATCTCCCCGTGGGTGAAGACAAAGCAGCATGTCATTATTTCTTTGGTCCAGATAATGATGCTCACAATTGCAGCTGCCTTCATTGTCCGAAACTGCTGAAACCGAAAGGGGTGCACGACGGCGAGATAGCGGTCAATGGAGATGCAGCAGAGGAAGCCCACGCTGATATAGATGTTCTCATATAAGATGATGCCACAGATTTTGCACAGCAGCTCATCATAGGTCCAATTGTCATGCTGTAAAGCATACTGAAGCCAAAAAGGCAAAGAAAATATGTAGAGCAGGTCTGCTAGAGTCAAATTGCAAAGGTAGATACCCAGTTCATTCTTAGCTTTGATCTGTAAATACCCATAGTACAGGGACAGGCAGTTAGCTGGCAAGCCTACTATAAATACAAATATGTATACCACAGGGGATAATGTCTCATGGATATCATGATTAATATTGCACTTCTCAGTTGCGTTCTCTGTGAGATTTACCATCTTCTACTTCTCCCTGTGTATCACTCATCAGGATCCTGAATGTAAAAATTAATTACATCCAGTTTCATGCATTGCTTATTTCTTCCACAAACCTTTGGGCTGAAGTGATGACTTGCTGCAGGATGTTAATAACCTGAAGATAAAACACATGAAAATCTTTAGAAGGGATACAATTGCTAAATATATAGTGCAGTTTTCAGAAAACTGCTTTTTCCTAGCCCTAAATTTCTTATAGTCTTTGATAGAAGATAAAACCTGTCTGGGAAACCATGATTCATATGAGTAAGTCCTAGTAGTTACCAGAAAAGTACCAGAAAATTTTATGTCCCAGAATCCCAAAGCAAATTACAAACATCTGTTGCTTTAGCTCTGGAGGTATCTAAAATGTGAAGGAATATCATCTCTGCGTTGCGGATGAGGCAGAAAAGCAGTAATCAGATCTGTCTATGATGGAAAAAATATCTCTGGCAAGCCAGCAGTCCACTTGGACTTTCTTGGAGGATGTAGGGCCCACAAAACAGTTGATTTTTAATTTCCATTTCTTAATTTTTCCTTTAGATACAAGATACCATGTAATATGCAGTTCAATTCTTCAGGATGAAAAAAATGGAATTTTTAGCACTTCTCTTACAGTTACTTGTAAACATAATCATGAAAACAAGCTGTCTTCCTCTGTGGGAAGGACATTGGTACAGTGTATCCCCGTGGTCTCAGTTCTACAGGATATGCTATTACATATTCCTTATTTTCTATCAACTCTCAAAAATACTCATTTACTCTTACTACTTATACATTTGCATCTTTTCATCTTCACTGAATATGAATATAATGGTTTTCATCTGAAGAATCTTCTATAATCCAAGCACATAATCATACAAACCATTGCTATACTATACTATTACTACTTAAGACAAAAAAGCCACTTCTGACAATGGGTTAGCACTCAATTCAACTAGGACAAATGTTCAGCCTGGACCCAGCTCACAGTGATTTAACCCTAAACTAAATGATGAAATATTGCATTCAGCGTTTTATGACCTCGTGTGATATATTCACATTGGCACAAGTGCTCAGCACTGGAAAACAGCAGGGCAAACTGTGCCTAGTCTGGAGGAGATGCATGTTTAACCTGATGATGCAGAACAGCAAGCCTATTTCTTTCAATCTCTTCTCAGAAAATGCAGGGTTAAGGTGTATACTTTTGTAAGGTCAGCGATTTGTGTACTCTTCATACAGCTTCAGTTACCATGGATTCAAAAGGAGCACTGTTCAAGGACAAAGATAAGGCCTTGTTGCTTTTTCCTGTTTGCTATCCTAATTTGTATTTTTGTCATCATCTTCTGTGCCATCTAGGAACATACCATTTCTTCCAAGACAACCCTTATGAGAACATGACCACACTACAGTAAAATTACTGTCAGCTGCAGCATTTGGGGATGTTATTGTCAAATAATTTTTTTTAATACATGCTTTTTTTATATAGTGGTAGGCTTTATCCCTGTAGAAGCTGAAAAGAAAATCACCTGCTTTAGGCCTTAAAAGAATTGCCTGGCTGAAATAAGTGATCAAACCTGCAAAGGCTTTCATTGTTTAGTTTCAACCAGGGTAGCACAGCCCCAGAGAATTCACAGCAAACACATGTAAGTAAGAATTAGAATGTATATTTCATTCCTTTACTTTTCCTTTCCAACAGACAGAACAACAAGCCTGGTTTTGGTTAAAATATTCTTCGAGATCTCAGATACTCTCAATCATGAAACAATGTAAGTTCATCTCTCTCAAAACTTTTAACTCCATTGTCCAGTGCAACTTGCATGAAACACTGGCCAAGTCCAGGACTATGCTCTCCTCCTCTCACTCGTAAGCAGCTCCCTTGAAGTTTAAGAGGTTCACCTGCTCCACTGTTGGTGTCACAATAGTTATAATTCATAAATCAAGCACAAAAGGAGAAATGCTGCTTAAGGGACCCAGTCACAAACACCCATGGTTTAGTTTGAAGTTTGCTCCAAGAAATTGCCCTAACCTTCCAATGGAATAAAGATGACAACGTTAGCAGTACTGACATGTACAGTGAAAATCAATCACTACAGTTATGTACAGATTTCCCAGAACACTGTCACTTAGGGGCCATTAGTTCTCCTGGAACACTATCCAGTTTCTCAAAGGCTCCATAACAACCAAGCAGCTCTTCCATCTGCAGAAGACCTGGCTCCCCACCCACAAGAACAGTGCACAGAATCTTTGCTGAGGCAGATTTGATAACCTACTTACCCCATCCCACCTTTTCAATACAGAGCTCTAGGCTTGAGTTTTTATTTGATAGCATCTCTGTATAATAATTCGATGCTTGGCACATCCTAGTTGTTGTCTAAAATACCTAAAAATCTGAGACCTATCATCATATCTACCAACTCAATGTCCAGTCAGTATCCAGCTCCTGTTGATGAGGCCAAATAGTAGTACAAAAGCTGTTGATGTCTTTACATCTCTTTATAGTTTAACAGCACTGAGTTTCATTCAGTGTTACCCAGTGAGTCATTATGGATCACAGTATGAGGAAATGCAGATGTACTATACAGTTTTTTGAAAATGTTTCTTTTCCTCTAAGAACTCCAAATGTTTTTATTAAATTATGTTTATGTACAGAGAACGTGATTGTAAAAATAATTTCTCTTTAGTTTGAGAGTCTTGTCAGAATGCAGAATGTGAAGGAGACAGCAAAAGTCTTATTGATATGACATTATGCTAATATACTATACACTTAAGATTACAAGAACATTTCCTGCTCCTAGAGGAAGTGCTGGAGTGGGGTGTTTGAAGGGGCAGGAAGAGAAGGTTGCCTGTAACAAATCTTGATCTCCAGAGGTCCCTTCCAACCCTAACAATTTGTGATTCTGTGATTCTTTGCCTTGTGCTAACAAACCCTCCCTGATTTCAAAGATGGGGATGAAAAACAAAGGTCCAGATTCTTGCTTGTGCAATAGTTGTTTTATACTGCTCCTCTGGTCAGTGACAGCAGTGAGCCAGGAAATCCTTCCCTTGTTTCAGCCTCCTCAGAGTATGGGCTCTGGGCCACCTTTATACCCTCTGACCACTCGTGCCTAACTAAGGACAGGCTCAGCAGCCAAATGAGAAATACAGAGGTAGTTCACCTTTCCCCCAGCACCCTAAACACAGCTCTACACCAGCCAGGGAGTGAAACTGTAGGATTTTTCTCAAACAAACCTGGTATCCAAGGACAGCAATGGCAGGTTTAAACAAATGGGTGCAGAAGAACTCACTCTGTTAATAAGAACATATGACACAATACTTTACAAGCTGTCTGAAAAAGTGGAAACTGAAGGAAAGGTGATGCAGGGTATAGAAGAGAAAAGACTAATAGCCCCCTTTTACTTACTGACCTTGTCTGGATAGGGGAAGGGGGAAAATGAAAAAAGCTGCTGTATGAAAAACATCTGGGGTGCAGACAATCATAAAGCTGAAAGCAGTTTTGAACGGGAACACACAGGCATTTCATTTAGACAACTTTAATATGGATATAGTGCAGCTGTGTGATTTTTTTGAGCATAATTTATGTAACACCTTCAGTATAACAAGTCTGCATAAATTTCCAGGCAATATTTCTCTCTCATATATGCCCACATCTTTTAGATTATACCCATCTAAGCCCAAGTCTTGGCAAAAAATTAGAAGGTGACTTCCCTCTACATGAGTTCCAAACAATTCCCTTCTTTCTGGATTAAAAACAAAGCCAAGGATCCCTGGGCTTCAGAAAGCCTCACTTTTTCCTGGTTTAAACAAGCCAGCTTTACTCACTGGATAGTTCAACAACAGTTCATTTCTTTCCCAACTCCTCTGTGCCTTAACTGCTGAGAAAAACATGACTCCCTCCTGCACCATGAACCATGGTGCAGTGCACATATTAAACGCTGCCTGCTGGCAACAGCACAGAAAATAGTGCAGAGCCACAGACAGCAACAGCCTCTTCCCCTCAGACCAAGTACTAGCACAGAGCCCAGGTGGGTTTTCAGTGAACATTGCTACAGTTTTCATTGTAAGAAATCTGTCTGCAATAAGGCATACATAGTTTTTGGCAGAGACAAATGGGACTACGTCAAAGGACTTCCTTGATGGAATTTGCAACAGTTGTGCACCCAGCTTGTCTCACCCACAAAGCATTCATTTCCATTAACAAGGAGCGCAATGTGGTCGTGTGCCTTTATAGGATGGTAGCTCTCTTGCTATTTAATCCGTCCTTGCACCTGTCATACAGTGCAGACAGGACTGAGTCACTTGACTGTCACAGCAGGACTTTAACTGTCCTGCCTGTCTTGGAACCAGAAACCTGGGGTTGTTTCAGTTTAGGTTTTGGTTCAGGTCATTACCTACACAAACACCAACCTTAAGTTTACACACTAAGCTTTCTTCAGCTCTTGAGGGTTTGTCTGCTTGTTTGATCCTGTTTCACAAAGCCTGGAAGAATAAGGTCAAATAAAGAGGCTGCTCTTCACAGCAGAAGAGTCTAGGGACTGGTCGAACAGTATAAAATGGGCAGAAATAGGATAATATCTTTAGAGCAAGTTTGAAAAAAAATAAAAATAGAAGAAAGTGGAAATTGGGAGGCATGACTGAGTATGAGGGAATGGCACAATTATGTTTCGATTCAATCAGAAAAATTATGATATAAAAGACAGATCTGTTGGAGCAGGTCCAGAGGAGGGCCACAGAAATGGTCAGAGGAGTGGAACACCTCTCCTATGGGGGAAAGGCTGAGAGAGCTGGGGGTGTTCAGCCTGGAGAAGAGAAGGCTCTGTAGAGATCTTTTTGCAGCCTTTCAGTATCTAAGGGTACACTTACAGGAACATGGGGACAGACTTTTTAATAGGACTTGTAGCAACAGGACAAGGGGTAATGGTTTTAAACTAAAAGAGGGTAGAGTCAGACTAGATACAAGAATGATATTTTTTATGATGAGGGTATTGAAATGCTGACACAGATTGCCCAGAGAGGTGGCAGCTGCTCCATCCCTGGAAACATTCAAGGTCATGTTGGGGCTCTGAGCAACCTGGTCTAATAAAAAATGTTCCTGCTCATTGCAGGAGGGTCAGACTACATGGCCTCTAAAAGTCCCTACAAACCTAAGCCATTCTGATTCTAAAAGAGTACCAAGTAGAAAGCCACTAAAGGCAATGAAGGATGTTTGTAATAACACACAAGGTTAGTAAAGGAAAAGAAAAACAGGTACATATGAGGAACAAACACAAATTTTGGATCTAAAGATAGCTGAAATATTTGCTGTTATTTTTTATTCCAATCTTTAGAACCAAAATTGCGACCCATAATCTAACACAATTAATTTTAACAGTAGGATAGGGGCACAGAAGACTATACATAAGCAAAGACTAACATATTTTGAAAGGCTATGTGCACTCCTAGGGAATTAGCTAAAGCAACGTGTGAATTATTGCTGATAATGTTTCAGAAATTATGGTGGATTGGGGTAAAACAGACATAACAATTGTGAAAAAGAGTAGTTGCAGTTATACACCAGTCAGCCCAGCTTCAGCTAGAAAAAGCCATCAGACAATCAATAACCATGTGTTCACAGAAGTGACTCACAGCTGTGGAGACTCACCCAGGTGAGTCCTGCCATACTTCAGGAGAACATGAAGGTGGGCTGGGGTTGGCAACTGCACTTATTTTACACTCTACCTCAGGAAGATGGGAGAAGCTCCAGCCTAAGTCCTACCTGCTTTCTGTAGGAAGACCAGCACAGGCATGGATGGGTCCTATTTTCCCCACAATGTGCAGACTTGCCAGTCTGCAAATCATGTTGCTGTTCCAGTGAGCAGAAAGCAAAGGAGAGTTGAAAATTATAAAAGACAGTAGTAGAAGTCAGTCTCATCTCCCCTGATTAATCCATGAACCTAATGCCTCCCCTCCCTGACAGTGGACAGTCCTGCCCCACATAGCATCAATCCCCAAATATCCCAGTCATGTCAGTACCCCAGCTTCCAGAAACTACCTGCCACAGTTCAGTGCAATCCCTGTCCTCATGGCTTCTGCAGCCTGATTTCCGACATGACAGCCTCCTCCTCAGCAACTCTCAGCTCCTGTGACACCCTAACAATTCCTTTCTCACACTGAGCACCCGTGCACAAGGGCACGGGGAAAGCCAAGACTTGAGAGGAACAGAGTCAGCAGTGGCACTTCAGGGCTGGAGAAAAGCAGGGAGGACAAGGGGGAAGGCACAGAAGCAGCAAGGGCAGCAGCACTGCAGTCAAACAGCTTGGAAGGCTGCCTTAGAGAAGCTGCTGCAATAAGAGACACACGATTCAACAAAAAACGGTGGTGTCAGACCAGTCTCATTTCCTTGTTTCATGAGGTATGTGGCCAAACAGCTACACAGGAAGCAACATGAGTAATACAACTTTATTTTATAAAGACTTTGACACATCCTAAAGCACATTCTCATTACACCTGGGAAATTGTAAAGGTAGCACGTAATGCTGGGTGTGTTACACAACCACACTCAGAAAGCAGCCAACTGTAGTTCGCTATTGGACTGAGTTGACTGTGAGATAATCTCCCCATTTCAGGATGCTAGTCAGTGTTTTCAGGTATTCATAATGTCATAATTTCAATCACATTTGAATGGGATAGAAAATGCACTAAATAAATCAGCAAATTATACTGATTTAGGAAGGAGTATATAATACTAACAGGATTTAAGATGATCTTGGGTGTGAAAACAAAATAAAATCCTTTGAGAACAAATACAAAATTACCATGCTTGGAAAGAAAAAAAAATCAAATAGTTTGCAATGGGGGATATCTGGCTATGCAGCAGGATGGACAACAATGCACTTAGGTTCACTCTGTTACTGCTGAGAAGAAAAGAATTACAGTAGGATGCAGTACTTAAAGGGCATAAAGTCAGGTGTCCTTTCTACTCACCATGGATGAAGTCACTGGAATCATTTCCACTATAATACACAGGCAAATAAGAAGAGGACCAAGTACTTTGGGCAACCAAATTATATAATCCCCATTTTTCTGTCCTCACAAATTCAAACATATTCCATTACAGACAGGAGTTTCCTGAAGTAAATTGGTAGTGCTTGTGAAACACTCAAATGTCCTTCCAATGACTGCTGTAGATAAAACAAGCAAACAAAAAACTGGATGATAGGTATGTTTATTAGAGATGGAAACAATGCTAGTGAGTAAGATACTTTATTCTTGTTCACCCCTTGGGATAAGGCAACATATTACATGACTACTCTTAGAGGCACAAAGCAAAGCCACAGAGAAACACTCAAGCTAGCACTGTCTGTTACTTCAGGGACATAAAACAGGAAAACTGCAGTGGTTTGTTACTTGGCCTGGCAGACCAGGGAAAAAAAGTGCAGGAAGAAAAACAAGATAATCCCAGTCTACTGCATTATGTTTCTACAAGAAAGGTGCTCAAACTGGACTCAAGCATCTCAGCAGGGTACTAGTTTTGTTGAGCTCAGATAAACTGGCATGGCTCACATTGAGACAAAAGTCTTGTAGAAATAACAATTATATCCATTAAAGATCAAAGTCTCATTTAAATATGCAAGTGGGCTAAAAATTAGGCAGCACTAGAGACCCCAAGATTTCTAATTCCTTATCCTAGTGTACTTGACCTTGATGTTCAGCTTCTTTTAGTGCAGCTCATTTAATGTGCATCATCAATGCATCTTTTAAGTGCATGGAGTTAATTTCTCTACTGTCCATACAATGTATTTTTTAATTGGATCAGTTTCTAAACCATTCTCAATGAATCTGGAAATAAACATATACACTTTAAAGACAGCTGTATGGTCCATAAGATATAATTTTAAGCCACCACATCAGAAATTTTGCAGAAATTTTGTTTTTGTCAAACCTCTGTGTGAAGAGCAGTTGGCTGCAGGGAGCTTTGTTTCTGTTCTTCTGCTGGTTTTGTAAAGCAGAAAGGCTACCTCTCTGCTATACTAACTTTCCCTTTTTTCTTTTTCTCTTTGCTTTTTTTTACATTAGAAGAACAAATTCTGTACATTCTTTTTGCAAGAGAGTCTTACCAGTCACCCCGTAAAAAATAGACTGTATCTTTTTAAACCTCTGAAACCATCTTACGCAAGTTGGGCAGAAAAAAAAGACAAAATCTCAATTCCTACTTAAACAGAATTTCTAAACTAAAGTTAATTTAGATCTATACACAACCCATTCAGTGTTTGTTTACTTGCAAGTGGATCCTTTAACATGAACCTCTGAGTACAATAATTATTACTCTGTGTATCAGTTTCAGTGGAAGAAAACCATTACAGTATTCTGTAAATTACAAATAACTTTACTTTTGCCATTACTGTATGACTCCATTTATAAACCTATTGTCAAAGAAGGAAGTTGGCAACATTTTTTCAGAATCTACATAAACAAAAGACTAATTAGTCATAGATGCCCAATTCTCCCCTAACACGGACATGCAATTATTCACAGTCTTGGGTATATCACTCCATTTGCTGCAACTTTAATATTCTGGGAACTCCATGTTCTGTTTCTGTACATTTTCATTTCAGGTTTTTATGACTTTGGACTTCTTAGCTGAGGCCTGCATATATGAAGGACGACTTGAGATGCAGGGTAAGGAAGGCAGATAGGATAATTAGCCCAGTTAGTCCAGTATCATAGAATCATAGAATGGTTTGGGTTGGAAGTGACCTTAAAGATCATGTTGTTCAAACCCCATGGACTAGGACACCTTCTACTAGACCAGGTTGCTGCAAGCCCCATCCAACCTGGCCTTGAACACTTCCAGGAATGGGGCAGCCACAACTTCTCTGGGCAACCGATTCCAGTACCTCATCACCCTCACAGTAAAGAATTTCTTCCTGATGTCTAATCTAAATCTGTCCTCTTTCAGTTTAAAGCCATTCCCCCTTGTCCTGTCACTACATGCCCTTGCAAAAAGTCCTCTCCATCTTTCCTGTAGGTACTGGAGGCCACAATTAGGTAACCCTGAAGCCTTCACTTCTCCAGACTAAACAATCCCAACTCTCTCGGCCTTTCCTCATAGGAGGGGTGCTTCATCCCTCTAATCAGCTTGGTGTACCTTCCCTGGACTCACTCCAACAGGTCCATGTCCTTCCTTTGCTGGGGACCCCACAGCTGGATGCAGCACTCCAGGTGTAGTCTCACCAGAGTAGAGTAGAGGGACAGAATCCCCTCCTTCAACCTGCCAGCTACGCTGCTTTTGATGCAGCCCAGGATACAATTGGCTTTCTGGGCTGCGAGCACACAGTGCCGGGTCATGTCCAGCCTCTCATCCACCAGGACTCCCAGTCCTTCTTCTTGGCAGAGCTACTCTTGATCTGTTCATCCCCCAACCTGGATCGATACCAGGGATCTGCCCAACCCAGGTGCAGCACCTTGCACTTGGTCTTGTTAAACAGCATGAAATTCCCATGGGCCCACTTCTCAAGCTTGTCCAGGTCCCTCTGGATGCCACTGCATCCTTCAGGAATGTCAACCACACCACTCAGCTTAGTGCCATCTGCAAACGTGCTGAGGGTGCCCTCAATCCCTTTGTCTGTGTCATTAGCAAAGATGTTAAATAACACTGGTCCAGTATGGGCCCTTGAGGGACACCACTTGCCACTGATATCCATTGGGACTCTGAGCCATTGACCACTAACCCCTAGTCCAGCCGCTTTCTTATCCAACAGTCCACCCATGGAATCCACGTCTCTCCAATCTAGAGAGAAGGATGTTGTGTGTCAAAGGCTTTACAGAAGTCCAGATAAATAACATCTGCAGCTCTTCCCTTGTCCACTGATGTAGTCACTCCATCATAGAAGGCCATTAGGTTGATCAGGCAGGACTTTCCCTTGAAGGAGCCATGCTGGCTGTCCCAAATCACCTCCCTGTCCCCCATGTGCCTTAGCATAGCTTCTAGGATGTTGTGGAGCATCTATTCCATGATTTTCCCAGGCATAGAGGGGAGGTTGACAGGTCGGTAGTTCCCAGGGTCCTCCCTTCTACCCTTTTTAAAGATAAGTACAATGTTTCCCTTTTTCCAGTCACCTGACTGCCATGACTTTTCAAATATCATGCAGAGTGGCTTGGCAACTACATCACTCGGTTCCCTCAGACTACTCATTCTATCTTACGCTACTACTTATTCTTTATCTAGGATTAGGGCCTTTTGCAAGGTCTGAACAACTGGTTGAGCACAGGGAAGTGCTGAAAAAAAAACACTTCGGAAAATCCCTATTTATGGTAATAAGAAGTTCTTACAATGTGTAATTTCAGGCAAGCAGTCTAAGTAGTATCAGGGAGGTGAATCACATAACAGGAATTAGTCATGCTATAGCTGCCTCAAAGCTTTTAAAAATGACCCTCATTTGCCCCCTACTTCATGCTGTTGAAGATCAACCAGGTGGACGACATGACCCCCCAAGAATTTCACTGATACGTGGTTGTGACTAGCTCCTACCCACAGAGGTCATCTTCCTGAAGCTTCATGAGTGACTTGCTTGAGTACAGAACAGTGGGTGGAGGAAAACATATTACACCACTTCCTGTAGACATCTTAAATCACTGTTATTACTCAGAGACAGAACTCCAAATCTTCCTTTCCCCTCAGCCATGTCAATGGCCCTCTCCCCCACAGCCCTCCTTGACACAGAAGCCAAAGAAGCATCCTGTCACTATTGCAGAAGCAGCAGGCAAGTAAATAATAATTACTCATGGACAACAGAATTTCTTATATTCCCAAATTTGTATGGTGGTCCCCATTAAAAAGGACAGTGCAAAAACAAAGCCCAGATTACAAAGGTCTTAGTAGAAGCCACATAAACCATGATCGGTGCACAACATTACCAGTAAGGAACAATGACTGGAACAACTGTGTTGTATCCTGGGATTGAGAAATAGGAACTTCACCCTTCCGAGCTTAATGAGTTCTGATTCATTTTACCATCTACAGCCTTGGGCAAAATCACCCTTCTGATTCATTTTCCTAAACTCTGTATTACTGCCTCTTTTGATGCTGCAGCCTGCTCTGACACCAGCACTGTGCTCCATCAGGCAAGATGTCTTGCACAGAAGTCAGTGACTTAAGGTCCAGCTCATATCTTTACTGCATTTTGATGAATTTTGCCTCCCTTGGTTTGCCAGCGTGCCCCTCTACCCCCGGCACTGCCACACACCTCCTGCTCCACAGAGTGGCTGATCAAGGGGTGCCATGGCCCTGTAGGAGTCACTCCACAGATTTCTCTACAGCCTGAGCACGAGCCACCCATTTCCAGCCTGAGGGCTGTAGTACTGGCTGGCACCCACACAGGTCAGCACGCACCAAGGGTGAGCAAAGCTCACTGGCTGCCAGCCCAGACCTTTGGCCAGACACTTATGGCCCTAGAGCCGATGTATGTATTGAGAGCAACTTGTCTCTGCACCCACATGCTCTCACAGAAAGGGGAAGGAATGCTGGCAGCATGCAAGGCAGTCCCTCCCGTCAAGCCTCCCCAGCATCGCTCACTGGTAACAAGGGAAAACTTGCTCAAAAACTAACAAGTTGGAGACCAAAGCAGGGACCAAATTATCTTTTTGCTTGCATCTTTTATAATGCTGCTTCAAACCAAGGATCAGCACGTCATACCTCCCAGACAGAACTATCTCATTAACTAAAAGGAGTTTGGAAAGCAACCAAACATCAATCCGTACAATTTTTTCCCTCCTTTACTGATAATTCAGTGCATAAAATGATTGTGCAGTGCTACTGACAAGCAGTAGCTTGGGACATCACTAATCAATGACTAATAACATTTGACAAATAGAAAAGGCTGTCTGATAGAAAAATTTTGCTTGCTAAGTCTAACTGAAATGTGGTCTAAACTCTGCCATGTCTGAAGAGATTGAGCACATCTGTTCAAGGAGAATGTTAACATTTTCATTATTCCACGCATCAGCAAATAATGATACATTCAATAAACTCATCTCTTTTTAAAATACCATTTCTGCATATATGATTCAGTATATGATTCATTTTGTACAGTAAAAGTCTTAAGACATGGCAAAGTGAAAAGTTGTTTACAATATTTGAAGGTTTTTCCCTTCCTCCCCTGATTTTATTTTGACTTATTTTTCTTCTGTTTGGATTAATTTAAATTGAAGAGATTAAATTCATCATCGGATAGGAGCCTGTTCAACTGAAGTACCTAACATCATGTGCACTATTGACATTTAAAACTGGAATAATTCTTTTGTGCCTTTGTACTATGTTTGTGTTTCTGGCTTACACTGATCACCAGTGTGCCTTTCAGACGTTTCTGTTCTAGATCCAATTCTTTCTAGTCTAGCACACCATCCGCCCTTCCACGCACTGCTGTTTAGCTATGCTCATTTCCTTTCAGGCTCAGTTGAGTCTTTTTTGGCTCTTGTTCTGTATTTCTGTATTTCTTCCTTAGATACAGCCTTGGGGGGTGGTGTGGGGGTGTGTTGTGCATATGCATTTGTGCATGTCTCCAAATAGTCCCCATCTAGTCTGTAGAGATTTAAGTCTTCTAAACTATCCCTTTTTGCTACCTTTAATTCAGCTTCTTTATTTTTTTGCAGTTTCCCTTTTGGAGATTAACCAAGTTTCCTGTAGAACTGACTCAATAGTCACATGTAACGCATGTTCTCCATTGTTATTTCTCAGACTTCTCACGAGAAGCAGCGTGTCTTGCAAAAGGTTTTCCTTTGGGCTCTTTCCCTCATTGCTGCTCTTGCTCCCAAGATGACTATTGAAAACTTCAGTCCTTTCTTTTTTTTTTCACTTAAGGATACATGACTCCTAGTCTCCAATGGATTAATCATTTTAAACAAAGTGTTGGCATCTATATCTGCAGGCTTGCTTACATTTTCATTTCCTGAATTTCATTTCCTCAATTCCCTTAATTTTCATTTAAAAAATTATTTTAGTAGTCACAGGATTTTTAAGTGCTAGTGTCTTGCTTTCATTAAGATTTAAACAAAATCTGGCCTTCCCTTACTCCCAGGTGCTCTCATTTCACAATGTATATGAATTTGCCTTCCCTCTTCCATTTTCTCAGCCATACCTCGAAATGACTCTCTCTATATCTCTGGCCTCGAATATGGTGCATGAAGCCTTCCTCAGCACAGAGCTACTGAATTCCTCTACTTCAGCATTCTGCCTAAGATCATGAATGCTCTTTCTAGCCCCTCTCCATCCCACCTTTTGGATGACACTGGCACCTGCACAAGCAGTGGCTGCCTACTTCCCTGTCCAGTTGGCCACCTCTCTCCTGGGAGACAGGTCCCAGCATCCTGCCTGGAGGCACAAACTCGGCCATCCATATGCTTGAAATCCAACTGATCTATATGTTTGAGATCTGATTGACCCTTCTCTAGTCTTCTTTTAAAGAAAATCATGAGGAGAAACCTGCCCATAATAATGGTATTAATCTGGACAAAAGAGGTTCAACACAAAAATTGAGAAAAAATTGAGAAAAATATTTGAAGAGGCATGACCTCATGGAAATGAAAAAAGCCCTTTTTTGATACTATTAGTATCAAAGAAGACACTCACACAATTCACTTCCCAACATGCTTCTGACTAGAGGAAAGGGAGAGAATCAAATACTTGTTACAGGTAAGTTCTGATGAGCTCTTGAGTGAGAGATGGGAAAGCTGACACAGAAGATCTGAGAGTCCAAATTGAGAGCTGTTTAGAAATCCACGTCCTGCTCTGAGGTGGAGGTATAAGACCATCTCTGAAATGTGAACCCTAGTTCAAATTCCAGATAATGATGTCCTGACATGACAAGTTAAGGGATTCTAGTTTAAGCCTCTTGAAAGATTAAAAGATAATTTCTATTTTGAAAGCTGTGTCTGAACATTTCTTAAACACGGACCATCAAACATACATCATCTAATTAAATATGTGAGTAGACACTAAATCATTATCCATTACAGAGTAAAAACTCTCCTTCTTTCTTAGCAGATGGAAGACAAAATATTTCCAGATATAAAATTATCAAACTCTAATTGTTACTAAAATATCAAGTTAAAAGAAAGCCAAACCATGAGATCTCTGTAAGATTTCCATTGTTCCCTGCTGTTGTTGCCCATTTTAGCATTTTATTCAGGTGTCATTAAAGTGACTTAAGTTTGATAGTTCAATTACATTTGCTTTTGTAATGCATTCATTATTTATCTCCCCTTCCTCTGTTGGCTATCTAACCAGTCTTCAAAGCTCTGTGTCTTTACTGCTGACCCATAGGACACAACATAAGCGAAAGGAAGCTTGAAACCTTGCAGAATAAAGCAACCATGTTCAGAAATTAAAGACTAGGCTCGTCTTAGCAGCAAGAGCTGTCCATAGCAATTTGTCAGTGGAGATTGTCAGGAGGACATCTCTCGTGGAGCAGCAGTAACAGCAGCCCTCTCCGTTACCTGTAGATCAGATCACTTTTGCATTTCTATTTGCCTCTGGCACGGTGACAGATCTGAGCTTAAGCAATCCCAGATCAAACTCCAAGACAACCCAGCTGGAAACAAGTTTGTTGCCACAGAAACAATTTCTGGCAAGAGGGCTCCATGGAGAGGAACAGAGCATACTTTCAGGTGAGCCCCTTTCTGAGTCTCCAACTAACAGTGTTTCAAACCTATTATCTAGTATTTTTCTCTTTTTCAGACAGATTAGCTACAGCTTCCAGATGAAGTACCTTAAAAAGCACTCTTTTTGCCACCCAGTAGATTAACAGAATTCAGGACATCATTTCTAGTGGAGAAAAAGAGTTACAGTGGATGCCCCCCTCAGGGAATAAACTGCAATGTTTTCCCTAGCTGCCATTGCTTACTAATACCTTTAGTTAAAATTACTGGCCAGTTTCTTCTAAACATTAAATCTGGTCTGTGTCTTTTCAAAAACAATTGCCATCAGCTGTCAGGGTCAGCAGTTCTGCAAATGCTTCAGCTGGCAGAATAATTCATAACAAGCATTAAAAGCCACTTAGAATAAGCTTTATAAGAAAAACAAACCTCTTAGATGAGACATTCAGCTAATTTTAAAGGTAATGAGCCACACAAGGCCACTATGTCTGGGGTTCTCTTTCCACAGCTCTTCACTTAAAAATAATTAGCAAGTTGTGTAAATGTCTTTGTGAGTGGACATGACTTTCTTTGGTTATCACCACACTGACACAAGTATGGCCTTCAGGAATGAAGCCCCAGGCACCATGAACGCACCCTCAGGTCAGGTCTAGAAAAACTGGCAGGGAAGACATTTTCTTCTCCATGCACTGTCTAGTGGGATGCCAAGAGCACTTGCAGTTACAGCATCAGCTGTTTAATCTGAGTGACGCCATCCACAAGGCTGGTAAAGGGAGGAAAACCTACATTAATGCCCCCAACCCTTGTCCACCTGGCCCTGTGCAACTGTGCTCAGCCACAGGTAAGAAGTTTCCTGTCTGTCTGACCTCAGCGACCAGACACCCTCTGAGCTCACCCTAACTGATGACATCTAGTATGGTGACAACTGCATACACCTGGTTCTGCTGAGACACATCTTCCTCCCTTCTCTCCTCTTTCCCTGTATCTCACTTCTCTCTTTTCCCACTGGTATAAGATTGCTTACAGTCTCACATTCCAGAACAGGAGGGATGTCAATTTTTGTCCGCCAGCCACAAAGTGAAATAAATACATCTCACTGGAGATGTCAAGTGACACAGGGGTTTTTAATGTGATATTGGAACAACCATATCTTTCTTCATTTAAAACTGTGATATTCAAATCACAACGATGTGATGTAAACATTGTCACCCCCACTGGCTGTGTCCCAGTGTCACAGAACAACATATTTGCCTGATCCTATAAACCCAGCGTTTTCTTACAGTATACTTCCCAGACCTTGGAAAGACTCCTAAAACTTCGGGGTTGTTTTTTCTATGTTATCATCTTACTTACAGCTGTAGAGCACAGAGTGTAAAATAAGCTGGAAATGGTTCTCTTCTGCCTCTTCCCTCATATAACAGAAAGATCTTACAATTGCATGTGTAGGAGCATCCTGATAAGGGGGAACAACAACATAACAGCAATAAGATGGGGAAGCAGGAGGGATAAAGGTGAGGACAGTAAAAAATTTTGTTTCCTCAGAGAAGGAATGGAAGAGTGGGTGTTAAGTACACAGGATTGTCTAACTTTTACTGGCTTCTTGATTAAAGCAAACCTGAAAGAAGAAGTGGTCACGACACTGTGCTCTTCTGGAGCCAGTGTGAACACAGGGTGCTAAGGTGGAAAAAGTCACAGTGGGTGCTGATTAACAGACTGCTCAGAAAGTCCCGTAGTACTCACAATGACACCCTCATGTCTTATGAGTCCTTGCCTCACCGTTAAGTTTCCTTACATTTTTATTAATAAAACTGTTAATAAATATCTGCATGTGTTCTGAACAGAAAAGGACAGGACTTCTTCTACATTCTCTATTTCTGAACTCCCCTCCCCATGCGACACACAAAGCTGACCGGTCAGTGAATTATTTTTCTTGTTTCTTTACAAAGACTGACAAGAATCAGAAAAACGTTCTCATAACACAGGCAACCTACAATAATGAACAAAAGTTTTTGATCCTATTAAAAAAAAAAAAAGATTAATTTCTGACCTGATGGATTTCACTTCACTAAACAAACCTTCACATTTAAAATTTCCCAAGTCAGATTCTGAACAGCAGCAAGAAAAGTGGCTTTGTGTTTGGAAAATATAGTAATGACATACATGTTTACTTTAACAATTTTGTTTCATCAATACAACTTCAACGCTTATCTCTCCTTGTGCCTAAGTGGAACACAAGAAAGTTTTTTTTAGTGAAAACTTTTATTCTAAGTTCCCGCGAGTGGGAACTTTGCCAATGAAATTAATTTTCAAGTTGTAAAGTTTTTTGGACACATTGCTTTGGTTGAGTCCTTGGAGCACCTTGTTTTTTTGCTTTAACAACCCAGCCAAAAAACCATCCTACCACCTCTCCAGGGGTCATAACCTTGTATAACCTGGCCCAATGATGGAAAATGAACTTGCTTTTAAGAATTAATAGTTAAAAGTGAAGCTCACCTGTTAGCAGAGTTCATGCAAAGAGGTTTTGCCTGCAGTGTGAGGGGCACAAAACTTTCCTTCTCCCAGCTCCTGCTCAGGCTGTTGGTGAGGCTGTTCTCCTCCCAGCTGTGAGCAAGGCTGTTGGTGAAACAGCCAGATAAGGAGGAGGAGGAGATTGTGTTTCAGCTCCTGTGCTCTTTATAGTTGAACTGTGAAGGACTCAGCCCAGCCCAGCCCTCTCCTCCCTCACCACTCATTCATAAATGAAAGAGATGAGAGTGCCAAAAGCAGGCACTAAGTACAGAGACTGCAAGGCACACGGAGTGGTGTTCACAGCTGTACCTGCTGCCACAGGCACGGACCAGCAGATAACTGCACGATGATCACAGCTGGTGCAAAGCCCAAATGCTGCTGCTTACAGCTTATCTAAACACACACAGATGTTGCCTCATGCAGGCGTATTAAAAAGTATACAGAGCATTAGTGTTGTTATTAGTATAATTTCCAGTAAGTTGTTTCTAGAGCTTGCTGAGATCAGACCCTCATTATATCCAAACAGAGCAGAAGGTGATCTCTGCACAAGGAAGCATCTTCTCTGACTGTGAAAGAGCAAGGGCCGCAAGGGGCGCGGGGCAGTTCCTTCCTCTCTTGTCTACGCAGACAGACTGAAGCATAAACAGATCAAAGGGCTTGTCCAAGGTCACTCAGGGAGACTGTAGCAGATGAAAAACCTGACCTCCTGTTAACTCACGTCATTATTTTTATTCCCACAGGAGAGAAAGCTGCACCATGGGATATGTATTAAAATCTCTGTCTCTCAAACTGAAAGACACTACTCTTAAAAACACAGATAGTTACAAATTCCACCAATGAAACTGGAAAGAAAAGCTGTTACCAGTTCAGGCCCTAAACTGGTACATAACTCACCCTCTGCAGTGCTCTGCCATGCTGCTGTAGGGACACCAGTGGCACTGCACCCTCAGGAGAGCACTTAGCCAGCGTTCCCTTCTGCTCACTGCAATGGGCAACAGTGCTCCAAGGATGGCCAGGGACAGCGAGCCTGGAAACAGAAACCTTAAGCAGGAAACTCCAAGACATGTTCTCCATTTCCAACCTGGTGGAAAGCAGAGTGACATAAGCACAGAAACAAAATAGAAAAAAATAAAACAAACAAAACCAGGGAGAGGATACAAGAGCATTTACAAAACTTGGAAATATTCCAGCAGTACCCATGGCTAACATCAGAACCAGGATCAAAAATAATTCTACATTCCGAACACAGGCAAAGGGCTCTTCAGGTATGACAGGCTACCAGATGGCAGAGCCCTTCCTCTGCCAGGGCCTCTGGCAGATCCAAAATTTTCCACAGGGTTAAGGAACCCCTCTGAGTTTCTGAGGAGGGATGCACCAGAAAAAATAGGGAATTCTTGAACATGGCCAGAAAAGGCTGCAACAAGCACTGAACAGTCCTTTGCAGGCTCACCATGCTGTTTTGAGGATGTCAGAGAGGCAGACAGCACACCTGGCTGAACAGGCAAGGCACAGGATCCTGGGAGCACAGGCAGAGGCAGAACACCCTGTGCAGTATTAGGGAATATGAATGGTTGGTGTCAAATTTATCAGGACCACAGCTCCCTCCTCTGATTTGTTTTTTGTTGTTGTTTTTTGTTTGTGGTTTTAAATTTTTTATTTTGTACTCATTTAGTGTTTATTATTTATTTTTATATGTATTTTTATATACATACATAAGAATACAGATATTAAGAAAATCAAACAGGCTGTGATCTTTCAGGAAGTGAAGTAAAACATTTGTTCCAGTGCCTTTTAATCTATGGTTATGTACCCTTGGGTATTGCAACTCTTTTATTACAGATTTTATAAAAGACAATATTATAAAAATGAAGTGCAATTACTTCCTTAGCAGTATGGGTGCTACTCTGCAGTAAAAAGCAACAGGGCATTCTGTTGGATCACTTACCTTCCCCAAGAGCCTGCCAGGGGCAGAGATCACTGTGGTGTCCAGTTCTCATCGGTGGCTGCAGGGAAAGCTTTTCACCTGCTGCAGAGTCCAGGCTGCAGATTGGGAACAAACCCTGAGAAGATCCACAGACAGTGATTACCCTTTGGGTGCTGGGGAAAGCAGAGGCACCAGTGGAACTGACATCGTGGGCAGTATCTCTTTCCTAATTTCCACCTTTGTTTCAATTGTCTTGTCATGATGAACATGCTCAAAGATGTGTCAGACAGATGCTGGATACAGGTGGTTGGATAGAGGAATACTGAGAAAGTAGAGCCTTGGTCATCAGACACAATATAGGTCCATCTGGTAAATCAGGCCTTGCAAGTACCATCACGTCAACAAACCTCCCTCTCAGAAAATTACAAAACAAAATAAACTGCAGAAAACCCCTGGTTTTATATCCATTCTATTTTGCTTACCTAAGCATGCAGATGCTGTAAAGCAGGTAACTAAAAGGGATTTGGTGGCGTGGGCCACCTGCCTTCATCACTTCCAAGGGGGCAGAACGATCTGTTGCCACCTCCATCACACACACACACTCAGCAGTTGTATACTGGACCAAATTTAAAACTCTAAAAATGAAAAGAAATAACATTTTTGGTAGCCTTTTATCTCCATGAATTATACAGTAGTTATTAAAACTGACAAATAGCTGTTATTCGGTGCAAGTGGCAATTGTAGCTTTTTGCTCACTTTGGTCAAATCATTTTATTGCTTGTGATGATTAAGTAACTCCATTGAATTGAATTGCTCCTGACTTGCATGTGTCAAAACCAGAAGCAGCAAGCTTCAAAACAAATGGAGTTAAACTGGTGTTATAAATGTCACAGACGCCACACAAATGCAGCAGGAAGGAGATCATTTAGACCATCTCCTTAGTTTACTCATTGAGGAAAGCTAAACTACCTCCTCCAGAGTTTTAGCTTCTCTTAAATAGCCTTTGAGGAAGATTCTGCTTCTCCTCTGGCAATGTCTCCATCCCCTGGCTAGGGCTGTTCTTAAAAAGCTTGCACTAATACAAAAATATTTATCTTCTATGTTTCCAATTCATTCCTCTTTTACATGTCCTTCAGGGAATATACATGAAAACCAGTCTATTGCTACCATTCTCAATATAATTTAAACGTCTGAGGATTAATCATGCTGTCCCTCTTAGTCTTTTGTAGACTAAGCAACCCCACTTTCCAGTGTGCTTTGTAGATCACATTTTCCAGACCTCTGCTCACTCACATTGGTCTCATTTCCAGTCATCAGCATCCCTCTCTAAGTGTATTCCAGTGGAGGCCCTTTCTGGCAGTGCTGGCTTTGTTTGATTCCAATTACTTGATCCATCCTTTGCTTATGAGGGTCAACTTTCCTATGAAGTTTCATTTAAATCCTTTCAAGCACCCATTTTGATGAGGAAAGGATAAATAACTTCTCTCTTTTGCAGTGACAAGCCACACAGACATTCCCATTTTGTGTAGCTGAGAAATAAGGACTTGCTACTGCTCTTCCTGGTCCACCCTAGAGCCCCTGCTGGGCCAGCTCTTACACTGCCTCGAGGGGTGGCCATGCAACACAAAGATTCACTTGCTTCAGAGGTTTCACTGCAGCCAGGCATCTTGCTTTATCGAGCTCTTCTCCTACTATTTTCCCTTGTTTCTGCTGTTGTTCCAGTCTGTATGGCACCACGTGTTATTAACCTTTTCCACAGGTTAGAAGGGCAACAGGTTGTTGCAGAGCACATAAGCAGCCCTCAGATCTGCACTCCAGGTGCTTTGGGAGGCTGCATGGACCAATGTACTAGAATTTATGCCCAGAATGTGCCCCAAGTGGTGAGCTTGGCTTCAAGGGTTGCCAGTGAAAAATGCTATTGCCTAACATACATCTCACAAATAAGCTCAATCACCCAGGCCACCTTTCCACTTCCAGAAGAAATGTCAGGTTATCTGCTCTTGCCACTGTGCTGGCAGCTATCAGGTTAGACACAGTCTCCTCCCTCCCCGTCCCTGAGTTCATGGGATTTCCCTGATTCTCTTCAAAGCCTGCAGGATTCCCACCCCTCCAGACTCGATGCAGCTCAGCTCTGTGTTCCAATAGAAAAGCACCAAGCTTGTATCCCCAAGAAAGAAAGGAGACAAAGTGCTCACTCAGCAGAGCACCATGTGTGTCAGGGCACTGCCAGGAGCATGGGAAAGCCAGCACTGATGAAAGCACCAGCCCTGAAGAGCTGCTGCTGACACCATGACAGTATGTGAGGTGGCCCTCGATTATCCTCCTGAGGTCTCTCACATGTGACACTGGCTATTTGGGAGCTTTCATCCTTCGAATGGTGACTGGAGATGTACCCAATCCTTAGTTATTTTAAAACCTTTAATTTCTGCTCGTAACACATATGACCAGACTTTTATCCCATTCACTGTCATGCCCCACAGAGGAAGAGATGGAGTCAGGACATGAAGGGGACCCCTTTCACAGCCTCCACTCACAGTGAGCTGCACCTTTCAGCTGACTTTGTGAGTTAGTCCCTCAGCTCTCTCTCACACTGGCCAGCACAACTCTGGCTGTGCATCAGCCAGGCACTGCAGGGCTAGAAATGCAATCTGAGGCCAGGTAGTTTAGCTTGGGGTACTGACGCTTTCATAATTCAACCTACCTTATCCCTTTGCAGGGATCCTCCTTGTGAGACCATCCTTCATCAGGTATAAATTCTCTCCTGGCTCAGAGGTTACCAAACTGGCTCTCAACTGGCAGCTACTTTCTGCAAGGTGAAAAAAGACTGGCAACACCTTTGGGAACTCAGGAAAACTGGGCATCTTCTGCCACAAATTAAAGCTCAGCATGTTAATACAGACTGAGATCATCTCAGCTTCTCACAGGAATGTGTGACCAGCAGGAAATTCTCTCTGTCCTTGCCATGCTGGTGTTCTCCAAGCTCCTTCAAAATGAAAATCCAAAAGCACTCAACATTTCCTACTTCTGCCCACCTCAGCAGAGGTAGGAACGTGGAAGGGCAGGGAGGAGTCAGTAATCTAGATAGGGAGAGCAAGCCATCCCCACAGGGTTGTTAGGTGTTTTTTGCTAGATAGCATATGCCTCTCTGGCTTCTTCCTGAGGCAGGGAACATGTTTTATTTACACTGAAAGTATAATTTAACAATTTTTGCACCTAGACTGCCAACATCCAACACAGAGAACTTCATTTCGCACACTAGAAATGGGTAAACTTGGAGCCCTACCAGTACATGTGGATTAGCAGTCATCATCTGCAGAGGATTAAAGCCTTGTAGAGGGGCAGTTGGCTTATCCTAGAGTGCCCTGCAGTACAGCTGCAGGTAGCTGGTTCTTCCCTTTGCCTATAAAGGGAGAAAGGCCTCCCTCTTACAGTAAGAGCAAAGAATGAAGTGATATGAACCTCACACATCCGTCCTGGAGCTCTGCCTGTTTCTGTTCACAATACTGAACAGTACAAATACACAGACACAAAGGAAGTTGAGAATGTAGAAGTTTCTATGCAAAGACTATCAGAATGTATAAAAAGTTTTGTCAAAAATCTAGGAGGCAAGGGCAGTGGAATTATTGTAGTCATCACAGCTACTCCAGAGTCCAAGCTAGAATATCTCTGTTCTTGCTATCTACAGAAAAGACTGAATTAATTTTTTCCCCAACTATTATGCCACTAAAGAGACACTGGCTTTGATGTGTGGCCTTGCAACTACTGGTTGTGTGCAGGACCCATGGATGATTGTGGATGTGTTGGGAGTAACCAGCTGGACCCACTGCAAACGCATGCATGAACTTCCTTTCAGCTATGGAAAAGAAGGTTGGTCAGAGGTAAGTGGAGTTCTTCAGGAAGGATGCCACATGGACTTTAACTCCTGTGCTGCTGCTCTTCCCCCTATTAGCATGGATCTGGGAATTTCAGTTTGAGAACTGTAGTCATAAGGTGGCCCATATACCAGTGCCCCAATGCAGTGAGGATGATGGGCCTAAATGCCCTTGAACCAAAACTTCAAGGATAAAACAGTCCCTGATCTTCAGTAACTGCGGCAGACAGTCAAAGTATGGCTGTACATAGTTCTTCAGATAATGGTGTTAGCCATAAAACATTGCTGCAAAGACATTGTGCTAAAAACAATAGACAGGGGTCACTGAGTTCACTTTTTGCTTTCCTTCTCACTTTCAGTTTTATATTCCTTTCTAAGCATACTCTCCTTTTCCAGATTAACAGTGTTAAACAGATATAACCTGTTAGAGTTTAACACGTGAAGGTAACATTTCTTCTGATTTTAGTTACAAAACTTCATGTGGATGAAATTTGATACAATAAAGTCTTATTGGTATCTGTTTTCATTCATTTGCCTGATTACATAAGAAGAGAACAACCACTTGCTCATATAGGATAGGTTGGGAGGCTGAGGGGAAGTCAGAATCTGCCAAATGGGACTCTGTTGCCATTGATATGGTTGGTTAAATAAACAAGGAAAAGAATCTTTGTTCATGGGAGCTAAATGTGGGTAGTGGAACTGGGCTTCAGGAATTCCAAGCTTTTTTTCAATTAAAGAAGCCAAAATAAGCAAGGAAGGAAATTCTAAAACAATGAAAACGATGTGAAAATTCCTACTGTTACAAATACTGAAGACTAAATAGAAAGAATATTGCCCCACTATGCAAAAAAGTGATATGGACCTTCTTAAATGCATCTATCATCCTGTTAGTATTTTTAAGTGCTAGCTAATTTTCACAAAGCTTTAACCATCAAAGCTATCTGCTGATCCTAAAATGTGTAACAAACAAGCTTAGAAATTATTATAAGACCTTGCATTAAAACTCTGCACAGATTGTAGAATTCTGTATTTATTGTAATGAAGAAATGTTTGAAGGACATCTCAATAAGATTCTGAGATCTGAAAAAAAGACTGGCTCTAGATTTCATGCAGACGTGCACCTTCTACTTCAGAAACACCTGCAGTGGTTTGCAGCATGTGGTATATCTGCTACCTCAAGGTTTAGTTGTCATTTGTCACAAACACAAAGAGCAAAATGGAGCAGTACGAATGAGCAAAAGGAGGATGTGGGGAAGAGGCACAATGAGAAGACAGTGGCTGCAAGGTCACTATGGAGGGATGAGAGCGAAGAAAGGCCCCTTGGACTGATTGCACTGTGTATCTGGGCAAAATGTTTGAGCAGACTGAAGAAGGATAAAGCAAGGCAGCGTGGGGAACATTTGAGACAACAGCAGATGAGGAGCTAAGGAAGCATCAGAAAGCACTGAGAGCAGATACTGAGATCGGGACTACAAACGGACCTCAAGACAAGGATGGGACTGTGTAAGAGATACTTAGGCAAGGGGAGAGTTGTATACAGACATGACAACAGGAAGGAAAAATGGCAAAAATGTGAAAGCTGGCTGATAGTGATCTTTAGTGATGGAAGCAGGCATAGAAAGAATAAACTGCACCTAGATCTTGAGGGAAACAAGGTAAAAAAAGTGAACTCGGGGGTAGGAAACAGTTAAAGGTAACACTCTGGGTTGAAGAACAGAAAGGTGTCTAGTGCTGTAAAGGAGAAGTCATGGAGGAAGGAAAGTTGCTAGAGATGAAGTGGGTTTGACCAGACTGTGGTAGCTGGTTGCACTATCTGAGCTGTAGGACAGGATCTGGCAAGAAAACTCCTTTGAATATTTTATGCAAAGAATTTTCTACTAACGCACACAGATCGTTGTTGGTAGAAGAAGTGGTTTTAAGAGCATACCAATACATTAAAAATATACTGTTTCCCATCAAACAGACATAACCCACCTCCTTTAAGCATCAGCTATCCAGGATCAAGATGCTACTGTGTGGAAACATAAGAAAAAGTAGCAACAGCAGGGAGATCCTTGTGTCAATGAAGGCACCAAAGTTGCATTACAGAGAGTACATAATGGTTCCTCACTGGATGCCAGTTTAAACCTTTTGTGACCTAACTGATCCAAAACTAGTCTACACTGAGAAAGAACGACTTTATCAAACAGCTGGGAGATATGGTGGAAATGGAGTAGGCTGTGCAGTCCTGCTTACACAACACTGTTAATACAGCCTTCTAAACCGTTCTACCCCTTTCTATCATTTACTTACAGATCAAATAAGCTGTAAGCAAACTCAAGAGGCTGAGGAAATTGAAGGTCTATCCCCTACAGTTTGTGCCTGCCTGTTTTCTCCATCTGCCTTTTCACAGAATCACAGAGTATGTTGGGTTGGAAGAGACCCATAAAGATTATTAAGTCCAACACCCTACTCTTTGAAGGACTACCCAACACTCAACCATATGATGAAGAGCATCATCCAGATTGCTCTTTGAACTCTGACAGGCTTTTGCACTGCTATGAGCAAGCTATCCTTGTTCAGAGGATTGCTACTTTAAAAAAAAATTCTTAAGATTTTCCCTTCACTGACATTTCCCCGATTTGCATAATTTCTTCTACTTTCACTAACAAAGAGCCACAAGGATCCTATAGGAGCACTCTCAAACTCATTGGGAGTTTTCCATCTCTGTAGAAACTGAGATGCTGCAGCTGAACATCCCCAGGTAACCAGCAGCTCTAAAACACACACATCTGTGGATTAGGTATTTTATGGGCCCAGTGCACACACATGCAAGTGCAAGTTTTAGGTAACTAGAGAAAAAAATCCTGTTGCAAAGGTGCAAGGAAGTATTTTTCATGGGTTTAACAAGAATGGGATAATTTTGGTCAGAGATATTTAAAACAGCAAGGGAACAGACTTTCATATCCTATAACCTCCAAAATACCCTGCTGAATGGTAAAACAATCAGAGTGGTAGCACTATGAAATGCTCACTTCAGTTCCTCAAGACATACTTTCCCACTTCTTGCAGAAAACTCCCTCTTTTCTCCAATGCAAGTCTCTAGAAATGCCTCAGCAGGCCACTGGGAAGCTGTGCTTCTCCAACTGGAATATCCTTCTCAAACTTTCATGTTCTTCCTTAGCAGTGTGTTCCCAAATGCAAACTGTGCTTTACTTGCCAGTAATGTATCTCAAACTTCCAGAGCAGGCAACTACTGGAAAAGTGATGTGATCTTTAACTGGCAAATTTCAGGGATTTTTACATGGAGAAGGTGCTCACTGTTCAAAGTGTAGTAGCCCAGCTCCATCCTGAATCCAAAGGCAGCCAGCACCTGATGTTGGAGAGAAGGGGGGAGGCTCTTATATTTTACTTAATAATGTTTTCTTAAAGCAGAGGCTGTTTAACTCTCCCATAAACTGTCTTGTATCATAAATCAAAGCCATAATAACACTATGATATTAATCTATTTAATTTCCTAAGAGCCTGGTGCAATGAGTCTCACCAACAGCTTCATTTTTCCCTTCCCAAGCATTCTTTCCTTTAGCACGACTTTCAGATCATGCCATACGGTGTCACCATCAGAGGAGGGAGCTGGGCTCCTTTTGCTTTCCCTTTGTGCAACACAGCTTTTCACAGGCTAGTGCCAGTGCTCAGATCCATGGCTCTTCCTCATTCTGGTATGCAATACACACAGTCTGTATTTTGGCACAGTCTCACCATCAGAGCTACATAATCCTCAGTTATGATATTCTTTAGTTAAAAATGTGCAAGTATTTTAACTAGAGCTGATCAGAACATCTGGGAATGATGAGCTGACATTAGTTTCCATGGCATTCTGTGGTTTGTTTTGGACATGTTTTACGTTCCTAGTTTCTGTGGAATAACATTTTCATTGTCCTGTTGTCAGTAAAATTCCAATTTTGCCTCCCTACTGCTATATCCTAAAGCCCCCAACAGTCAATAAATAAACTGTCTCTTCCAAGTTTCAGCTGGGGTAAACACAAGTAGTCTCCCACTGGGTTCCCCACTCATCCATGTTACTCTTTAATGGGATTCTTCACAATCCTTCAAATCTGAACAAACCTCAACTTTCTGTCACACTTCATCAACTTACATTTCAGTCTTTAGGACAGGGGTTAGCCTTTTAAGGACTTTCCCATTTGAGAAGCTTTTGAACAGCAGCTCTCTGTTTTCTACTGTTCTCTTCATACTTTTGAAAAAATCCTTCTGAGTGGAAGAACACCATTTAATTTTGCAAAACTTGCCATAGCTTCTCACAGTCACTTAAAACTCCTGTCAGTATTCTCTTAAAGCATAAATTTTTTCATCCTTTTCCAGCTGACTCAGTTCTCTCTTAGTTCTTATGGCAGCCTCTAGTACCAACTTTCAAGACAGACCTTCACATCCCAGTCTAATTCTCAAGTACAGCAACCCTTCATAACGATAACTTCATTTGTTATTTTCAGTAACTGAACTATTTCACTTTGCACTGTTAGGTCAGGTTTGTTCTGCCTGGTACTGGCAATTAGTAAAAACATTCCCAAGTTTTCCACCTTGCCTTGAACATCTCCAGTGCTGCTAGGAACTGATATTCTATTATTCTGGTGGGTAGAGAAGCAATTTTTAGGATAAAATTTTTTGGTGAAATTTATTACTGATTCCACTCCCCACCCCCCTTTCATCTAAAAATGAAAAACCAGAATTCAAATGCTCTCAGGACAGCTGGGTTCATGTTTAATGAGAAAAAAAAATTAAATTGTGTTGATATCTTCACATCAGTTCAACGTTCAGTTTGTAATCCTTTCCCATGAACTAATGATTTCTGGAGCATTTATGCCATGTTCTGTATTAAAGTCATTTACCTCTGGCTGAAATAACATGCTTCCAAACATCTGGACAATCAGAAATAATTTCCAACCACATGCTGTTTCCTGATGCACCATTTTTCTAAGCTAAGTAGTAGCTACTTTTACAACATCCTTAGCACTTAGAACTTCCCTCATTACAGAAAAAAAAGTAAATTCTATTTTTCAATTCTTCTCAATTATCTGGAATCAGAAAAGGTCTGTTCACTTCACAATCAAGTCTCAGGTTTGAGGAACAGCTAAAGAATTTGTAACAGGAAAAAGGTTTCCATGACATGGTGCCTCTGTAAAGGATAGTATTTTTTGATAAGGAGTTGGTGTGTTCACTACAGAGCACACAAACTCCCTAGAAGCCATTTCCACAGCAGCCATTTATTTTACTTCAAACCAACATCATCATCATCATGCAGCATGTGCAATTTTAAGCAAAATTTGTTTCCTCGTGTCAAGCAGCTTCACTGACTTCAGAGTGCAGGGTGTGGGTATTGCCAAAGGCACATCCCCTTGGCTTTCTTGGAAACCTATTAACTGCCTCCTTGGGATGAGATCCCCTTCAAAAATCTATCCTGTAATAGAAAACACAATCTAGAGAATTAATGAGCCACACATAAAAACTGAGGCACTCCCATCACCGAACGGCGTTACTTGAAGTCTAGAACCATTCAAAGCACTGCTTAGCAACCTTCAGGGAGCTTCCCTCTGTGTCAGGAAATGTCAGCATCCTCTTTCCCATGCAGAGCTGGGAAAAGCCAGTGTGCTGAAGCCCAGGGCTTCTGCAGAGGTCCCTCTTCCCTGGTGTCCCACAGGCAGTGGAGCACAGCTGCAGATGGAGGCTCGATCTGTGGCCTTCCCACAGCCCTGCCCAGCTGCCTGCCCATGCACAGTGGGTCTCAGCAGCCTTCAAAGCTGTGCAAATTGGAACACCTACTTTGCCTTCACTTCTTGGAAGGAATCAAGAAATGGTCTGGCAGCTCTGCTACATCCCTTTCCACCACAGGAAAACCTCTCCCACCAGCTCCTGCCACCTCACACAAGCGGGTGCCTCACTCCACCTCCACCAGCACAAAGGCAGGAGGATTTGCTGATTATTCTCTCTCTCTAAACACAATTGACTTCTCCTCTGCGTGAGCTCTCACACACCAAAACACGTTTTATCCTACCAATGACTGCTCCGGGCACCTCAGAAAGACAAAGCGTAGCAGCACCGTAGCTGTGGGCAGGCCTTCTCCCACCCACCTTGTTCCCTTCTCCCACCCACCTTGTTCCCTTCTCCCACCCACCTTGTTCCTTACCCGATGGAGCAGCACACGGTGGGAGCACACCAGCCCAGGAGCCACCGTGTGTGTCAAAGGAGAGTTGACAACAATTAGTGAACTGAGCAGACTGTAAAATAACTGCACCTGCCATGGCACGACAAGCACCTACACCAAAACTTTCCTTAACATTCCCAGGAAGGCCTAAGGGCCACAGCACTGTGAGCTTCAACAGCTGTTCCACTGTATAACCTCTGTGTTTAAAATCCTCCCATACCTGAATGGTACTATGTAAGTACTTATTGCCTTTTTATTCAAACTCACTAGAACTGAGAAGGTGAACTGCCAACTAAGGTGTGTCTCTGGGCAGGTATTTACAGCAAAAGCAGATCTACAGTAACTGACAACTCACAGATCGCTTCCTCAGCAGTCCAGCCTGCACATGCCCTCCAAAAGGGAGCTGAAACAAAGGAGAAATACCAGTCTTAAACCTTTAGTGGTCTAGCCAAGAATCCATTTTGAGAGCGAATTTCTCTAAGAAGAATTTCAGTTTACCAAAATCACTCGGCGTGTTCTAAAATTGCCATATAGCACATAATTTTAAATTTGTTGCAAAACTATGGTTTGCAATTAACACAGCACAGAAGGCAGAAAGTGCCTTTTGCCATTCTCTTTATGTTGAAAGATGAGTAATTTCTCACTTTTATGAGGCATCCTGAGAGTTAAGCACAAAAAAAATTGTACAAAATACAAGCTTGGTCAAAATTGACAGCATGTTTGGCCTTGCCTGAAGTGGTCAAAGAAACATAAAAATTTAATGGTCTTATTCTACAGCGACCTGGAAGTCATTTAATTTGCGTAATCAACCCTTCTAAAGTCTTCAGTAAAGAGGTCACAATTAAATGAAAAGATTTCTGATGCACTTTCCATGGCAACATTATAAAAATGAATGCAACTCTGCCACACAGAGATGCAAATCAATACTGAGGCTTACAAAGACCTATTGCAGACAGATGTCCATCCAGCACCATGAATCACACTTTTGTGTTTTTTTTTAATTTTTCCAAGGAAAAAAAGTACAACATCAATCTATTTTATTTGAGCTTTATTATAAACAATTCTGTAGTTTCCAGAATGGGATCACTACATATTAGATAACAAAAACATCATCAAATGAATCAGTTTTAGCTTTTACTAAATTAAATCAGAACCAGCAAAACAAGTATTTTTTAAAGGATTTAGTCTATTGCAAGAAAAACAGCTTTACAAACATGGAATTAAAGATACACATTTGATCATATATACAATAAGCAGCTGATGACACTCCGGACAGAAACATACAAGGAACTTTTTGCACATAAATAGATTTTTAGAAGTATATTTCTTTCACATGTATACAAAATTATTTTGCTTTCTATACTGAGAAAAGTTCTTGGAGACATAAACAAGGATTTCTAAGAGACAAAATCCCACATACCACTTAGGATGTGGGCTGTCATGCACACAAGGATGTCATAACACAATTTACACAGCATTCCTATACAGTACTTGAGCTTCTTATATACATACTTACAAGACACTTTTGTACATGAGATGCCACCTTTGCAATGGAAATGGCACCTCCCCTGAAAGGCTGCATTAGTTCCAGTGTTTGTATAAAAGGTATAACAAGTTTCAAAAGGCAGCACCACTCTGCTTGCAGAGTCAAGGATCCACTGAGCTGCAGCTACAGTGAAGGCAATGGGGTCATTAGGCTGGCCTCTGTGTTTGTACAGTCTCAGAGGGGAGGGTTGAGATGTGACCCTTGAAGTCTACACAATACCTCTGTAGCATGTTGCTGTGGCAAAAAGAATTGATTTTACCAGATCCATGGCTAAAGCCACAGACTTTTGCTCTTCAACTTTATCTTTACACTACTTAAGCCAAGCACTTAGTTCTGGTTTTGGGGGAGAAGTTTGGCTTTTATATGACCTTTCCAGAATGGTTAAATTATTTATCAATGGTGGGGTTGGGTTTAGCACACATACAACCTGTGAAATTTTTCTTTAATGCAGGCAAAAAGGGTGCACGGTGCAGCAATGACAGAGGACCCTGGTAAGCTTCTCTGGAGTGGGGAATGCTCAGCACCTATGAGAATCAGGTGTCAAGTCTGCTGTGAGATTAGGCCAGAATTCTGCTTTGTTTTAGGCACAACCGTGTCAGAAAAAGGGCTGGGGTTTTGCTCCTTGCTTCTCTTAATCATACTTTGTCTAACTAGGAAAGGGCACCCCGAGAACCCTCAGAGCAGCATGCAGGTGATGCCTTTTAAGACCTGACAGTGTCTAGATAAATGTTACCTGGACAGCCATAGCAAACACATACTATAGCTGCATCTGTGGGTTACACACAGCCATACTCATACCAAACTGTCTGCTGATCCCCCTGGGGGTCAGGAGATCCGGGAGTGCTGTTGGAGCTGCTTCCTCTCACAGGCTCCTCTACAGCTTCAGTGCTGCTTTCTTGCAGCTTACCCTGGCACTTAGTAAGTAGGGCATCACCCTGGCCATGCCCTAAGGAAGCATTTCCCTCAGTGCTGCTGGAAACAGCTCTGCCAGGGGCCCCTGTGGCCACCTCCTCAGTACGAGGGGCTGGCTTGGGTTTGACTTTTGAAAGAGTGTGCGATGCAGATGAGTAGTGCTGCCCAGGGTTCACATGCTCTGGCTGCTGGGCATTCAGACTGCTGGTGGATGCAGTGGGCGAGGCAGAGAACTGACAGAAGGAGAGTGGCCTCTCATCTTTCGGTGGGGCCAGGGAAAGGCGCCTCGCGTCCAGCTGCCGACAGCGGGAATCGACACCTTGCAAGGAACCTGCCACCTTCGCAGACTGTGGCCTCTCTCTTAAGATTGCCTGGGAGCTTGTTGGCACAGAAGCCCTGGTGCTCTGACTGACAACATCCTTGCCCCCATGCAGCTCTGCTGACTTCTGAGCGCTCTCCTGCCTGTAGGTCTCTGGGCCGGTGGCTCTGAGGAGGTCTGCAGAGGCTAAGCTGAATGCCCTGCTCAGGGATGTGCTCCTCTTGCTCGTGGTTCCAGGCTGCTGAGGCTGTGCCATCTGCCGCATCCCGCTGCTGGGCTGGTGCTGTGCTGTGTGAGGAAGCTTAAGGGACCCCCCCTGGGAGTTTGCCAGAGGGGGTTCCACTTGTCTAAGATTTGGCTTCAAGTAATTTCCAGGTTTAGGTGTTCTTCCTTCTTCATTGACAATAGTCATCTTCACGGTTGGAGCAACAAGACTAGTGGGCATCTTAGCAGCCTCCTTTCTGGATGGCTGAACCAGCAAGTTCCCAGTAGCTGAAGGCTCATTTGCTTTCCGAAAATAATCGCTGAGCAAGTCATCTCTGTTACTGGAGGTGTCCTGGTGTGAGAAAATATGTACATCACATTAATGACAACACTTCTTGTTTAAAGAATCACACAGGACTTTGTGTTCACATCATCTTCCTTCCCACTTAATTCAAACCAAATACAACCACAGATTTTATATTTAAAGTGGGGAACAGAAGAAATAAATGTTTTAAATGGGTATAAATCCAAATCAAGGAATAACGTGCTCATCATAATGAGATCATGACAGCCTTGTTTGCCAGGTTAATTGTCATAAATTTTGAAAGTTTTGTTTCACTTGCAAGCTGGACAGCAGCTCTTTTGCTTCCTTTTACATCAGCCACTGTCACTGTAACATCAATATCATATTAATGACATCAGCATTGGTATCAGCAGATATCAATGATGTCTGTCATCTTCCAGAATACAGTTCATCTGGATAACTCTCTACCATAACTTCAGGAACATAACAGGAGACCATACCCTGGGGAGATGTGCTAGCATTACAAGAAAGTTTCATTCCTTCTCCATTGATTCCCCTCACCTCTCCTAGTCAATATACTATATATGCTAAAAGCTGTGTGTACAATATAATAAAATGTACAAAAAATCTTTACAAAAATGGGGATATGATTGTTTGCCTACAATGAACTTTTTAAATTTCAAGTCTGACAATTAATCTGGCAGTAAAAAAACCCATACAATGAGTATTTCACGGGGATGGTCCATGCAATCCAAAAACGGTGATGTTTGATCTGCTGCCTTTGCATTATTAGTACAAGGCATGCTCAGAATAGTTGAGGGCCATGCTGTTTTCACAAAAAACATGCTGAACAAGCTCATGAAATTTACTTTGTTTCTCTAGGAAGTATGTTAAAGCTTAATATATTCACTTTGCTAGTGTGCCAAATATTTCTTCCAGTCAAAAAAACTCGTTTTGCAGAAGCAAACACCAGCAGTGGTAACAGTACAGCGTGAAGATTTCTATGCTCGACTAAGTGTTAAAGCATGAGGGTTATTTTTAACTTCAATTTAAACAGCTGCTACACATATTAACATTGCAGAATGACTAGTCCTCCAAAAACACGCACGTGTATGAACAAGCACTGGAAATACTTTATGAGCAATTAATGCAAGTGATCTGGCAGCCTTTAACAACTAAGAGTTACAGAATGCTTCTATAGATATTAATATGCTAGCAAAAGCTGTAGTAAGTTGGAGCTGTTGCCTTCATAACAAGAACAATGGATACCCTGGGGATATATAGTGAAGCAGATCTCCTATTCCCCCTGCCTGTCCTGTGCCTCAGGCTGTCGGGACATGAATGACTGAGGAGCGATTCAAGTGACTGCGAATGTTCCTGAGGAATGGAAGGACATTCGCAGCAGCAAGAGGGATACAGTGCATCAGCTTCTAACAGAAATTGGTGCAATGAAATCATTTCACTCTCATTTAAACTGCGCCGATGCTGAAAAGGAACAAGGATGACAGAAAGAATGAAAATGGAAACATGGTCAGGTAGTTACAGACACATACAAAAATAATAATTTTACACATCTCTATAAGCTACAAATTGTACTTAGGATAACGAGGGAGTAGGAGGTATATTTAAACATTGCTATGAAAATTCAAGGACCAAAATTTACTGGTACCATAAAATAGTACAGCTCTGCTGATTTCAACACTTTTACCAAAGCATTCATGAAACAGAAACATCTGTTCACTTACACTACCAATTAATTGTTCTTAAGATATTAACATGTTCAATACTGCACTGCCTCGCTACTGTACAGCACATCTGAGCAGTGAAAGACAAATGCCATCTAGAAAACATTTCATTTCTGATCACTTCAGTAAGTGACATATTCCTGCAGTCATTGAACCAACAGGGCAGTCAGTGCCAGTAAAAACATAAATGTGCAGCATGATGAAAGTATCAAGAACTTCCCTGGCAATAAAAATATTCTCTCTCATATGCACCGATATTTTCAGATTAAGAGATGGTTTTAACAACTGCATATTTTGCACTTCAATTGAAAACTATTTTAGGTTTTGTTCCTAATCATAGATTTAGCAGCTGAAAATTAAACAGAAAACTTACCAGTTCATAAATAAAACTACCTGGACCTGAGAACTGATGATGATTTAACACAAAACCCTGACCACATGTATTTGCTGGTAAAAAGTCCCAGCAGTCTGATACATAGCACTTGCAGTGAATTATCTGCCTGACTTGTCATAGGTGATACATCAAAATAAGTGAGCAGAGTGCTATGTGAAAGTTAATCTTGCCTTGGTTATTGAAACTGTTCATTCATCTTGCAAGATTCAACAGTACTCACACATATGAACAAGGATCATCTTGTCTTTCCTTGTTTCCCTATGGCCTCATCCTCCTGAATCAGCTTTGAACAGTTTTTTGACAGCTGGAATGAGCCATCTAGCTCTCTTTACTTACACTTGGTGGAGACAGCCTGTTGCTCTCTTCCAAGAACTCTTCCAAAGTTACCATCTCACTGCCAGGTGAGGCAGCCCGTTGCCTGCCTGGGTAAGACTGAGATGGGTTACTCTTCTGAGATTTATCATAAGAGATCAAACCATTCCGGTGAGAGGAGGACTCTTGCCTGCTGCTGGGGCTTAAGATGGCAGAAGCAGAGTGAAGGGGATAGGTGTCTCGGAGCAAGGCTGGTGCCTCTCTGCTTGGCACCATATCTTCACTGCTGAGGCTCTCAGTTCTACCATGCATATGGTCTAACGAACCTGAGGAGAAGCGTAACTATCATTAATGACACTGCTCTGCCCTCATTTCAGTAGATTTCTTACTGAGGTAGAAACTTTATCATTCAGGGTTATTTCAACACAGACTGGGTGGTATTTTTTACCTTCCTTCTCCTACAGAGCTCAAGGCAATCAGAACTTGGAAAGATCAGGACTAGTAAACGTGTTACAGCACATACTTTGAGCTCTATGTTAAACAAACACAATTACTTCTCCAAGGAATAAGAATTGGCAGCCTCTTTACAACCCCTTTGTCACTAGGAGATCTCCCAGTCTTGGTTATGTGATCTGAAAGCCAGCACCTGACAGTGGGAAAGCAGAGAGCAGATTTCTCCACAGTGTCAGGTCTCCAGGCATCCTTCAAGGATGCACAAATTCAGCAAAGTAAATCTCCACAGCACACTGATTCCATACACAAGTGTTGTACAGAGTAAGAACCACAGAGACCTGTTGCTGTAAAGAGTCTAAGAGTGGCCTGATACTTCCCACAGTATTGATGCCAGTCAGACTGAAGAAAAACTAGACTTCCTGCCTTAAAAGCCACCCCTTGCCAGAATCAATCTTAGAAAAGTACTTCTTGCCAGCAGTTTTGATTCCCAAGACAACCATGTCCAGATTTCATAATCATTACAATTTCAAAACAACAGTCTTCAAAATTAATTGGAAAGAAAATGGCATTTTGCATACAGTTTCATGGAGTTTCACTTCCTGTTTGTCACAACTCAGCTGTAAAAGCTTTACCTTTTAAATTGAGAGGTGAACTACTGCTGGAAGCATTCCTACTGCTCTCCAAACTGCTTGGCCTGGACACTGAAAAACACAAATCAAGCATAGAACAAACAGATCTTAAGTTTATCTGATTCCCTAAAAGACTTGGTTACAATCTCCCTTCTAAAATAGGACCTGTGCAACTAAAAACATTAACAACATAATATCTAGAGGATGCCAAAATCTGGACAGAGTAGAAACTGTTTTCATTTTTAAAGTTGTTTAGCATCCATCTTGTTTATCTCAGTTATTTTTTGCACAAAGAAATATGTTTTGGGTTTTCTTTTTACAGCAACTATAAAGTAATGTAAATACTGAAAAAGCTCAACAATAAGTTGCTGTCTCTTTCTCAGTTTTCTTTGGAAGGAGTTGGCAGCCAGACGGCAAATTAAGTCTTCCACAAATCTCTAAACAGGCAGTGCTGCTGTTTCAACAGTGTTCCCACTGTGCATCCACACCCCAAATTTTTCATATTGCTGGTTCACTCCTTTAAGAAAGGAATTGAACACTATCCAGAAAAATCAGCAACAAATCTGTAGGACATGCATTAAAAAAGTCTGCTGGGGCAAGGCAACTTGCCTCAATGTCAGCATTCATTTTCAAAATTTATTTTGGCAAAACAGCCATTAAAAGCTCCTCAATAGAAAACCAGAAATACTTAGATTCACATTCCCAAAATGGTGCTGCATTGCTACATCCCCTTCTATTATGCTAATTTAAAATATTCTAGGACAGTTCATGTGGATGCAATGAAACAGGTCTTAATGTAGACGTTTAGATCACTCATATATACTATAAGCTTACCATGCTGTCTGGTGCTTGCCAACTCCACCTCAGGGGACTGTTCACATAGATTATCTTCTGAATTATAGCCTGGAAAAGAAGGTAAAAGGTAATATTGAATACAGAAAAGTTAATCCTTCAGGTCAGTCTCCAATGTATTCTAGCAGCGTAGAAGACTGAGGTGGTCAACAGGTTTTACAGACCCAACACTGCAAGAGCAGCCACCTTCTATCCACTGGGCAGGGAACCACAGAAGCACTGATGTTCAAATGTGGTCTGTCAAGCTGGTGACATTACAAGACTGAGGAAGCCCTGTATCTGATCAATTAAACCATTAAGAAGATAAAGTAGGAGTAAAAATACTAGTGCTTTGGTTTTGTACTTGAATGCCACTAGTAGCCTTGTAGGAACTATGAAATGCCTGACTGGCACTAAAAGTTGGTGTATCAAATGCACCACACACCTTTTGGTCTGCTCTGGAGCCTGGAGATGGGGGTGGAAGTGTGCAGGTGAATAGCTGAGGTTGAGTAAGTTCTGGAACCCATTTCCACACAGCAGGGTTTTGTCACAGAGTCTGCTGAGATTTCAACATTATCATTGCTGCCTCCGTGATGGGAATTCCTTTTTTGCTTTAGGTCCATTAGCACTGATGGGGAAAGAGGTAAATAAATAAGAGTCAATGAAAAAAAAATAGCACTAGAGGATTTTTATTTATCTGCCTATACAAACACGACAAGCAGGCACAAAGAAACTGCACAACATAGGCGACAGTTTTGCAAGCTTTTCCATAAACAGTTCAGTAGTGGATAGGAAATTTCTGCCACCAGCTTGTCAGTCATGTGTGCTCTCTGTAAAGTGTGGGAGTGACAAGGGCTGCTTAGTGCTGGTGGGAGGGTTGATATTATACATGCAACAATTACCGTGAAAGGAGGAAGAAAAGGAGCAAAGACATGAATCCAGAAAAGATAAGTGAGGTGTGAAATTCCCAAAGCATTATTCCTTGTAGGTACATTTTATAAGCACTTCAGTAATAAAATAGAATAAGGAAGGAGTGACAGTAGTCACGCTCTTACTCAAAGAAAAATAATGCTGATTTGGAAATTATCTAGCATGATCCACACACTAAGCTAACTGCTTTCAGGTTTAGATCTTTGCTGTGGGTAAGAGTTCAGTCTTTACAAGGTTAAAACTCTGCTGCTCTTATGATGTTCTGGTGCAATGATTTTTAAGTGGAGTTCCTGGGATCTTAGCAGGAGAACAACAAAAACTGTCTGCTAGAATACTACTTAGATTCAGAAAGCTGAAAAATTCTTTTCTACTGATGTGGTAAATTAATTCATTTACTGCAATGTGAATGTAATACTTTAAGGCACACATAGAACAAAATTTGAAGAATTTACTACAGAAAACACACTTAATGAGATGCAAGATTAAGTAATAGAAACTAAATGCTGAAAACACAGCAGAGTGCAGCAGTCAAAATAAACAGCTTGCAGAGACAATGGACACACAGTTCAAAGCACAGAGCAGCTGTAAAGTTGTATTAGAGAAATGGATCAAGCTACTGTCATCTTAGATGGCTCCTGGAAGCTGACTTCAAGAACAATGTTTTCTCCCACAGTTTGTGTGGACTCAATAGCACAGGGCCAGCACTTGCTCTCAGAACTGAAGTTTATGCTGTGCCTGGAGGGGCAATTACTGGCTAAAGCTTGGCATGCAAATCTGTACTTCTAATGGACTTTGTAGATGCACTTAACACCTTCCATAGATGCCAAAAATATTAATTGCCCGAGAAACAAACATTCTTTACAAATTCCAAAATGGGCGGCAACAGGTTGTTCTGCCAGAGTCCCTGGTTGTGCCACTGAGGGACAATTCTCAGAATGAGAAGGGGAATGAGATCTTTAGGCCTCTCTGCTGTCCATGCTGCAGATGATTCTCTAACAGAGTGGGGACTAGACCTGCACACTCATTTCAGAAGCCACTAGGTCATGACTGTGAGGCAACAAGAATTCTGGGCAATGGATCAAAGATGAAGGTTATTCCCTGTCTTAAGAGAACAAATTTACTTTCTTCTTCCAAAAAAATCTGTTGAAACTGAAGCAGCAGAAACTGAAACTTCATCTCAATTCAAGATGAATTTTCATAGTTGGAAGTGTAAAACCTTACTAAATATCATGTTTGAATGCAAACATCAAGACAGTTGGCTGAGAATAATTTTTCCAGTAGTTTCCATTCTGTATTCAAAGCTAGATTATTTAAAAGCAGACAAAGATGTTAAAAATCCTACCTTTTGTAATCATTTAGTGGCACAGAATACTGGAAAAGTCTTTAGGATTTGAGACTGTATTTGTATTTTAGTAGGACTACAACATTGTAGAAAGCATAGCAAAAGCAAATCAGTCCAACACTTCAACTGGACACAATGCAAATATGTGATTGCAAGAAAATATTGAAGCGAACAGCAACTTCACTTACTTACAACATGCACCACAGCCAATATACATACGCAAACTGTATGCCATGAGGTCCCCTAAAAGTGTGCTGCATTGAAGAAATGATCCACAGTGTGCAATAGTGATTCATCTTCTACGGGAAAACTTAAGTCCATGTTCACTAATCTTTGCTTGTATTTAGAGTATTGTAAAGACATGCTGAGTGTTTCTATCAATGTGCGTGTTCTTTTAAGGTGTGCGGGATTTTTTTGTGTTTGTTTTTTTTTAATATTTGTGAGAAACAAATGAAGATAAATGCTAAAGAGAAGGTGTTAGAAAACTCCCAATTCCGGGAAAGAAAGAGGTTCATTAGGAGAGGATGGGGTGTCGGAAGAAGACCAGAACCGGAGCCGATTAGAGAAAGACTGATGATTCGATGGAGACTTAGGAGACTTTTCTTTATCCTTGCTTTTGCTTCTCAAAAAGGCAATCTTTTTGCGCAGTGCAGCTAAATTGTTATCACCCAGGTATCCCAAAAAGAAGAAGAAAAAAGGTAAAATAAAAGCATTGTAAATAAAACTTAGCATCTTAACACAGATCAAAGACTACACAACCAGTAAAAACAAAAAGGCTAAACAATGACTAACACCTATATTGGAGGACTGATGAACGTATAGTTAACCATAGCTAATCTGACTCAGATTAACGCATAGATTAACACATACACATAAAATGTAAGCAAGTCCTTTACAAAATTACTGTTAGATCACCCAAAATGTTTTTACTTAATAATATAAGATCAAATAGGTGTGCATGTTTCTCAGTGATAACATACTCAAACGTCCTAGATGTCTTCTAGGCTTTAATACTGATGGCTCCTGAACTCCACGTAAGCGTGTTTCACATAACATCAAAACAAATGAAGCCACAGAGACTTTCTGTTATCTCTGGCACTCCACAAGGGCCTAGTTCTGTGGAAACCCAAGCCCAAATCCCATGCTGAAACCCAGATGCATATTAAACCCTCAACATCTAAAATCACATGGATGATCTGAGACATGTGTTTTTATTTTAAATGAATAAATGACCTTGAAGGATTAGAATGGAGAGAGAGAAATATAAAACTCAATCAAAACAAAAACTTCAGACAGACAGATATTTGCAGTAGTTTATAACAAGAATTCTACTCTTTTCAGCTGCTCCCCTTCTGTTTTCCACACTCCTCGGTGGGAAGACAGGAATTATTATTCAAGTATTAATTTCAAAATTGCCTCTTGAAAAGTATTCCTGGAGAACAATGATCTATATATAGAAGCTGACAGCAATGCTCTCAGTAGAATAAACAAAGCTTGGGATATATATTACCTTTAATAAGGATGACAGAGTATTTATTTTGAGGAGCTTTCGTTTAATTTTCCCATTATTGGGAACACCTGATTTACTGTATAAACTAACTAAACAGAAAAAGTAATCATTCTATCTTCCTTACATTTGTCCTAGTGTTCAAAAAACAAAAAATCATTTCATCATTTTACATTAACTAATTCCTAGTTTGATTTGAAGTCAAAAGATGGCAAAGTCCTCCAAAACAACCAGGTTACGCTAAATTGGCATTTGCCACATTATTTGTTTTGCATGTGCACCACCTGCTGGCAGTGGCTGTCAGCCAGATCGTGCCCGTTGAAAAAGCAGCCTCTGCTCCTGAACCACACACCACTTTATCATACAGCTTTAAACTGAAACTGCTTTGCTGCAAAACCCCACTAAATGAGATATTTCAACCAACTTATTCGGTAACATGCAATACATTTGGGCAAACCAAGAAACTTCATACTAAAGTTGAAGGAAGAAGTATGAAATAAAAGGAAGAAATCAAGTTAAAACCAACCCCCTACCTTCTAGATTTTACTCCAATTTTTAGTTTAGGTTTCTTTGCTCACTAATATTTTTATTTTACTAAAAAAGCCAACAAAACAAAACAAATAAAAAGCCAAACACCACTCCCCCCCCCAAAATATAATATGATTGAATATTAACATATCCTATATATTACATCTTTTAAAAATATTTTTCAGCTCCTGATTTTAGGCTGGGCATTCCTTACCTTTGTTTGAAGAACTCCCAGGGCTCTCTCTCTCTTCCATAGGATTTGACCCTTGAGAGGTATTATCCTGAGACTCGTGTTGATGTTTCAATTTCTGGGAGGCAGATGGAGAGTTTACCATCTCTGGGGATTCAGAATGCCATGTGGGACTTTCTGCTGCTGGTTTCAACCGCTCCCTTGTAGTCTCCTTCTTTGGCTTGATTAGTTTGACTAAGGCTCTGGCTCCAATCCAGTGGTTTTTCCTGATAAAGCAGGTTTTGTGAATGGAATTCAGAAAACTCTGCAAGAAATACTCCCCAAAGAAGTTTACAGCTGTGCTAAAAACACCAAGCCATCCTACATTCTTATTTGTTTACTGTCATGAATTGGCTAAAAAAAATGCAGCACAAATTTCACGGAGCTTGGAGATCCATTTCTCCCCTGAAGTCAAAATTACTTTACAGAAATATTTCTCTGGCATGAGAAATGTGAGAAAGACAACTGTTCCCTCTGCTAGAATTCTAAACTACACATATGGACCCACATGAGACATTTTAACAGTGCAGAAAGCTCTACTACAGGAACAGACTGAGGAGGAAAGAAATCAAAATTGCTTTAAAGCTGAATCCCTCTCTTTGCTAAGGCTATCAGTCAGAACTATGTATAGTGGAATTCGCTTGGCTCTTTTTTGTTGTTTTTAATATAATTTTTTAAGTCCTTTCTCACCAACAGATTGCTTTTTCACAATTAATATTGTTTCAGATTGCTGTATTAATACAGAGGGCCCCTCATGAGGTCCTGTGCTCTACATTAACACAATCTGCTGCTTCAGAGAATAGCTTGCTGAGTCAGAGTGAAGATTGCCCTTATTTAGATAATATTTCTATTATCCCCAGTTAAAGAAAGCCCTTTCTTGCTCTCACAAATCTGTACAACAGCAGAACTGAACCCATGTGGGACTTACTTTTTTGGAGCAGGATCATAGAACTTGTACTGATCCATTATCTTCTCTTCAAGTTTTTCCTTGTGTCTCCTTAAGGCATTCAATTTATCACTGTGAGGGGGAAAAGCATATTCTGAATCAACTGTATGAAATTAAGCATAATAAAAAAACTGAAGACCAAGAGACACCAAGAGAGGAAAGAGACTGAAATATCTTCCTATCCCAAACCTTCAGAATCCTCCTGAGCTCATTCACAACCTCTTTAGAAAGTGCAAATGCAAAAGCCTACCAAATCTGCTGATGGATGGTTTTTGTGCAATAAGCACAAAAGGTGAAAGAACAGTAGATGGTGGTGCTAGGTTACTCACTAATACCTCAGTCAGAGTTTGTTTGGGGGATGTTAAGATTAACTATATTTTTTACTCATTATTTATTTTATTAACCTACACAGTGGAAGTTGGCAAATCTTATTTTCATTCAGGTAGTAGGTCAAATGTACCTCCATCACAGAACTGTCAGACACCTGAATAAATATGTTAGAATACAACATCTGAACCATATTCAGCCAATTTCAGCAAATAATTTCTAAAATTTCAGCCATATAAGCCAGTACTGATACAAAACTCAACTCAGGAACTCCCACATCATCCTGATGTGCTGAAACGAAAATTCTTAGGATTAACAACACTTTTCTTCCTTCTTTCATACCAATAACAGAAATTCACTTGCACTGAGAATAGGATTCTTTGTAAATGTACAGTATCTTTGAGCAGGGTATCTCACTTAAATGTGTCACCCTGTGCATGAAGGATGCAGCAATGTATGTGCATACATGCATCCCTAAAAACAACATCAAAGCAGGTATTTCTTAAAATGCAAATGACAAAAACTAGAGGAGTATGAATATTTGCTATTATTCACAAACTTAAATATAAAATGACTCTCATAAGACTAAATTTTTGTAGCAACTCAGCTGTTTTTCAAACTCTTTCCAAGCTTTCCAAAACCACTCTTCTTTGAGAAGTACCACTGAGTTTAGCATTCCATCTTTTATAACTAAATTTTCCACATAGGTTGATCTACATTATTTGAAAAGAGCTGTGCTTGCCCAGCTGTCTCCTGAACATTCCTTTGCAGGAAGGCAATGTGAAGAAATTTTGTGCATTCTCCCATTACATATATCTCCTACTTAAACATTCCCTCTTCCAGCCATATATCAAGTAGACCTATCGTTCTGCTTCCTGTCCTTCTACTCCTGATAGATGATTTGTATTCTATGTTTGCCTAGATGGCCTTTTTTAGGTTTCACAATTCAAATCTCTTTTTTCTTACATGTACTGTTTCTGTTCTTCATGATACTGCTCCTTGCTCTCCATGGTCTGCTCCAGTAACATCTGATTCTGCTGGCTCAGCATCTGAATCTGACTCAGAAGATGATGGTTTTCTTCTTCCAGATTTCCCTTTAGACGTGACAGCAGCTATTAAACAAGACAAATTAATCTCTCCTCTGGTCTGGCTTCCCTGGAGTGCACCATAATCAAGCTAACACAATAGCATGGCAACCTAGGATAAAAACCCATTAACTTCAAAGTATATGGGGGTGTTGTAATATAGTTTGACCTTCCATATATAGCATGTCACAAACACCACACAATGACTGTCAGCTCTCTAATAGGAATGCAGTAGTAGTTGCATACCTACAGCTACTCACCTCACAGTGGTTATCCAGCTTGGTCAGAGAGATATCCATGGACTGGTGCTGTTCCTTCAGCTCATCGTAGCGAGCTTGCCAACGATTCAGCTCCAGCTGAGAGTTATTCAAGGAAGTTTTCAGCTCTTTAGTGTGTGAATGCAGCCCTTCATACTCTGCCTTCAGTTGGCTGTGCAAGAAATTCACCCTAAACATGAAGAAGCCAGCAGGCTTGTGAAGGACACTTCACAGAAAGGACCTCACATTCAAAGACCACACCACAGTTTGCAGCTGTCACTAAATCAAATATAGTTCCAAAGAATAACTCCTAAGGACATTTTTATTCTAAGCATATAATAGATTTTTATTAGAAAGTAGTGATAGCATTATAAAAAAACTTCAATTCTACAAAAGAACTGAAAGGAAAATACATGAAACATAAAACTTCTATTTCCTCAATATGTAAGGAACACACCACAAGTTTCTGAGGCACAATGTATTTAAGAGCATTTATATATAAAGGCAGCTCTGTCTGGCACAAATAAACACTCGCAGGTTATTTTTTTTCTCCTGATGCATAAAAAAAGAGCATTTAAGTGTCCTGAACTGTGAAACACTGTAGTATTGTAAGATGATACTGTGGTATTCTTTTACAGCTTTTGATAAATCTAAAAATGTCTACAAATGATGAAGACATAAATAAATAGATAATTAAAAAAGATTAAGTTCCGTATCTGCTGAGAGATCAGCTAAGCCTGCCTCTCTGCCAGCATTGCAATCAACATTTTGCAACATCTTTCTTTGTCCCTCAGAAACTGAGTTAGAAACAGTAAACTTGAGGAAACCTCCTCTGCAGTGTTCTGAAGTACACTTGTACAACTGTAACTCGACTTAACATGTGACTTATAAATATGATTCAACCTGACATTGCTTTAACTTGATACAGTCTTGGCCCCTTGTACTAAACTGTTCCTCAAAACACCTTTGCAGTATGAACAGTGGCAAGGATATAGGGATCCTGGATGTTTTACTGCTGCATTATGTAGAGTTTGGATGCTGGCTCTCGAAAGGGGTTCTGCCATGACTTACCAGCTACCCAGTGATCATGAGTTACTAAGCCTGCTTTTAATAACAGAAACGGCAGTTTTTTCTGGGCAGTAGTAAATAAATAATGGTAGCTTCAAGAGCAAAATCATATTGTGTAAAAACCACAAACCAGTTCTCCTTAAGGGAAAAAACAGCAGAGTAAGAACAATTTCACAGAATTCTAGACACTATTGGGGTGGTTGGACATTTGCAGTTCTGCCTAAAGGTGCTTAGAAACAGCCAATTGCAGAAAACACCTGTGAACTGAGCCACACGTGGAAGCTTATTTTGTATGAACAAAGGTCCCAGGATCAGACCATGTCTGAAGCACCAACTAACAGTAGTTGATGACAGTGTTCATGAAGCTGACAAATCTTAAATGAGTTAAAATTATTAAATTAATAAGACAGAAATTGACAAAAAGGAAGACACATTAATGAAGGTATTCTGGAGTAACACTCAACACGGCAAAACAACCATTGTCTGCATAATTGACTTTTTAATGGTATAGAATTTAGAGAAGGAACCATACCTGTCCAGTTCCTCCCTCAGCTTCTGATTTTCCCCAGTGGTTATTGCATTTGATCTTCTCTCTTGTTGCAGAACCTCTCTCTCAGTTTTTAAAACTAATTCCAACTCTTCCAATTCTGCCTTGTGTTTCATTAAACTGTTGTATCTGCAAAAGGAAGAGTAGCATACCCTCAGCTTTCATTTAAACATTTTCTTTCCTCTGGGTTAAGATTTTTAATAGGTAATACCCAAAGGATCAGAAAGTATTTTTTTCCTGCTTGCTTAATTTCATCCTTGTGCATGGTTAAACATCTACCAAGGCTGAAGATTTCCACACTGTGCATGAAAATTCGGCTTAGTATACAAGTCAAAAGAGAGGGCTTCAGAAAAAAAAAAGGGGGGGCAAAAAAGGCAGCATTTTTTAAGCAAACTGGAACACAATTGACAGAATCTTGCTTCAATTCCAGATTCTGGTCATTTGGTAAAAAATGTGAGATTCTCCAGGGTGCATGGAAACTGCAGCACTGAACTGGAAACCTATTCACAAGTAATTGTCAGGGGCAGGTGTCAAAAACCTGACTAAAAAGCAGCAGACAAAAAGCAACAAGAAAGCAGGCAATGAGTTTATTAGGTAACAACCTAATGCATGTTAGTTTATATGCACAGGTAATAGCATCCTGCATAGGTACTAATCTCCTGCATACTCCAGGCAGATAATGAGGAGAATATCAGTGAGCTGACAGCAAAACACTTTTAAGCAGAGGCTGACTCACCTGCTTGAGTGGCTCTACTTGTTCACTAGTGAGAAAACCAAGAGCAACGTTGGTGTTTGCATCGAGGCTGCCACTGTTATTTGGGTTATGTAACTTGCACATAACCACTCAGGGTGGGGAGATAGGTAGAGACAGAGGGCTGATGCCATCAACTCTGTCTTTAATTTTGACCTCTGGAATGCTAAAGTAACAGAGGTGTGGAATAACTCCCCTGATATTTGGCACAGGCAAATATTAGGCAGGCTCAGCCTCCCTGAGGTGCCACACCACCCGCATTCAGAAAATGCTGCAAAAAATGAGGTGGATTGAGATCACTTCACAAAACAGCAAGCTGTTCCCAGATTTTTTAACTCTGGTGGTCTCTATCAGGATCTGTGCCCATACACACACACCAGCAGAGGCCACTGGGGACACTGGTGCAGTGTCTGTCAAAAGTCATCAGCACATTTTTCAGTGACTGTGATAAAAGGATACTGCCCCGAAATATCAGATGACAACCTGTGTCAGTAATGACAAACCATGACAACCTGTGTCAGTAATGGAGAAATATTCTTCTAAGCAATTTAAAACAGAAATTTAAAACAGGTGGAAGATGCAGCACTGCTTAAAAAGCTAAAGAGAACGAGCATCATCATCATCATCTTTCATGCCAGCAGGGATGAATGCAGAGCACAGTTACTCTGCAGTCATGAAAAGTCCACAACAAAACCAAAATCAGCAGACAGCACCAAATACACTGACTCCTGCCAACTTGTTTTTCTTTCAGGCTACCATTCCCTTCATCCCAGGGTCAAATTACAGCCTGTCCCAAATTCCAGTCCATTGAAGGGCCACACAGAAAAGTACCTGTCTCCCAGACAAAAGCTGCTTTATGCTATTCATTCCTAGTAACAGCAGTAGACTTTAATTAACCTTATTTATTTGTTTTCTTCCTCCATTCAGCTCTGGGACATTTCAAATTCAATGTCCGTACAACAAATGGAAGAACCTGAAAGCAGAGGAAGGTTTCACATCCAGCTCCAAGAGGGATTTTAGACAGAATGCATGCCAATCCAGAGTCTAAGACAAACTCTGCAGTCAGTCCTTTGGCAGAGATTACCATGGCTGCCTCTGCAGAAACTGTGTTGTAAATTCTTTTGCCATTTCTGTATGATAGGGTTACTCCATTCATTTTTATCCAAGCCCTCTATTTTTTAAGGAAGGCTATTTATAGGGAAGCAGCATACCAGTCCAGTTTTACCAGCCTGGCCCAGCACCACAGGCTGCCACACTGAGCCTGAGGTAGACCACAGCTGCTCTCCTAGTTGTTAGATGAAAGGCAAGAAAGAGGAGACTGTCTGCAAAAATGCACATGATTCTGCATCACCAGAGCTCTAATGAAGTCATCAGGCAAAGTTTTCTTGTACTCCAGATTTAGCACAGAGTCCACCATTTGAGCTCAATCTGTGCCACCTGACAAGCTCTACCACCAGGGACAAGCTTACCACCCATCCTGTAGACTACTTAATACTCATGTTCATTTTTAAGCTTCAGGCTCTTGGACAGAAGGGTTTAAAAAAACATGCATATGGGATCCATTTTGGCTCTGACACAATTCATTCCTAGGATTGAACAATCATATTCCTTTTTACTCCTTTTGGCTTTCACTCTTTCTGCCGCTTTTTTAAGAGGAATACTGAGGGCAGGTATTTGTGACTGTGAGAACTCAAAAAATGCTCAGCTATGATAAAAAGCATGTGACAATAGGAACCCAGAAAAAAGCACTGGTAACATAATAATACAACTCCGTGCAATATGCAACCCTCCACAGCAGCGTTTGTTTTTCCAGTGTCTCTGCAGGATTAGACTTCTCCAGAGTAAGCTACAAAGAAATGCTCAAGGATCTGTTAATCAATCTGGAAGTTATTACCTTCCCTTAGTAACGTGCAGTATGTAAAGCAATTTTAAAATGCAACAGGAGAGGCCAGCCTTTCTGTGTCAGCCAAACACCGCAAAGCTAAAAAACTGCTATTAATGGTGAAAGACCACAGCATACTAACTGTCCTTTTATTGCTAAGTCAAACCCACACATCTGTGGCTTGCTGGGCTATGACAGGCCATTTCACTGCAGTCACACAGAACCCATTATTAAATCCACATTTCAGTGTTAATACTGTGCAGATAGAACCAAGAGAGATTTGATGAAGTTTGCTCAGGTGCAGAAAATATTCTGTGGTTAGAATGCACCAGAGTGAACTGCACGAACCTTGGGGACCTTGGCTGTACACAGGGCTAGGCGTCCACACGCTACCTAAAGTTGCTGTGGATTTTTCTAGATGAGCTGCAGTCATAGGTTTGTGCAGAAGTGTAATTATGCCTTAAGCACCAGAAGTATGATTACAGTGCTGTCACCAACTGAGAAAAAACAATTACCTTGGACTTGTGACAAGCAAAACCCTTCTCTTGAACACCACACAAGCAAACTTCTTGGCTGCACTGAGCTGCTCTGGGGAAAATTTAGCAGGTGGTGCATTACAGCTGAAGTTGAAAGTGAGATATTCCATTTTAGCAGTTAAATGCCTTAGAGTAGCATAAGAAAACAGTTTTCTTATAGCTGTTTCTCCCTTCTGCTCCCTCAGCCAGCTGAACTGCACAGCATATGATGGAGGGAAAACAAAATACACACTCAAAAAAGTGGCTGTTTCCTGACAGTCAAATGGATACACAGGTTGTCCTTGGACAAATCACCTTGATAAGTATCTTTTGAGACTGATCTGCTGAGGAGGACACTGCACTCTTAAAACTGCCAAACTCAACCCGCTTTGAGTGTAGAGAAGGCCACCATCTGCTCCCTTGCAACATCTCTCACTGGCAGTCGTATCTCAGAAACAGAAGTTCAAATTATTATTCATTACACTGGCGATTGGAGCACTTATTGCTACAGACAACCTATTTTTTGAAAAATACTTTTTCCTTAAGCTAGAGTTGTTTAATATTTGGTACTCATCAAGCAAAGAAAGAACACTGCCTTAACACACTGCAGCAGTGTGATAATCTCAAGCAAAGCCTGAATTAACAAGAACCATTAATCAGTCTGAGAGAGACTTGGTAAGCAGAAACAGTGTCTGTGAAATCACTTACAGCTCATTTAGTCGACAGCCAAGCAGCTGTCCTGCCACATAGCCCCAGTGGATATTTTAATCACAATCAGTTTATTTCTGTATTTTATAAAAATCTACTACACATTGTATTTGCCAGTTCCTTAGTCTTTGGGAAAGAAAAGTTTAGCGCCAGTTTTCCAGTCCACCATAAAGGATCACCACTGAGTTGGTCTGAACCCAACTCATGATCTTGCATGGAAATTAAACCTAAATAAAAGTGTTTTGAGGAAAGTCGCTGAAATGTATAAGAAAAGTTTTGAGAGGTGGGCAGAGTGGCATTTATGTTGTAGTACATTATGTATATTGTTCAATCCATACACAGTTGTCAGAAAATGACAGTGACTAGAGTCTAAACAATAAACAGATTGCTGATTTCCTAATTCAATTGAAGGGCGTGAAGCAAAAGCTTTAGATTGCAAGAACTAGAAGAAAATAGGTAATACATCACTATCTCATAGCTGGGTCAATGTGGCTTCCATCAGAGAGCCTCCTTTGACATGACATTGATGCCACGCACAAACTTCAGTGATTTAAATTTCTCAAGATATATGCTACTCACACATGGGCAACTACCTATGTGGCTTGCAGACTTCATGATGAGAAGAGATACCACACACAGTAGAACTGGGGAAATCCTTGTAAAGCTTCATGATATTATAACACAAATCCTTAAATGCAGTAAAGGCATTTAGGCTACTTCTGACAAAGCATTCCCAATACCTGAGCCCATGGTTACTAAATATCACCAGAGTCACCTCTGGTCTGCCACCTTTAGAGGTCTAAAATCTACAATCTAGAGCTTTGCAATGTCCTAATGACAGCAAGAATGAGTAGACACTTTTTCAGAGGAACAATTTAGTAATTTCTGTTTGAAATTGCAGACTGACATTTAAGGTTAAAATTGTAACATGGGCACATTCTGGCTACACTTATACCCCTGAGCAGTGAGCGTACCTCTCACCCAGACCTTTGTGCTCCAGATCCAGGTTTTTGTGTAATGTTTTCAGGCAGCTGTGCTGGTTTATTAGCATTTCATACTCTGCAGACTGCCGTTCATGCAGTGAAGCAAGGTGTTCATGGTCTTGAAGCAATGACTCATACTCTGCTTTCAGCTGCTCCTTCTGTTTTAGTAGATTTTCATTCTCATTCTCCTTGGCTGTCTGCTGATTTTGGAGTAAAGCATTCTGGGCCATCAGTGAAGCACTCTGGGAGCTGAGAGTTGAATTTTCTACCTAAAGTTTCTCAAATAAAAAGAAAGTATTACTTATTCACATCTACTGGTACATACAACAAACTTTTTGTAGAACCTTGTATCCATACAGAGTTAGTCAAGAATGCATCCACTGCCTTGCAGACTTAAGACATCTATTGACAATTTGGCATCATTTTGGTATTACTGTTGGTAGTATGCACCATGTAAAACCATGCTATCAGCAGTATGAAAATCATCACAATAACCTCCAAATTGTTTTACTAGAAGCTCTTGAGCCTGAAAACCAAGATGAGATGGAATACTCATAACTCAATTGCTTCTTGACAATGATGTACAAAGTCAAAAGTTATCCCACATTTGTGTACAAGTAATGAAAACTTAAGTTCACCCAAACTCAAAAATATTAACCACACCACTGTGTATGTGCACAGTACTCCTAACAAGTCTGGTTTCAGTAGACAGGTAGTGCATTGATTTTATATGTTGCTAATATAACTCAAATACAGGTGAGAAATAATTAAAGAGAACAACAAAAAAAAAAACTCTGAGCATACAAGAGGAAAAACTTGTAAAGTGAAAGTCACCAAAAAAAAATTAGAGCTAATCCAACGCTGTCCATTAAAACTGGACTCTTTCCCAAGCTAAGATTGTTTTTTCAAAATTCAAGTAATTTTTAAGAGTACGGGTATGCCACTGCCAACTTTGACATTTTGTCTGAAAGTATGAAAACTGTGAGTGGAACTCATTGCTATAATGCCTCTTGGGAATTGACTTGTGTCCTCTTTCCATTTCTACCAAGTTCATTCACAGGCATAGCATTAACAGAAAAAAAAGAGCAAAGTTCTTTTATTTTAGAAGTACAGCCTCTGGAGTAACACATCTGGATTTTGTTGCATTGTTTTTAACAAATTCTCTCTAAATACACCTTCTTGTTGAAGACAGCTACCAGATATTAGCTACAGAGCCAATTTCCCTCCTACCTTGAAGAAATTCAGACCTCAAACTAAGATCCACCTTATGGGTCTTATCTTTACATCAGCCTACCAACACAAACATTTACTTATTTGCTGTCATCTTCTACACTGCTATAATCAAATCCTGTCTCCTGGCACAGAGGTGCAAGGTTGTCCTGACCTGGAGTTTGGCTGTCTGTGTCTGTAGGGCAGTATTGTGCTCCTGAAGGAAGACATTTTGCTTCTGTAGTGTCAGGATTTGATTGTTGAAGGAGACATTCTGTGTTTCCAAATGCTTTAGCTGTTCTTTAAGGAGCTGCTTCTCAGTATGCAGGGCTGCGTTCTGAAAGAGAGATGACATTGAAGGGGTGACAGGAAGAAAAGAAACAGCTGTTCTGATCATCTGGAGTCCTATCAAAGATAAGAACCAATTGGTGATGACCATTCTGAAACAAACATGCAAAAGCAAACTCTTCCCAGCATTAAATGAAGGTAGGACAGATGTTATACATGGGATCAATCTCTGCAAAGGAACACGAGACATATGAAGCATTTAAGTCCCACGCAGTCCTAGGAGACTCCCAACGGATTTACGGCTTAGGTGCTCCAGAAAACCCACCAGATTCCTTTAAGCTCAAAAATTTGGTTTCCAGGAATCCATTCCCGATCGCAAGAGAAGTCTATGAGCTAAGAGGAAACAGGAGAAGGCTTACATTCCTTTCCAGTTCAATTGCCCTGTCCTTCAGTTTCAGCAGCTCTATGGTAGCCTCTTCATGTCCCATTTCCAATTTCTCATTCATTGGCTGGTTGGGAATGAGTTCCTCTGCTGAACATCTCAGTGAATTCTGGTCATACTGCCCATCCTGTTGAGTCTGCTTTAGTGCATCAAAGTCCTTCTTCATCTACAAAGCCAACAAGTAACAACCTTCAACACTGAGTGAACTGGGATTATATATTAATAAGGAAGGGATATGATGCTTCTCTCTTGCACTGTACAGACTTTCAAAGTTTCAACAACACTCACTGCACAGATGGGGAAACTGAGACACAGAGAAGCAGAAAAATCTATATCTCTTGGCCTCCAGTCAGGTGCCCTTTGACTCAAGGTCATTGTCACCTAACAAATAGGTTGTTCTTATGTGAAATGTTTCAACTGCAGCCTTCCTCAGCCTATGTTTCCACTAAACAAGGCAGAAAAACAAGACCATGGCAATGAAAAAAACCCCATGGGAAAACAGATCTGCAAAGAGCGATTATGCAAAAAACCCCTCCTGCTGTGTCCCTAGTCTCAATTTTTTTATGAATTTGGTGTCATTATACAGAAAGGGACAAGAAAAGGCAGTCCAGTCAAAAAAGGTTCTTGGGAAGCATGTGTATGGGGAGGGGCAGACAGAGTCAGCCTGTTCTTAAAAACAAAACAAGAAACCACACAGAAACTCCTCAAAACAACCCCAAACATGTGAATGTGCAGAACTGCAATGCGAACGATTAAAAGTCAGTTAACCTCTTACCATATTTAGATCGTTCTGTAACTGCTGGTTCAAGTTCAGAGAGTCTTTCACTTGAGCTTCCAGCATTGCAATCTTTTCCTCTTTCAAAGCTAGTGTTGATTTTAGTGCTGACTCAGTTTTGCTCTCCAAAACCTTGTATTTTCTGAAAAACACGAAAACAGCTCTCCAATTCTGCCACGAGGATATGAGCCACCATCTATACAGCAGACTTCACCTTCACCCATTCCAAATCTCACTACATATTAAATTACATGTGCTTTATTCTTCAGGAAAATTATTCCCTCTACTGCTGCAGATTGTTACTGATAGATTATAGCTGGAGAAGTTGCTTTTGGAAAATCCAGTCAATTTTAAGAGGTAACACCAGCATGGTTCTATAGAAATACCAAAGAGTTACATAACTTGAAAAAAAAAGTTTTTCTCTTTTTGCCCTAATTACTTTACAGAAATTTCTTCTCATGACTCTTTTTATATTCTTGACAAGGAGAAAAATTCACAGTCTAAAGACTCCTATGAGGTGGGTATGTTTCTCTAATTAGGTCTTACCAAGAAGCCTATATACACATGGGTGGTTGTGTTGGGGTTTTCTTTGTTCATCACTGTAGGACTTGCAAAGGAATTTCTTGCAATCAGGAATTTCTTAGGCAGCATCCATGTTTATGTTAACAGGTGGCTAGATCACCAATTACATGGATTAATGATAGACACTGTTGAATAGACACTGTTCTTACTTGTAAAGAGACTATTAAAAAAATACATGCTAAAATAGCTACTCTGCTGGGGAGTACAGTGAAACTGTAGTAACACTGCTAGCATGGAGAGAGAAAATAACATTTCTTCCTTCCAACCAAGAAAACAATTTGCAAAACCTACAGTACACTGCCAAGCTTGCCTCAGAAAAATGCAGTTTATATCCAAAATTGTTACAGGCAATTGGAACAAGACAGATGAGAACCAAAAAAGAAAGGCAAAGGGCTTGAGTTAGGCTGAGCTCAAAAGTGACTAGCAAAGTTCAGCTTCCTTACGTGTCACCATTGCCATTGTCATCCTCTAGTAGCAGCTCTTTGTTCAATCCTATCTTCTCCAGTTCCTGGCTCAGTTTGTCTAGCTCACTAGACAACTGTTGACTCTTCAGCTTCTCCAGGACCAAATCCTGTAACAGCACTAACATGATTAGTTGCTATGCAAAGGGTGGTGATAATTATCCAGCAATATATATTTTTTTTTTAAAGTACTGAAAAAGTCATAGGATAAAATCCTAGTTTCAAGCAGGTCAGCTAAAATTCTTCATCAGTGACAGCTGAAAGCAGAATTAAAATGATTGTTTTTATTTATAGGTTACTTGAAATAAATCTGTAGAATGCTTCTTTCGGCCTTTGTCTCACTCACTGTACTGAATTACTTTGGCCAACACTGGCATCATGCCCACCTGCCAAAAGAAGGAATGTGTGTGGGCCAGGAGACATCCCATCTTTGTGTCACAGAGAGATGTGTGCAGGGCAGGGGACACCAGCAGAGGGAGTTCCCACCTCTAAGCTAAGACAAAAAGCCCTGTCAGCACTGGCATATACACAGAGGAGTGACAGGACTTCAGGATGAAAGTTTCCTGAGATAATACAGCTAAGATGGTATTTTCAAGGGACTTGGTAACAGGGTCAATAGTGAATAGCACACTGAGTTTCTGAGATATGGTGAATTACTGCCCAAAATTTAAAAAGCATATTTACATTGTAGTCCAAGAAACAGGACAGCTCTGGAGACTAGAGAGACTGGTCACTTATTCTGGTATCTACTGGTGCAGTCTGGTTCCATTTGGGTTTCTTTGGGAAGAAACTTAAGCAGAATCTGACAAGGAAGTCATACAAGGGGGAGAGTTGATGGAGCTGTAGCAGAAGGTATATTGGGACAGTGATTAACTGTTATGCCAGTGAGTAGTCTGTGTGGAAATGGCCTGAGAAGACATAATACCAGCCTGCATTTCTGTAAGGAACAAATTATTTTTGGGGCATGGCTAAGTGCTAAGATCCCTACCATTCAAAATTCTCTGAAATACAAATGTACCATAGAGATCTACACTGTTCATGTTTTTTGCTTAAAGTTTTCTTAAACAGTGCAGAAAGAAAGAACAACAAAGTTACTGAAGCACTGCAAGTAAAGAAAAAAAAGATTATCCTGAATATCAAACAGAAGCAAGAATAAAATCTTTAAAAATACTTGGTTAAACTGTAGGTATTCAATAGTCCTCTGATAGCACAAATTTAGTCATGCATTCATTCACATGGCAAGGAAAAAAAGGTATGGTTTTAGGTCAGTGCCAGTCCAATGGTCTGTAAATAGGTCCTTTCAATATCCATGAACTCCTTCTGCAGAATCTATAGAAAGTAAATAAGGAAAAGAAGATGGGTCTACACCACTGGAAATTTGCAAAAGCCTGAGAAGGGAAAGATTAAAAAGAAGCCTTCTCAGAAATGCTACTATTTGCTTTATTTTTAAGGAAAGTTGGATATAAACATATCTTGGGACTGTTTCAAATGTTTCTGATAAGACTTTATTTATTCTTCTCAAAATTAAACTAATGCTTCAAAAACTAAAATAAAACTAAACCTTCAAATAAGTAATTGCTTACTGCATTAGTCTTGCTAAATTTACTTATTTCACTGAGCTACTGCAGCACAATCCTTTTTCCTTTTAATGTTCTTTCACGGAAAACCTGTTTTTGGCAGGACATCAGCAGCTGGGACAGGCAATGAGAGCAAGTTGCAATAACCTGAATCTGCTCATATAATGAGTGTCAGGTTCTAGTACACACATCATTAGACTGCCAATGTCCTAATGCTTGGTAAGGGAACAGAGCCTGCTACTTGGCACACTCTCACTCAGCAGGGAAGCTTCTGGGGAAAAACACTGTAAGGAGCTGTAAAGCAGAAACCTGGTGCAGCTGTTACTGAAAGGGTTAGGTTGGCCATCTGGGATGGTTCTTGTCTGTCTCAGAACAGGGATGTCAATGGGTCCTCAACAAGTGCTCTAACTTCTAGGCTTGAGATTCAATCTCCCCTACTGAAGCTCTCATGTTAGCAAACAATTTTGTGGTCACAGGGTTAGAGAAAGTACCAAAGTCTTTGGTTTACACACACCACTTGGGAGCTGTGTTAAAACCTTATTCTGCATGAAAAAAGATGTCATTTTGAGACTGTGTTGTGGGCACAAAGCAGTACATTGCAGTTTTTGGCACGTTCCATTCCCCAAGGCAACACTATCCAGTGATGGCTGTTAAGGCTGTGAAGATCTCCCATGGGACAGATGTCTCAGGTACCTCACAGAGCTGAAAAAAAAATAGCATCATACAACCCAGTAGAATTATTTTGCTTACCTCTCTCAATGTAGCTAGTGTTCTCTTATCAATTGTCACTTGCTTTAGGAGATCTTTATTGTCCTTTTCAAATTCTTTCAGCTTAGTAGATGAATCTCTGAATCGAGCAATTTCTTTTTCTAGTGTCTTGTTTTCTTTCTCAGCAACTGCCAACTTTACTGTACTATCATCCAAAATAGCATCTTTCAGCTCCACTTGCTGCCAAAGCCGTTTTGTTTCTTTCTCTAGCATTTTTTTGTCTTTCTCAAGTTGAGACACTTCTTGTTCTAGGGCTTTGTTCTCCTTTTCTAACCTCTCTAGTCGTTTGGCAGAAACCTTTAGCTCCTCAAGGTTTCTCTGGAGGACCTGATTTTCACTCTCCATTCCCTGTACTTCTTTTTCTAACTCTTGGATCTTTTTATTGCTGTTCTCCACAATTTGCTGAAGTCTCTGGTTTTCAGAGTTGACACTCTGATAGCTTAGCTCCAGTCTCTCTGACTTCTTGTTCATTGCTTTTAACATTTCCACATTCTTTCTTAAGTCCTCTTTCTCCCTCTCCAAGTCTTTATTTTCTGCTTCTATTTGTGCCATTTTTGTGCTGGTAAATCTCATGGTCTCCACCACTCTTCTAAGCTCCAGATTTTCTTCATCCAATTGCTTGTTGTCCCTTTCCAGGTCCCCAAGCCGGATGGAAATATTCTGCAGTGTGTCCAAGGATTTTCTTAGCTTCCTATTTTCCACTTCTAGATCCCCATTCTCCTGCTCAAGAACTTCCACTTTTTCTGTCACTATTTTCATCACTGCTGCCTTCTTTGTGAGCTGTTCATTCTCCCTCTCCAGCCGGTGGAGTTCTTTTTCCATTTCTTCCACTCTTTCCACTTTTTCTCTAACTTGGTCAAAATCCTTTTGCAACTGTTTCTTCTCAAATTCCAGCTTGCTCAGTTTGCTACTTGTCTCAGTAACTGTTTCATGAAGGATTTTGTTCTCTTTTTCAATATCTTTCACTCTTGCCTCGCTGCTCACTTGTGATCTTTGTCTCAGGGATAAGACGACTTGATTAAGGTGATCATTTTCTTGTTTAAGGTCCTGTATCTACATAAACAGTCATGAAAACGTTACTCATCTACCTTAGAAATGCAGTACAAATTAGTCCTAAAGAAGATATATGATTGTTAACAAAACCATATCCATTTAATCCAAGACAAATTTCTCAACAGTTTTCCCAGACTATAACCAAGAACCCAAACTACTGAAAAAACTTGTTACCTCTGGTAACCCATGATTTTCATAAATTGAAAATAGTGCTATATTCCTGCTACCAGCTAAGACAGCTGAGGAAGAAGGAGAAAGGAGATAGAAAACCTTCAAAGAACACTTGGAGAACATGCTTTCTTACAAATCATTCTTAATAAAGGTTATCTTTCTGCCCAGGTTTACCTTCATCTTTGGGATCTGAAGACTGAAATTATCTTTGACAAAGTGTCAGAAAGCTCAGAATGCTTGAAAATGTAGAGCAGTTACAGATGTCATTAAGGACACACTTTCTGTAAGGACAGTACATTTATCCCACTGGTCAAGTTTCAGCTAATGCAACTGTAATTTAGACTGCAATTCGTATTCGATTCTTATACCAGACAACAGTCACAGAAATCAAAAGTACTTACACTTGAAAAAATCCAAATCTGCCCCTTTCCGACAATTGAGGATATTTCTGGTTTTACTTTCTGCCCTACCTTCGAGGCATTTATTAATTCTTGCCACAGAGAGTTTATACTTGTTTTAACTGAAATGTAAGACCTTGTTGGCAAAGTGAAGTTTCCCAGGGAAAAGTCTGGGTAAGAATCCCTCAAGATGAAAAGCACTACACGAATAAGACATTTTTCTATTTAATCTTCACCTCACAAAAACTTAGAGTAAATTTTAATACAGGTTGAGAATATTCAGACCAGTCTCTAATGATCTGTGTCTGTGTTTTCTTCATTAGTCAAATTAATACAGATGATACCTTGCACAAACCTGTAACAAGAGAGTTTCCAGGCATTGCACATGAACTGCAGCACAGCAGCAAAAACTGAGGGGTATTTAAAATATCAATCCAGAAGACATAAATGCTTTCTCAGCATCTTTTTTAAACAGGGCAAAAAAGGCTGCCTGGTTAAAAAACCTCAACTGAACTGATCAGGTCATACAGCTGGCAAAAGACCAATCTTCTGCAATAAAATGGGGATTTATTTGCACATCCTAAAACCAGCTGGTATTCCATTTAGTAAGATCCAGGGGCTTTTTTCCTCAAAGAGGGAAGATCTGTCCTTATAAATAGGACAGATTCCCTTATGGTAACAAGAGCAGTAATTAGCAAAACATGCTGGGCCTTTTCACTTGAAGAAGCCTTTAACCTATATTTGAACGAGTTCAACCTGCACTTAATAGTTCTCAAATTGCTCTATCTCCCTGAGAGAACCTCATGCTCTAAATGACATCACTAAATTACCACTACTGAGCATATGCTGTTAAATTATATTTGTGAAATTTGCACCTGTCTGTCTTTGTCAGCTTTTAGAGTCTCCATGACGACTTGTAGCTGCTCTTTATCTTTTATCAGCTCCTCACTCAAGGTTTCCAAATCTTGATTACTTTGCTTCTCTTTTTCAATTTGATTTTGCAACTTCTCAATCTGTGTGGAGAGAACACAGAAAACCACATCATCCACAGTTTGACACAAGGACTGTTCGCACTTTTCAGTTATTTTGAAGACCAGAGAGATATGAGATGGGGACTATGGCTAAAAGATTAAATCCTTCCCTTTTGCAGCTTGCCAGTCTCAGAGGAGGAAAGGGACTGTTTTGTTTTTCTCACAGTGCCTAGAATCTCCTTCATGCCTATTAAGATCAGAACATATAAGGTATAGCAGTAAAAAATGCTTTGTTCACCTGTCTGCCTGAATGCTCTGTTGTGCTCCTGTCAGCAGTGATTAAGATTCTGGTACTCACCTTTCTGAGGGTCTTGCCTCCTCCTACCCTCTCCATTACTGATGGTCTTACTCTATCAGTGAATGCAGAGAAAGTTATTAGGCCACTTCAGTGAGCAACAGCATTAAAAAAACCAAAACACCAACCTAAAACAGTAATGGAGGAAAAGCAGTAAAGCACTGGAGTTACCAAGTTTACCTTCCCTCTCCCTGTGTTCTGTCGGCCCTCTTTTCCCCAGTGGGTGACAATGCTGGATTTGAATGATCTGTGAATAAGGCTCCAGTCCTACAGTGAATGATGTTTTCATACTCGCTCCTTTTTAAAGTTGCACTCATAATGCACGAAGAACTGAAAAGCAGTAAATCTTCAGTATGTAGAACCCAGAGGCTCAGAGAGCTAGGCTAGGCTCCCCAAGTCAGGAAGTGCTCCTTTTTAAGCTTGTAAAGTATTGTGAGCACCTACAGCTCTGCACAAGTATCAGCTCATTTTTGTGTTGGTATTACGAATTCTGTCAACAGTGAAAATGTCAGTGAAAGAGGTATTAGACATAACTTAAAAGTGGGAAATAGCTGGAGGCTGGGCTCTGCCTATGTCAACACGCGCCTCATTATAGGAAGTGTTTAAACAAGCAGGGGCTGCCCAGATTGGAGATAAGGAGGGCTTAACAGTTAGAAATGTAACCATGCTGAGGTTCATGGGTCTCAAAGGAGCTGTACAGAGAAAGCTGGAACAAACTCAGTAGCTCAGCAATAGGTAATCTTCATTTGCACTTCCCAGAAAACTGGAGGCAAGTAAGACATTACTGTTTACAGCTTATTTCAGTAAGTCAGAAAGGCAGAGAAAACAGACGGGTACTTGGACTGCTACTACTTGACTGTGCCCAAAAGGAAGGTTTTCTATTATTAGCTCCTCTGAAAACCTTGCAAGAAAGGAAAAAAAGATATATGTGACTTTTCCTTCATAACATCTCCTATTGTACTACCTGAATAATCCTATTTTGGCAACATGATGCTTCTAAGCACTAGATCAGTTGACAGACAACCATACTCGAACAAAAACTTTTGGAAGTCCCAGAGAGTGGATGAAGTCTCAGCCCAGTTAAATGACTTTAGGGAGGCAAGATTTTACTATGGGTATCTCAGGAAAATTGCAAAAAAAACCCCAAGGGCCCACAACATTTAAGAAAAACACTTCTTTATCTTTTGTCCTCTGACTTATACATACTTGACTTTAACAGTCCTCAAGAACTGTTATACTTTCCCCTGCCTACTGTAGTAACCATTTTGCAATGAATCGCAGAGACTTTGCCTATTATTTTCCCTCTCCCCTTTGCACACCCTGCTGTGGACATGGGTACCCTCTAATTGAGAGGATACACGTGTGAGAGAAGTAAAAAACATATTTGAGAAAGGCAAGATTAAAACAAATTCAAACATCTCAAATCAAGATTATTTTACATATGATGTATCAGGTCTCTGTAAACTGACACTCATTGTCTTGCACAGACAGAATGCTGTCTACCAATTTTTTTTCCAAAATTTTCCTGAATGGGAGGTGAAGTCCTTCAACTTGACTGGCCTGTGGTATTCAGTCAGCAGCTCCTATCATATTCTGTGTTTTTCTGGTGAAGATTTCAAGCATTTTACTTTCTCTTAACAACAGTATTTTTACCTGCTATTTTTTTCTTAATTGGTTTGATATATGTGGTGTCCTCTTTTCACCACACAGGCATTCCCCACTACTGGTTTTTGTCTTACAGAACTGCCAGACCTGTAGGTGACCCCACCATGTCAATGCATTCATCATCATCAAAAACATCAGACTAATTCTGGAATCACAACTGTTGGCACCAATACAGTGCCATAACGGGAGGTGCCCACAGGAATCTGCCTGGGGCAAAGCCAAAGGTTGATCACAGTTGTTCAAGTGACTTACATTGCTGTACACCACAGGTATCTGCTGAGTGCCTTCTATGCCTCAGTCTCAAATTTTAAGCATGTAAATCAGAGCAGGATCAAATTACTTATACCCAACAGGTCATAAATGGAAGTGTGGAAAGAAGATTACAGTGAACTGAACTTGTGCAGTTTTCCTTGTTCACAAAGGAATGACAAGAAGCAGAACTGGTCTCTACTTGGCAAATGAATCTCTCCAGAAGATGGAATGATCCAGTGAGGGATACCTGTTTTCTCTGGCAGAGAAATGGGCACTCTGTTTGTTACAATCAGGTAATCCACAACCAGCATTTCTCCCCTTGTCCTTTAAAGCATTCAGTTAGTTCATAGGTAAGCCAAACAGAACAGAAATCTTTGCATCAATGTCTCACACACACAGGTTACAGCAGTAATGGGAAAAGGAGAAATGAGCCTTATATTCTGGATAGTTTATCAAATTGTGTGGAATGTGGAAAAATTTGACATGAAAATTGTTTTATACTTAGAGTAGCAAGCATTCTCTTTCCTCAGCAGCACATGGCTCAATTAATCATATTTGAGGACTCAAGTTACTGGTCAGACATAAATAAGGCTAGTAGCTGGAGGTGAACTGAGCAGTGCATTTCACAAGGACAAGCACTGAGCTGGCTTTTGAGCTAAATGTAATCACAGTTAATAACAGAGTGCAACACACATATATATAAGTAAATTTACAAAGTGATGACCAGCATGTTACAAAGACTAGAAGAAACAAGATCTTTGCAGAGAGAGAGACACGCATGAGAGAATTTATAACAGCCAAAAGGACAAGACAAAGAAAAAGCTGATGCAGGACTCTGGACAGCAAGAAAGACATTTAAAAAATAATAACCTGAATTCACCTGTGTGATTTATTTGCCTCACATGGAAATATTATTAAAACTTTCAAAAACCAAAAATAGTTCAATGTGACCACAGATTTCTTGCCTAATAGTGACTGCCATAAGACAACAAAATGGGACACAACAGTACAATCTGACAGGGCAAACAGGCACCAAAAAACACTTATGCTTACAATGATGTAGGTAAGTAGGCAGTGGAGTAGAAGGCAACAGAATACAAATATTAAAACTTAATTGCATTAGAATGCGCTTAAATAGATGGGCCCAAAAAAATGCTCAGTCTTATGGGGAACATGGGTGATTTCCCTGCAATCCCTCATCATTCAGGAATGCTGTGCAGCCCTTCGTGCACTGCGTTTAAAAACCGAAGAGCTCTGTTCCTGTGAGCAAATTACCTTTTTGCTAAGCTGTTGATTTTCCTTTTCCAGTTCCACAAACTTTAGGCTGCTCTCTCTGGAGGTCAGGGATGCATCTCTCAGCTCTTGGATTGTGTTCTGCAAGCTCTGATTATCCTTCTCTAGCTTCAGTATGCGACTCGAAGCACATTCATTCAACTCAAACACAAAGGACTTTCTGGCTGTTAAAACATGAGAATCAGAAGGTGGCACTAATCAATTCACAAACATCTCCTTCCGAGGTGTGTAAGATTCACTTGTAGGAAGATTACTGCAGTCAGATTATTCTAATTTCAACTTGACTGCTAAATAAACACTTTGTTAAAAACAGAACCCATTTTCACAGATAACCATTAAGACTTCTAATAAATAGGGTAGTATCTGAACAGACAACCATCTGAACAGACAGCCATCTATAAAGTTACTTACTTTCCTAACTCTTCTTAAATTTTCTTTAGTCATGTTAGCAGTGTGTTAGTAGCAAAATATACTTTGATACCAACTCATACTTTCATCAGAGAAAATAAACTGAGGTAAAAAGTAAACCACTGCAAAGTGTTTGCTGAAACAGGAAGATCACAGAATCACGGAATATGCTGAGTTGGAAGGGACCCACAAGGATCACTGAGTCCAACTCCTGGCCCTGCACAGGACCATCCTCAAGAGTCACACCATGTGCCCGAGAGCATTGTCCAAACACTTCTTGAACTCTGTCAGGCTTGGTGCTGTCACCACTTCCCTGGGGAGCCTGTTCCAGTGCCCAACCACCCTCTGGGTGAAGAACCTCTTTCTAATAGCCACCCTAAACCTCCCCTGAAAGAACTTCAGGCCATTCCCTCAGTGCTGTCACTGGTCACCAGAGACACCCCTCCTCTTCCCCTCACGAGAAAGTTGTAGAGTACAATGAGGTCTCTCCTCAGTCTCCTCCAGGTTGAACAGACCAAGTGCCCTCAGCTGCTCCTCATACAGCTTTGCCTCAAGGCCCTTCACCATCTTTGTTGTCCACCTTTGGAAAAGAGCTAGTGAAAACTCAGATATTCAGTCATATTTAGTCACAGAAAAATTCTTACAAAAGGAGAATTCCATTGCTTATCTTCACAGCTACTTCATCAAAAATATGCTGAATCAGGGAAGATAATTTAGTATCAGGTATCCAGGTACAGGACATCCAACAGAATGCTGATCAGAGAGGTGTCTGAAGTCGAAATTTCAGAACTGACAAAATTTATGCAAGTTTTACAACAGAGATGTTATTCTACTCTAAATGTTTGTAGATCAAAAGTCTCAGTACCTCTCAGCCTTAAAATCCACCACCCAAGCCTCACTGTTCTGTTTATTTCTCTGCTCAGCATTTGAATAATTACAAGAGTAAACTTCTGTTTCCCATGGAATAATTGCTGCCCATCACCTCAAACCCACATTTCACATGAAACTGACTTTAACATTGTCTTTAAGTCTAAGAAAATTAATGACTCCTAAATAATCAGCAGTATTACATACAGCACACTGAACACCTTAAACTGGCAAATTTCTGAAATGGTAAAATCCTATTTGTCTCTTATAGAGCATCAACTGGAGAATTTTGGTCAAGTGAAGACTCAAATAGTAAACATTAACTAAATACTCCAGTTAAGTTCTGTTCTGAAGCAAAGTCCATCTAAATTACTTTTTCCCATACTTATTTTTTAAATTATTTTGAATAAAATATTCCAAACAATCCAGTAAAATCTTCTGCTACCTGTCATCCTTGCAGACTCAACTTGAAATCCAAGAACAGGAGATTTTCCAAAAGGGCTTTCAAGTCTGGCTATATTTCTACAAACAAGTTGCATTCAGAACAGCAACATGCATTGAAATGGAGCTTCTTAAGGAGAATTACTGTAAAAGTAGAACAGGCATTTCCCTGAAATAATTTAAAAGCTCAAAGTTTAATGAGTTTTGTTTTTTTAAAATTTGGGCTTCCTTCACTACTTTTTTTTTTCTACTGAGTATAAAAGTCTACTTATGTTCTCAGTTCCTCTTATTCTTTTTCTTTGGTTAATCAGAGTTTCTGAAGCTCCAGTGCTGTGAAGGAACCTCATCTTTTTCATGTTTTTTAAATCCCTCGAGCAAATTTTGAAAGTTATGTTTGACAGACATTAATAAATAAGAGGTAACAAAATAAAACTAGCATCCTTCTATTACATCACTAGTGAAACCAAATCAGGAAGAGGGCAAAACTTGGTATTTTAAACAGGCCAGAAAATTTAATATTTTTACGTTTTCCTGAAATACTCTTTAACAAAATCTGTAAGCTTTGAGAGAACTGTGTTTTTGTCCCCCTGACTAATACAATAAGCAATATCCTTGATTACATATAAGGAGCAATAGAGTGCCATTCTCTTCTCAGGCTAATATAACCTGCTTTGCAAGATTATTATTTAGAAGTAACAATTAACTAGCCATTAATCTTAGTGAAGAGAATTAGGATCCTAGACAGCAAGATTTAAGAATTGGTGTCAGGCACACACTCAGTTGTTTTACAAAATAAAACTATTCTAGACAGTTTTACTGAAAACTTAACATCTCCTTACTCTAATTTATTCCTTTGTCTTCAAGTTAAACTGTTCCTGGTACACAAAGCCAAACATGCAAGTCTTAGTAGAAGTAAGGTGAGTACTCAATAAAAGCTGCATATTGAATTAAGGGGAAATAGCTTGTATTCCCCAAGGTCCATTTAGCATTGTTATTTAGGCAGCTATAATAGACAGAATGAATGTTAAACACAGAAACCAATGGTAAAACCTGTCTAGTGAAGAAAGAATTAGTTATGTTTGTGATAGTTACGGAAATCAAATCAACCATTCAAAGAAAAAAATCAGCCAGTTATTTTAACTGTACACATTTTTCAATATCTAGTAAAAATAAATGACTTCAGCATACACTACTTCCTGGGACTTAAAGACCAGTTAATTGTCTGTACTAATTGTACTAAAGAATACTAAAGATCACAGACTCCTCCCAACCATTCAGTTAGAAATATCCAGTGTGACATTTCTGCTGTGTCATTTACAAAGCTTTATTTTTTTTAAATTGTTATTTTACTTAAAAGTTACTCTCTCAGGGATGAACAAAAAGGAAAATATTTTGATGCTTTCATCAAAAGAAAATAAAATAAAGTAGAGGAGTATGTTTCAGAAGTTGCAGAAAACTACGATCAAAGTCAAGTGGCTGAATGAGGGAAGTTCTCCAACCTTGGACTCAACTTCTGATCCCACCTTCAGTAAACCAACCTGTCTATTCTGAAACAGACCACAAACACAACAGCTGCCCCAGCTGGTACTCACTATCTGCAAGATCTGTGCTTTTAGACAGTTGTTCTAGTTCCCAGCCTAGGTGTGCAGACTCGTTCATGCTCTGTTTCTGTGCAATCTCCAAGACCATGTTCTCCTCCAGCAGCTCTTCAATTCTCTTCTTGTCCGTGTCCCGGTCCTGTGCAAGACACACATGAATGAAAATGCGTGTTCAGCTTATCTGTAAGACTCTGGGTTAACAGCTACTTGCACAACATACACTGAGGGTAGAAGAATCTCCTAAAACATTGTATTTTTATACTGAAATACATGTACAGCATTAAATGTTTGCTATGGGCTACTATATATGCCACAGAATGTAGAGCAGAGGCACCCAAGTGGCCCTGTTTAAAGTCAGGGAGAGTGATGGCAATGAGAACCTACCAGGTGATGACAGGGCCAGTACAAGCCAGGACTAGTAAGGCAGGCTGGGTTCAAGCTGTCTCCAGAGCTAAGCTCTTCAAAAACATGTAGCATCATGCACTGACATCCTGGAAACTCTGCAGATAGAACCTTGAATTCTCCTGAGCTTCAACTCATCACATCAAATTTGGATGCAGTCATATGGACTGGCAAGTAACATCTGCCTCATAATTTGAGTTTTAACTCCAGGAAACAGACCTGGAGAATGAATCTATTGTTGCTTCTTGTGAACTATTTGGGCCGTTCACATTTGTGAGAGCTGAAGTGATGCCTCCCACTTCAAGGGAAAATTGTTCCCAAATTTTCAGATAGCATTACACAAAAATTCATCAAGTCACTCAGAAAAGCATTGTTCAAAATCTTCATCCACTTTGGAAAAGCTGAGTGTAACATGAGCCTTTTAATGCCCTGAATCATAACATCATAGAATGGCTTGGGATGGAAGGGACCTTAAAGATCATCTTATTCCAACCCCCCCTGCCATGGGAAGGGACAACTCCCACTAGACCACACTAGTTTGAAGACCCATCCAACCTGGTCTTGAGCACTTTTAGGGATAGGGTATGCACAACTTCTCTGGGTAACCTATTCTGGTGCCTCATCACTCTCACAGTAAAGGATTTCTTCCTAACATGTAATCTAAACCTACTCTCTTTCAGTTTGAAGCCATTCCCCCTTGCCCTGTCACTATATGACCTTTTAAAAAGTCCCTCTCCCTCTTTCTTGTAGGCTCCCTTCAGGTACTAGAGGTCATAGTTAGGTAACTCTGGAGCCTTTGTTTCTCTAGGCTGAACAAGCCCAACTCCCCCAGTCTTCCCTCACAGAAGTGCTTCATCCCTCTAATCAACTTGGTGTCCCTTCCCTGGATTTGTTCCAACACGTCCATGTCCTTCCTGTGCTGCTGGATCCAGAGCTGGATGCAGCACTCCAGGTGGGGTCTCACCAGAAGGAAGAACCCCCTCCCTTGACCTGCTGGCCTCACTGCTTTTGATGCAGCCCAGGACAAATTTGGCTTTCTGGGCTGCAAGTGCACATGGCAAGCTCATGTCCACCCTCTCATCCACCAGCACCCTTCTCAGCAGGGCTGCTCTCTAGCCCTTTATCCCACAGCCTGGACCGATATTGGGGGTTGCCCCGACCCAGGTGCAGCACCTTGCACTTGGTCTTGTTAAACTGCATGAGATTCCCATGGCCTACTTCTCAAGCTTGTCCAGGTCCCTCTGGATGGCATCCTGTCCTTCAGGAGAGTGAACTGCACCACTCAGCTTGGTGTCATCTGCAAATCTGCTGACAGTGCACTCGATCCCTTTATCTAAACCATTAAAGAAGATATTAAATAACACTGGTCTCAGTATGGACCCCTGAAGGACACCACTTGTAACTGAAGTCCATTGGGATTATAACATTAACCCCACACAGCATCCTCAACATCTTTGTAAGGAGAGAGAAGGACTTAACTAAAATACAAGAGATGAAAAAGTATTTACTACTTCTAGTGGCATTATAAAATCCAATGTTACTTTTCTTTGTAGACAATAATCTCCCACTTCTTACTTTTCTTTGTCATGAAGCAATAAGTCATATCTCTGATTTACACAGAAAGAGATTTTGGAATTTTGGGTCTTTGACACTTGGTAGTGTGTTCAGAAAGACTCTGTAATGGCTGGGGATTTTGTTTCCAACGAGAAAGATCATTTACTACAGTAGAGTTCATTTCCTACATCTAAGAGATTTCTACTTAACTAACAGATTTTAGTATCTCCATTATCAATACATACAAAAGCAATCTGTATTTTAAAATTCTGATGTACCTTCCGGCATAAAATTAAATTCAGTCTCACGCAAAGTAGCACTGGCACTTTTTACACTGTTAACATTGAAATATTTCAAGAATTCACGTACACAAGTCTAACCTAAAAAACTCTTTAAAAGCACTGCTGATTTATTTGCCTGTCCCCACCGGTTTCTGTGACTTGATTCTGTAACCTAGCATAAAAACAGAAGTTCAAAACTTAGCATAATGAAAAAGAAAGTGCATACCAGCTCTACATCATGAAGTTTGGATTTCAACTGCAAATTTTCCTTCTCTAATTCATGCAGTTTATCACCACGAGCTCTTGCCAATGTTAGCTGTTCTTCTAGCATGGCCTTTGTTTCAATTAATACAATGTTATCCTCTCTTAATTCCTAGGGAAAAAAGCAACAACGTTAATTTCTTACTTAATTTTCATAACTAAGTGATTTTCATAAACTGACATTGCAAAACACAAGAAAGAAATCTGACATGTTTCTCTGTTTCATAAAGATTTTTACCTGATATTGTAATGGGAGATGATAGCATGTTTCATTAACTGTGGGCCATTAATGCAGGTAAATCTAATATTTCTTGTTGGTTTTTTTCCTGAATTTTAGAAGTTTAATGGAGTTCCTTTTGCTTTATATGAGGCTAGATCAAGAGGTGCACCAAAGAGATTTAAGACAGAGAAGAGTAGCTATTCAATTCCAATTCCACTGTTACAGTACCAACTGTTTAGCCAACTTATTGTAGTCCCCTGTTTACTCTGCTTCAAAATAAATTATTTACTTTCAAGGGATGCTACAGTGTACTCAAAACACGTTGGGGAACACTATCCATCAATACATACAACATCCACATTCCTGTTTCAGTACACTTCCGTGTAAATGTCTGAATAAGGTTCCTCCCTCTCATGAACAGAATTTTAGTTCACTTGAACAGAGGAAGTTGTTTTATATTTAACACTCCCTGCCATTTCCCTGCTAAACACATGAGCATTAACTGCACAAGCCATGTTGCTTACTCATTAGAGCTTTTGGATATGGTTTTACTCAGCAAAAGTTTGATTTATTATTTTACTGCAGTCACAGCATTGGAAAGAAGTTAATTATATCGCACTCTAAAGTTTCCTTGCAAACAACAAATGAAACTCTGTGCATTCAAGTATCTTATCTCTGGAAACATGAAATGTCCAAAGCGGAAGATCCCACCATGTATTCTTGGTCATGTTTTAAATACATGTATCAAATACATCTTATTTCAAACTACAATACTCCACGGCTAGCTTTTATTTTTGTTGATTCTCAGATAAGTATTGAGTCCAAGACAAATGTTCTATGGCAGGAACACACCGGCATTTAAAAGATTAAATGGATACAGTAAGAATTTTTCCCAAGAAGAGTTACAACCGGGCAAAAAGCAGATTATTTCATTCTCTAAAGAAACTTCCTTTTGTCATTCACTCCCTCCTCTACCTATCCCTTTTGCTACTCCAATGAAATATGCAAAAGCATAAAATGTACAAAGAGACAAAACACTTGACAAGTTTGTTCCTGGAAAAGTAATTACATTCAAAATGTAATGTCTCTGCTGACACCAGTGTTCACGTCTGCTCTCTCAGACCACAAACATCCAAACCAAGTAGATTCCTCAAAGATCATCAGGCATGAGCAAATCACTTTTGCTGCTTAGTCAGCAAGTACCTTCTCATTTTTTGGGATAGAATCAACCTTAAGAAGATTTTTGAGGCTCTGTTATAAAAACAAACAAACAAAAAAAAAACAACCAAGAAAAAGGAAAAGGACAGATGTAAAGAACAAGTTAACAGTGTCTGATGACAGTCACTTCCCCTGCCTTTTGATACCACAGGAGGCTATGATTTAAAAACCTTTCATAGCTAGTAATCTTAGTTTTTTGTTGCACCTTGATTGTATACAGCATAATGTAGAAAGTCTACCTTATGCAGAACCACACTACCCTTAATCTCTCAGTGGGTCAGCTACCAAACTGCAAATCATGAATGGAAAAGGTTTCCCTACTACAGTAGCATTTAAAGGACAAATATGTTAGTGCTTGTGAAGAGGTTCATCTTCAATTAAAATGTCTGACTATGCAAGTAACTAAAATAACAACAATACTGAAACACTAATGTTACAGAACCTGCATTTTGGGCCAAGTCTGATCTAAAGTGACCCTGGGTCACTTCAGGGTGGGCAAACTTAAAAGGCTGACACCAAACAGATGACAGACCAGAGGAAGCACATGGCACAGAAACTGCTGGGTGTTATGCAAGCTGTCAGAATACCTCTAATGAAACAGCAATGTGCCAAGAGTTTACTTTGCTAGATCATCACACTCAATCTGGACCACAGCCCTAAGAAGTAAGGTGGTGTCTGACCTCAAAACCATGACCTCAGAACTACCCATAAAATTGCCTACCAAGGAAGAACCAGTCATTTTATTGTCTCATCAAGAGTCAAGCCACGTGCCAAGTACATATACATATCCAGGCTCTGGTACAACCCACACATCAGTGGGAGCTGCAGTATATGGAAGACTGAAGCACTTCCCACTGAGCACCCAGGATGGGCAGTCATGCCAGTTCAAAGCAGTTCTGATGAAATCTTAAATTAGTAACCCGGTGGAAATGCCTACTATGACGAGTTTAACATTGCTCACTCACAGATCACCATGATCTGAGGTTGTCTAAATATCGAAAAGTCCATATAATTTAAATAATTAGTCCATGGGAGCTTTGTAGAGTTACAGCTCAAGGCCTGGAAAGTAAAGCTGTCCTAACTAAAACATGTCAGCACCTAACAACTCCCAGAAGTTGCTGGGATAACACAGTTGACCTAAAAATGTATCTGGCTACAAATCACACTTGTTAAGACTATCAGCAGGTAGTGGTCGTGGTACTGCTTCTGCTGGAATTAAGGTTTATTTTTAATTTAATTAACAAATTCACCAACATTATTTTGTAACTCTAAGTTCATTTTTAAATCAGCAACAAAACCAATTCAGCTGTGGATTTTTTTTAATACACTGAATATAATTCTGCTTTTCCAGTTTTTAAAATAAATTACATATTGTGGTTTGATGCCCTATCAACTGTAACTTGAAATAGCTTTAAGAATGTGCATTGTGCATTCAGATGGTTACAATTACCTGGAGGTAAGCAGTTGCACAATCAGAGTGTGTTGCTACTGGAAAACATTTTCAGAAACTACAGAAGCAATGAGATTGTTTAAATCTGAAAATAGAGAATTTGCACATGCATCCAGACCTAGTTCAACCCCTGACTTGAGGCAGTTCAGAAGCTGTCTCTACTAAGCCCTGACAGTTAACATCTTGTGACAATCAAACATTGCCTTCAACAGTCATATGAAAACATACAAGTGATGCTTTTGCTTTTGTTTTGTGGGTTTTTTTGTTTGTTTGTTTGTTTTTTAATTCACAGAGATTCCTCACATCATCCTGCATAGAAACTTGATTATGGTGAGAAGTAGGAAGATAGGGCAAGGCAACTGGTTTTAGAAAATAATCTAATCTCCTGTAGCAGCACAAGGTTCAATGGAGAGGAATGCCAGAAGGGAGCTTTACACTGCAGAGAAGCACTCCCTTGGAGGAGGCCCTGTGTTAAGCCTGCTCCTTAACATTCACAGTTGTGACCTCATTAAGCCACCCCAGCAGGAAGGCTCCAGAGCATGTTCATCTCCACGTTCCTTGAATGATGGTCCAACTAAAATGTTATTCCTGAACAATCTGTCAAGACAGACAGAGCAGGAAAACAACACACACTCCTAAAAGTATTACACTGACATAAACCTTGACTTGAATCTTTTGCACTTCTCCTGCAATAGCAGGAAGGAAAAAACATTTTAAATGCTCATTTAATAGCTTTCTGCATTGATGCACAACAGTAAACCCACTTTGTCTTCTCACTTACTGATTTGGCACTGCTTATTAACAACCTTATCAAGACCCTCTGAGCCCTAAGGTATCACATCACTGTAGAAAAGTGGCTGATGCTGTATACAACTACATTTTCACTGCTGTGCTCTGCATGATTCAGGTCTTAAAAGTTAGAGGTTAGGAAGGCAGCAGCAATCAGTAAATGCCATGAGATGAATCAGTACTGTACTGTCTAGTGGTAGAAATCTTTACCATGTTACATTCCTGAACAAATCTAAGCAGACACTGTACTGACCCCAGCCATTCATCCTTCTTTTGGAGGAGCAGAGGACTTGAGACAGATTCAACATAAAACTGAGGGGCCATGGAAAGTTGGACACTGGCTACCATGCACAGCCTTTGTGCTACTCCATGACCATAAAAAAACAGAATCATGCCCTGTGAAATCCTCTGCATGCATCAGCCTGAGATCAATGGAGTTTGCCTGCTGTTGCCACTGCTCAATGCTGGCAGTCCATGGCTGTGTCAAAACTTCATCAGTGATGGAAGAGGGCGTGGTGAGAATGTGAAACTCACTGGCTATTCTAGACCACAGAGCACCCTGCAGACAGTTGGGCAATCCTCTTGCATGTTAGAAAAGCTCAGCCTCTACAATAGCAACAACTTTTGCTAGAGGCCACCCTGTGGCTCCAAATTAGAAATGTGCCATATTAATGGGAAATATTCTTTGTCTCACAGCTGTATTTGTATTGGTTTTGGCTGGGCTAGAGCTACTTTTCTTCACAGTGGCTAGTATGGGGCTGTGTTTTGGATTTGTGCTGAACACAGAGTTGACAATAGAGAGATGTTTTTGTTATTGCTGAGTAGGGTTTACACAAAGCCAAGGCCTTTTCTGCTTTTTGTACTGCCACGCTGGCAAGGAAGTAGGGGGTGCATGGGAGGTTGAGAGGAGACATAGCTGGGACAGCTGACCCAAACTGACCAAAGGGATATTCCAGACCATATGACAACACGTTCAGTATATAAAATGGGTGGAAGAATGAGGGAGACATTTGCAGTGATGGTGTTTGTCTTCCTAAGTAACCGTTATGTGTGATAGGCCCTGCTCTTCTGGAGATGGCTGAACACCTGCCTGCCTGTGGGAAGCAGTAGATTAATTCCCTGTTTTTCTTTGCTCATGTGTGCAGATTTTGCTTTCCATATTAAATTGCCTTTATCTCAACCCTGAGTTTTCTGGCTTTTACCCTTCCAATTCTCTCCCTGATCCTACTGGTGGGGTAGTGAATGCGTGCCTGTGTGGGGCTTGGTTGCCAGCTGGGGTTAAACCACAACAGTATTCCAAGGGAGGTATTCCTGGAGAGCCAGGCCTCACCTCTGATGTTCAATAGTTTCACCAAAAACGGACAGGGTAGAAAAGGGAGCGAGGAAAGCTGGAAGAATTTGAAACTGAAGGACTCTTTACTGAACACTGTGCTAAGCAAGATCAGCATGCAGACAGCAGTGCATGAATCCACTGGCTCTAGGACAAGCAAGGAGGCTGAGAACTCAAGAACACAAATAGCTACTCCCCTGATCTCAGACGAAGATGACACTAAAAGCCCCTCTCCTAGCTCCAGCTAAATTATCTGAGCAGCAGGTAGAAGCTTGGTATCTCCAGTGCACAGTCAAAAGGTAAGAGCCAGGATGGCACGCTGATAGCTGGTGTGCCAGGACTTATTTGCCAGCTCGAGGGAGGAAAACAGAGAGAGACAGGGCTTCATACCCCCTTAATGTAAACTGGGAATTACCGAGAGGCAAGACAGGCTTTCGTAGTCTATTTACTACATTTAATAACCATTCATTTTAGTGAACCTATTCATAAGAAGCAGCAGCTAGCTGGACCCTTGGGTTAGAGAGGGAAAAGAAAAAAACCATCTACAAAGTAGAGTTTATAGAGCAGAAAAATAAGGTCTGTGTTCTCAGCCAGAGGCCTGGTAACATCACTCTTCTCCCTCAGACCTAGGATTTTATCTAATTTTATAGAGAGGCTGTCAATTACTGAACCTCCATTTGTTCAGCAAGTCTGGATATTTATTTCACTTTGGCTGAAGTGCTATGTATGTGTATTATTGAGGGTTTTGGTGTGAATGTCTCAAAGAACTGAAAGAACAGAAAGTAAGAGCAGTTTGACCTAAATTACAGCCATGCTGTAAGCAATAAATTGGGCTAGATGACCTCCAAGGTCCTTTCCAAGCTAATTCAGTTAATAATTCCAGAATGGGCATAGCTGCAGGTGACTAAGTTGAGTAAGTGACATTACTATTGGAACAAAGCCATACATTTCTCATTGACATACCCCACTCATGGCACTAGGGAAGACCCAAATTTTCTCTCCCTTCTACCCCAAGCAACAGTTGCAAAAAGGGGTGGCTAGCATTTGTCATCTGAGATAATCCTTAAAAATGCCATTTTAACAACAATTGCATCTGTTACAAATCCCCTAAGGAAAAGCACCCAGACATCCATTTAGCTAATTTATACATGACATTTAAAATGTTGGTCAAAGGAACAACTCTGAAACACAGGGAATTTACCTAAAGCTAAGCTAAAGATCTGGACTCTCTAGAAAAAGCATCCACAAAAAGGTCTATCTTGTTTAGCCACATAATGCTGAACTAAGCAGTTCTTTAAAACTAATGAGTATTTGTTTTGTGTGCACCAAGTCCTTCCTCTACTGAAAGAAGTTTTAATGTTGCTCAGTCAACAGGTGTGATGTATGTTATGAAATTTCTACTTGCTCTGATGTTCTGCTATGGTCAGCTCAATAACAAATGACACAGGAATAGTAACACAACAAAAGCCAAACATTAAGGATTACTCAGCAAATCTTTCTCCTAATTTTCACTTGCCTCCATGCGAGCTTTGTAAAAATCCACATCATGAAGTTTCTCTTTGCACCGAACCAGTTCCATCTCAAGTCTCTCCACACGGTTTGCCCTCTCTCTCAGAGAGTCAAGCTCATCTCTGTACGCTCGGGCAGAGCGAGCATCTGAGGCAAGGTGGACATTCTGTGAGAAGTGAGGAACAAACAGGGAGAAAAATCTTGTAAACATGTATTTTAAACTGTAACTTTTTGCATTTACCTACTAAGTGTAGACAAACAGTTCTCCTCGTTAAGGAATAAGAGAATTCTCCTACTACCAGTAAATGCTCTACAAGACAGAGAGGTTCTTCAGCCTATTGGACCTCTGACATTACTAATGCCTGATGCTGCATGAGCTTCAGGCATTACTAGGCTATTTGCAAGGTGAGCAGATGAGACTGCTCTCAACAGTTAAGTGGAAAGCATAGCACTGCTATGCCATAGCCATAATCATCAAACAGCTTGCTGGAGTACCTTGATTTCTTCATTAAAAAAATCAGCATAGTAGTATTTTTAGCCTCACACTGAAATGGGACTTTATTAAACAGCATCCATCTTACCTCCTGTTTTACTTTTTGCAGCTCTAGGGTGAGCTGCTCAACTTCATGTTTAGAATCTGCAAGCTGCTCAGACTTCTCCTCCCTGAAAAGATTAGAAAAATCTTAGTAAGTAGTTGTTTTTCTTTCCTAAAACAATATTCATTATATGGAGCCTGCTAGGAATCTGTAGAGGAAGATAAAAAATCTCCCAGCATATTCTGAACACAAAGCTTCTTTGTCATGACAGCGTCATCATTTCCTTATGATTCCATATGTATATCATGGATCTGAGTTTGCAACTCTAATTTTATAGTAAGTTCCTCTGTTTAAATCTCGTTGGTGCTACTGCTGTCATAGCTAGCTCCACTGGCCTCTGGACTTTCCACTAGAACTGAGAAAGTAGAGCTAGCAGTTGGCATTTTGAAGGGGGGAAGAGATGACACAAAAAGAAGAATGGAGGTAGCCATCACTCTCTGTTTAAAGACCAATTAAGAAAAAAGAAAAGATGGAACACACATACAAGCTTCCTACTGCTATGAATAAAAGATTTAAAGGATGTGATTCTGAGAGCTTCTGTGAAGGCCAGTGTATTGAAGCTGAGAGGCACCTGCATTTTCAGGATGCATAAGACTCTATATAGAAGTCTCCCTAGAAGCACAAATCACTGGTGACTCACAGCTCCTGCCGGATTCTTCTCAATTTAGCCTTCGTGTCTGCCAGCTCAACTGTGAGGTGTTGCTTGTCTTCACTGGAAAGAGGGTTGGCTGGGTTTGGTGAAGAATCTGGACTTGGTGCTTTCAGAGGGCTTGGTGGTTGCTGAGACTGTAGATAATCTCTCTCTTGAGTGAGATCTACAATGACCTGGAAATACAGAAGATTATGTAGTGTCAAGAGATAACAGTGTATTTATACATTGTTTTAAAAATATCTAGAAATTATTTATAAATTTAGAATATTATTAGTCTGGCATTATACAGTATTCAAGTGATAGCCAGGAGTGAAGGTTACACAAAGAAGGAAAGGAATCTCCACTATGCTCAGTCCACTAAAACATTCCCTTTCCAATGCTCAAAATAAGTCTGCTTTTCTTGAAGAATTCATAAAAACCTGTAACAACTAACAGTTTTAACTAACAAAATCACAGTCAAAAGCATGACAGAAAATTAAAAGGCTAAAGGAGGGAAGAAGGCTCCTCCAGAAATCTGAAGGGAAAGGAACTGATGAATCAAAAAGCCTAGAGAAGACAGTGGAGCCCATGATGGTAGATACCAGTGGAGAGACTAGCAAGCACTAGAAGATTAATGACTGAACAGACACGTGGAGACATTTGGTCTCTCCACTTCATGGAGAGACTGCACTGCTCCCCTTCATCAATCATTTCACCACATCTTAGTGTTTACACAAGAATCAATGGAAAAGTCAAAACACTTCTACAGATTTTCAGAGGTGTAGTAGAAAGGTGCAGAAGAAATAGAAACCTGTACAAACAAGACATAAAAGAAGGGAATCTGCTGCATCTCGTGGGCTCTATATGGGAAAGATAAGCCATCGTACTTCTGTGCATTCATCCCTCTCATCAATGAGCCTCTTGAGGTGGAAAACCATATTCCTGGAGAGGGACTCTAGTTCTTCTGGGGCCATATCTGGGAGCTCCAGCCACTGCAAGTCAAAGACGTTCTCCTGGTTGTGAGTCACCTAGGTAGGAGGAACAAAAAAGTGTGTCTTTTCACTGGTTGATTTGTAAATTTGTTTACTCTATATGCTGCATCCCTCAGGTTCTTCTACTGATAAATTAAAAATCATATCACATTTCACCATACCTAGGCTGCAAATACCTTAACTGTAACACGACCCAGTAATTTTTGGTATTTAGATTTTTTTATAATTATTAAGTCTGATTTTTAAAAGCGATCAGACAAATATTATGATCAATAGCATGTGTGCTTGCATATTAGAAGTATGCAACTGTCTTACTGACCCTGAGGTGGTCATCACAGGGAAGGGACTGATCCCACACTGAACAGTTAGGCTGATGTGTCACTGAGTAGAATCCCTGCTTTCAATAAATTTGCAATTTATAGTTGATACAGCTGGGAGGAGCTGCATTTAGCAGAAATGTCTCTGGTTGCTGCTAGCAGTGTACCTTTTATCTGCTACCTTACCTAAACTGATTTCCTCTGAAATCATTTAGCAGAAACATCAGGCAAGTCTATCAAGCTCACTTAAAGACTGTTCCTGCTTTTGTCATAACCATGTGCTTAGTTCATCATGATTTCTTTTAATGAACTATTTTGTTAAGTGCTAAGAATAAAGTTCCTGAATGCATTGACACCTGGCTGCAGTCAGTGTCCATTCCCAGCGAGGGGGTGCTTCCACATGGATGTCCTTTGGTTCTCCAAAGTAAGATGGCTCCTAACACCTACTTGTATTCTTTTCCTTCTACAGAAACCTGTTTGTCATTGGATCAAGCTTCTTTTTAAAAAGAGTGTATGTCCACTTTCAGCTGTAGAGTACACTTGTCAAGACCATCTAAGCTCAGAGGTCACTGTCTGAAGCAAGTCACGGGGGAGCCTGTGTCTCACCTACCCCAAGGCTTGGGGACCAAGTGCTTACACCATCATGCAAGAGGCACTGCGGCTCCTAAGACACACGTGGTTTTTGTAAATATTACACATGTATCCTTACAACAATTCCTTCTACATAGCCTATAAGTGGCAAGCAAGGCATTTCATTTACCACTGCATCTCTTTAAAAGATCACTGAGCCAAGTAATGTTCCCAGCACTTATCATCTTCTTCTTATAATCTGACAGCAGTAACATACTCAATCTTCCTTTTTTGGGAAGTTCATGAATCCATTATGAAATTCCAAGCATTAAAGTTTCATAGCAAAATATCCTGTTAAATCAAAGAAGGGAAAGATACAAAACAGACAATACTAAGAATCCCACCTCTTGTATGTGTGACACAATGGCAGCTTGGGTTTCAATATCCAGTTGTTTTATTCTTTCAATAAACTCTTCTTTTCTTTCACACTGTTAAAAGAAAGCATACCCTGAAATAGCACTATATATCCTAAAACTTACTGCATCATTTTCATTGAAATTAAAAAAAAAAAAACAAACACAAACTCAAACAAAACAAAACCTCAAACAACTTACACTTCTAACAACAGACTGTTCAAGATCTACTCTTTGTCACACTGGAAGGTATAAGACTTCATTGCTCCATATGGAACATGAACCAAATTATGCAATAAATTATTTAAATTTTTTATAGTCAGTACAATTAAGGCTAAGTTAAATGGCTGGTTTTGCTCTTTAAAAACAAGTTCAACATGCAATGAGATCAAGAGGTGGGGCAACAGCCAGAGGAAATCATCATGGTTTCATTAATGGAGCTGCACAAATGTAAACCTACATTTACATTGCATCATTTAACCTGCCTTCTTTGCTGTTTGTATTTTGCTCCGTTTTGGCAATTAAAAGAGATGCATCACCTTAGGTACTATTCACATCAATGCACAATGCTGCTTCTTGGACTAAATCAACATATGCTTTAGATAAAAAACGCGAAACATTCAGGATAAAAATGAGTGATGTGTCAGACAAACAGATTTTAGTAAATCTTTTACTTAAGGCTTTAGAAGAGGCAGACATCTGCTATCTGTATATCTGTGATTGTGCACTAACAACATTATTGCCTCCTCGTAACAACACTGCATTGTGGATAAGTTAAGCAGTACTTAAAGGCTGTTTTTAAACTCATTTAAAGTGTCCTTTTGGAGCCTGGTTCTGAATCTCAACCATTTCTTTCACTGGGAAGAACCAGCAAACAGGACTGAGGATGCACAGCAGCTTGCCAAAACAATTCTTTGTGCTGCAATGCAACACTAACGTAGTTCAGAGCAGCCATACACAGACAGCTTTACCCTGACATAATTGAGCTGACACAGCTGAGCAGAGTAAGTATCCTAAGGCACGACAAAAACACTAGACGGCCCTACAAACAAGGTCAATTATCAGCATAGGCCTGCCCCCAACACGGCCATTGTTTACGGCCTCAGAGGTTTGGTGGGCAGAACACTGATTTCTTTATCCAGTAACTGCTGTGCATTTCTGCAGTTTCCCATATACATTGCCTCTCATTTTAACAAATGCCACGTAGAGATCCCCACACTAATATACAAAGTATCTATTAATTTTGTATTTTCTACACAGAATACTAAATCAAAACATTATGCAAGTAAAATCAGGATTCATTAAACAAATGTTTAGACTTGTTAAGACTATCTATTTGTTTGGCACTAACATGTACTGTTCTCCTTTGTATTTTAAAACAGTAAGAAAATAAACCAACAACAGTCTTGATATCAAGAACACTGTTCAGAACTTATCTCTTCCCACTGTGTTGTCAAAGTGCATTACTTAGTTGCAAAAGTACACATCCTGTGGATGATTAAGCATTGGCAACAAATTGAGGGTACTGCTATCACACAGTGTGCTTCCTCTCCCCTGCACTTCTTTCCTTCAACTATTGTGTTTCTCACAATTTAGCTCATAAGTGGTCTTGAACTCGAGATATGCTCATACAGCACCGATCTTTGGGTAGATTTTCTCAGTCCAGGAACAAATAACAGATTCAAAGAAAGCTTATTTTTCATCAATGTTCACCTGCACGGCACAGCCCAGAACCAACAACAGCAGCTTCTTAATTTCATCCATACTTTTACCTAGAGAAGAAAAAAGGTAATCAGTACACATGTGTGACAGATAAAGTATTTGCAAGTGACTCTCTCCAAAATATGTGCCTGAAAAGAGAAATAAGACCTCTGAACAATACATATATAGCAATTATAAAGTTATCATACTTTATGTATAATAATACAGGTCTTATGGATTAGTTTAAAAATCCCAAATACAGCAGGACTTTTTTTCCTTCATGTGCTATCCTCACCAATTATTTTCTAAGGCTTTTCTGATCATACATCGAAAAAAAAATTCCTTTAAATAGTTCAGTGCATATGACCAATGCTCGTCTCTTGTGTTGTGATTAACAAGGATGCAAAAATCTCACCAAACCACCAACACCTCTTCCCTCTCTCCAAAAAACCCCACCAAAATAAAAGAAAAACACCCTGGGTGGAGCAAAGGAGGGCTACTCTCAAAGAAAGAATTTGCCCTAAATTCTCTTTCTGTAAACAGTTGCCACTCAGACTTCCCAAAGCTGAATACCATTCTGTGCACATAAATTCTCTCTGAGAGATGTTTTAGCATATAAATTCTGCCTCTGTTCTGCATCAAAGCTTGCTCACACTTTGAAGCATAAACCTGATGTGCTAAGAGGGACAGAGAATGACCGATGCAGGAAGGCTACTATGGAGCTGACCATATGCTGGGGAGCCCTGGGGTGAGGAGACACATCCCAGTTGTCACTGCAGGCAATCCTGCTGCAACCAGCAGCCCAAGGTGAGGAAAGAGGCTCACAAGGACAACTGGTGCAGCTTTGTGCCAACTCCAGAGCTCGTTTCAACAAAGTGAACATGGATTGTTGGGTAGTAAAGAAAGTTATGCATATCCAAGTTAGACAAAGGGAGATGGGAGGCAAGGAGCTTCAATGAGGATATAAAACATCTTCATGGAGTTAGGTTCAGGAAAAGCCTGTCTTTATCCACACTGGGGGGAAGATAAGAAAAGAGAAACAAAACAGGCCATATACAGTTTTCTCTCATCCCTATACATCTGCATGCTTCCTGACACAGGGTGTGAAACTGTGGGATTAACGCTTTCATTTTATACATCCTGCTTTACTTGGGTGTTCAGTCACTCCTATCACTAAATAGATACTAATTTCTGAGAGCAACTGTACTCCTCTACCAACACTATGCCCTTGTAAGGCTGCACTGGCAGCAAGTCAGAGGCATGTGCAGGACCCAAGGCCAGGGAAGGGGAGTTAATCTGACTCATCAGTTAAGCTGCCGCAGCCCCACAGCCACACAAAGACACACTGACCTAAATTACCACGGGGTTCCTGCCGTTCGCAGAACCTTGCAGCCAGCACAGCCACGTGCAGGCAGCTAAGGAAGTAACTTGTTTTCCAATTTCCTGATTTCAGGGCACACAAGTGCCCTGAGCCAGTCTTTAAACATACCTTACTTGTTAAACAATTTTTTAACAACTTTTAGGAATGTTCATCTTCAAAATGTTTCAAGAATACCCTACAGAAATTATCAGTAGTCTGCACAAATGAATACCACAATTCTCAGTATCCAAGTTCCACATTAGTAACCATTAAGATTTTGCAAGCAGGAAATCTTCTCTTCAACAGAAACAGGCATATTTAAAACATGTTAGTTCAGACTTCGCCCTGTATATACAATAGAGCTTACTTCCCTGCGGAATATTTAAAAACTGGTTTTGAAAGATGCACAATCATTCTTACTTTTCTCCCTGTATCTAGCAGCATACAAGGTTTGCTCTTTCCTGAAAAGTTACAATTTAATATACAAATTATATTTCAGTCTGTGAAAGTCTGATTGTTCTGTATGAATCTCAGTACCATGATCGGAAGCGTAGACAGCAACACAAAAAAAAGCTCCTTCAGCAACAGTAAAAAAAATCTGTTACTTCATGAACAGTTCCTTTGAGGGCACTACTAGGAACAATTACTTTGGTCAGAAGGTATATTTTCAAGAAACTAAATTCTCACTAGTGTTTCAGCATTGGGTTTCATTCTGCATCAGCTTCAAAGCAGATCCAGACCAGGTATTAAATGCAGAGCCTGCCTGTGGGACACAAGAGCAAGTTATTAAGTTATGGAGAGCTAGTGACTTGAGTATGTCTCCCAGACTTACTCAGGGCAGAACATCTCCATGAGAGACTGAAGGAGTAGCCACCAGGCTGCTGCTCTGGATCATACCAGACAAGTGATAACCCTTGTGTGCTCTGGCCACCTTCATCTGTTGACCATAAATTCCAATTCATGCATCATGGCATCACAACTCTCCTCAGAGTGAGCCTAGTGGCTTGAAATCACTCATTTTAGGAAACACCAGGAATACTTCCCAACAGTGACAGCATCTATACCACCCTAAAGGCATGTGAGCTACTCAAGCCATTCAAACCTACCTCCCTGCACCAAAAGCTTTGCTATTCTCTCCCATTCTCTAGATAACAGATGGGTATAGGTGATGCTGCATGACCCCTGTGAGGTCAAACACCTTCAGCTATTACTGCAAAGTAACTTAACCAAGGTCAACCCTGGTCTCCCAACAGGGACTGACCTTGCCTGGAAATAGCACTTTGAGACCTTACCCCCCACTCCAGTCCTCCCATGAGGAAGAGAAGCTGAGACAGACATGACAACCTATGGCAGGGAATGACAAGCTATAGTTTACAGAAAGAACTGAGAAATTAAGACTCAAGGTAATCATGAGATTATTAGTTTGTTACTGTTTTAAACATAACATTTGGCAGTCTGCTCTCCCCACTGGCAGCTTGCACTGAAAATTTAGCTGTCAGTATTTTTCCAAGGTTTCTTTTTTAATAAATTATTTTATGCTTGCAGACATGTAATGAAAATGAGATTGTACTACCCACTAGAAACACTTCTAAAGTTGAAAGGTCCACTTAGCAGATCTACCAGCTACACAAGTGTTTCAGAAGACCATGTATGAGTTTTAAAGAGTTCAATTTCTTAGGTTTTCATTCAGAAGTTGTTTCCCATGAGGAGGAGACAGCTTGTTGACATTAAGGCACTTCCGATCACTCATACTCAAGCTAGGTTTGAGTAACATTTTAAAGCCTTGTAGATTAACAACATTGACAGGAGATTTTTAGAAGAAATAGGGTATGAGTATGAAAAAACCTCTCTACCAATCTAAAGTGCTTTGGAGAGAGTTTTCAATTAAACCTCAGAACAACCCAGGAATGGATTAATTATCCCTCTTCCCTTTCATCTCACCCACAGGAGAGCTGAGATACCACACACTTAAGTGGAGTGCCCAAGGTGACTAAGTAAGTCAGAAGCACTTGTAGGATTATTACACAGTGCAGCAGCTGAATTCTACACTCAGAACAATGCATCTATCCTGCATCTATCCTGCAACGCATGCAGGATCTTTATCCCCGATTCTGTTGTGCCTCCTAAACAGTGAATGATTGTGAGGTGTTTTTCAAAAAGGTTGACTTGTGCTAATTTAATAAGATGGTAAAGTTCCTTGTGCACCTGCATAAACAGGAATGTGCCCACTCCTCTATGATGGTTCATTGGGATGACACAAGTCCTTCCCAGACACCTGGAAAGTAAGTCTGCTGGGTCTACTCAGGCTTATTAGTTGATCTTACCAAGACAGTGTCCTCTTATGACCTAGGATGCAAACATTTCGATCTGAGGCAGTTCCTGGCAGAGGTACCCACAAGCTGAATGAACAGGATTCAAACTAGCACTTAAAGAGAAAGGTGCTAACTGAAAAACAAACTCTTTTCTTTTACATTTTTTTTTTTAAATTCCAGGGCAGTTGCTCTCGAGTCGTGTTTGTGCCTCCAAGGGAGCCAGCCACCTGGGGGATTTGCAGAAAGCCCATCTGCTCCCGACCACGAGAGAGGACCAGCAGGTTTTCTGGAAAATAAAGGGAGGGAAAGCCCGGGTACCACCTGTGCATCCTGGGAACCTCCCTGTGCCAGAGCCAGGAGACCCCTCTGCTCTCACAGGGGGTGGAGAGTGGGAAACAGATGGCAGGACTCAGGGCGAAGGCAGGCAGACAGATTAGGAGACACAACAACAACAACAAAAACGAAGATCAAGGTACAGAGAGAACATAGACAATGCAAAAAATGAGAAGGGGTTGGAAAAATGTCAGAGGAAGTGGGAACGAGAGGGTCCAAGCATGTGCAATCTTAAGCTTTTGCTGTCTCTTTCTCCGTATTTCTCTCTGATGTTACTCCAGCGCAGGAGAGGGAGTGCCAGCACATGTAGTGCTACACGGAGCAAGTGGTGGGTGTGTGGGGAAGGTGAGAAGGGGTGAAACACACGGGTGCCATTTTTCCCAACTGTAGCAACATCCTGAGTGAGAAAAGCTTGAATGTTAAATTTACACTATTGAGGCAGTGTTCTGTTATTAACTTTATATTTTACAGACCTTTCTGCCTCTGGAGGACTGTAAAACAAAGTAAGGAAGGAAACCAGACATGAAAAATATCCCAGTGAGAGCAGACATCTTTTACAATTTTAATGGAAAACAGCTTCTACAGACACTTGTTAGTAGGGACTTGGGCTCTCTCATTCTCAAACTGAACATGTAATTTGAAAAGTGTATCTAACCAGCAAAGCTTTTTGAAGAGGTAGAAATGAGCCTACTTCAGGCAAGTAAAACCTCATTTTAACAAAAAAACGTTAAAATCCCCCCCACAATAATTGTGACTGTTTCAAAAGATTAATTGCCAACAATTTCCAAGCACGCTCACTAGCAGTGTTAAACTAAGGATGTCTAGAAACTAGGAAATTAAATAATGCATCTAAATAGAGGTTTGTGACCAGTACTGTAAACTGATATTCTCTGTGCAGCCACATGAATGGGTGGCCATTTATAAGGCACACTAAAACCAGAGATAATATGAAAAGGTGATTACAGCAATGTCATAGATGATGAATAGGTTGAATGATTCTCTTATTGAGCACAGGGGAATTTGTGGTGCAGTAATGAATTGAAATAGCTGTTCAAAAAAAAAAAAAAAAAAAAAAGACAAAAACAAAGAGGAAACTTAACGGTAGTAGCTGTCTACCATACAGTGCAGCAAAGAGAACAAATCCTGTAACACCAGCTGCATTGTTCTGCAAGTCAAATTCCTGGGAAAATTTTCTAAATCCTTTAATTAAACTTTGAAGTTTATTTTCAGCTCCCTATATTCTAGGAAACAGTAAAGCCGCCATCTTCTTACAAATGTTTTTGCTATTTTGGCCGAATGAACTGAAGTAGGCAAAACTGCCCATGGCCTGGAACAAAACTATTGAGAGTACATGAAACCAAGTAAAGCTTCTAAACCCAGCAGACATGTGCCTTTTCCTATGCAAAAGCCCAACTGCTTTTTTAGTGGTGACAGCTCTGTTTTTCCAATAATCTCATGTTCAAAGCAGAGCTGCAGAAGCCCTCCATAGTCCCAACTGATGAGTGCCAAATGGAAGCTAAGTGGCAAGAACAGCATTCACAGCCTAAGAGCTGTTCAGTTTATAATTTAATGCGTGCACAGCACTTTTGGCTGTGTTTTAGAAGGAAAACGTAAAATTTGCAGATAGCACTGGTGAACAGACAGCTCTGAAAAACTTGCATAGCAAAATATCATGTAGCTTGTTACAAGGAATAAACCACTGAAATTGTACACAGTGAATCAGATTGAATGATCTAACAGCTCTCTGGTCTTGGACCCATGGAGTTAATACAGTCATTAGGAGCCTTCCCAGCTCAAGCAGTAGAAAGCAACACCGGATTTGTTCCAGGAATGTGATAATGGGATTGATTTTTCTTCCTCTGATCAAGAAGGACCGTTTATTCAGGTAACTTACCTACAGGGGGGAGATTTCATCAAATCAAACTGGGATTTCATCACTGCCTCTCCAGCCCAGCCCTGCAGACCACCTGCACCTCAGTCTCCAGCTGCTACTGCTCCCCCACTGCCCAGCATTGTCTTTGCAGCTGTCCTCTCCGGGACCCTCTTTCCTTCTCAGTCTCTGTCCTTCTGACAGAGAAGGTGGTTTCCTCTCTACCATTCTTGTTGCTTTTAAGCCCTCCCACAAGTAATTGTCTCAATCATCTCTTCTCCCCATACTGCTGTCATTCCCAGCCTCCTCACTTCTCTGTCAGCTTTCCCTGGGGCTTCCCTGTATTCATTCCAGAAGCACTGTTTCCTATGCTGATAACTACTTCGTCCTCACATCTCCACATAATCTGCAGCCCTTCTTTAGCTCTCTCACTGATAGAGAGAAAATATTTTTATTTTACTTGGTTTTCCCCTCCCAAGTGCTCCTGCCTTTCTCTGACTCCCCTCTGCAAGACAGTAGCAAAGACATCATCACCTGGTCATCATTCACTCGCATTGCTCATCACAGCTTATTCCTTCATTCAGCTTTTTCTATTGGTTTTACTAACTTCTCCTCAGCCTTCTCCTCCCTATTTCCTCTTTCCGAGCTTCCTATCAGCCCTTAGACAGATTTTTCTTCCTGAAGGAAGTTCTAGTTCTCCACTTCTGTAACCATTTCTTCAGCACATCTTACCAGTGATCATCTACCTAAGGGTATGATTAAGGTGAGCTCCTCTTGAAATCCTGTCCCTCAGACACTCTCGTCCATGAATAGATTCTTTAAAGCAAATACATCTCATGTCTCTCTCTGCTCACCACCTTCCTCTGTAGCATCTAAGCTGGGAACTGGTTCTCAAAAATCATTACATAATATGGCAAAATTAGTATTTTTTTATACACATATACCCCATCAATTTTAGACATCCAGAAGTTACATTTTTGCATTCTTTATCCTTTTTTCCCAAGTTCTGGATAATGCCAATCCTAAACTCAGCAATAAAGAAAATAAATTTTAAAAGATATTAAGGAAAAAAAAAGAAGAGAATAAACAAAAAAGCCCAAGCCACCACATTTTAAAAGATGTCAGAAAGAGAAGCAAATTTTCTGGTTATAATTAAAGGAGCTAGAACACCAGAACATATGCATGATCAGCACCTTTCCTACGAAAGACACAGGTGCTTTCTTCAAAGAAAGAGATCTAAAGTGCTGACAAAAACCAGCAGGACAACAATTGGAAATTATAGCTAAATACAGGACAGCTTTCAAGTGTGCAGCTTTCCCAGGAACCAAAACTGTAGTTACCACATTGTAAGTGTCCTGCCAGCTGTCGCTCAGGAATGGCTGTGACAACCAGCCAGGCTTTTCCATTGACACTTAGCCAGCAGAGATACTGCCGTGTTGGCCCAGACATTTCTATTCAGTAGCATTCTTGATGCTTGCAGCCCACTGCCCATATGACCAAGAAAAGCAACAGCTCTTGTATTTCGACATTCTTTGCCCATAACTGCAGCCTGTACAGCAGAATTAAGACTTGTGGACTTAAATCTGCTTGCTGAAGAAGCAGATTCCTCACTATCAGCTCAATTTTAACGTAGAAGTGCCAAGACTATGAGTTTCAGTGATCCAGCATCTGCTAGCATTCTTTTCTGACAAATCCTTTTTTGTACATACGCACTCTACTGCTGCTAAAAGCAGCAAAAGAAAATCTTCTGCCAAGGTTTTTGCCATTTGTTTGTTCTGGATATGCTGATTACCATGTCGTTCCCCATCACTGCTGACAGTGTTCATTCAAGTTTACCTTCTTTGGTAAAACCAAATACATTGTTCTTTGCACTAGCATAGGGCTAAGGCAGAGATACCATGGACATGCAAAAAAACCAAACCAACGACAAAAAGTTTAATTTCAAAAACGTAGTTCAAAGAAGTCAACTTCATTTTCAGGCTAAACAGCTTTCATTTTGTCTCACCAAACGCACTGGACCCCAGACAAGAGCTCGTGGGCTTCCACCTTACTTTTGATGTGATACCTCATGACACGGGTATTGTCTAGATAACGTGCCCAGTCAAATGTTTTTCTCTTTGTCCATTCTCTTTCAAACTTTTTCCTATATTTTCATATATGTATTTTTCTCTCCATCCTCCCACATTTCATTTGCAACAGTTACTTCACACCTTATGGCAATTCTGCAAGACTCTGGGTGTGCACATATTGCCAGAACTAAACTCATTATACAGGCACATAGGACAGAAAACCTCAAAGACAGCACATGATTGTCCTGTGGCACGCAGAATATGCTGAGCTGGAAGGGACCCACAAGGATCACCAAGTCCAACTCCTGGCCCTGCACAGGACCATCCCCAAAAGCCACACTATGTGCCTGAGAGTATCATCCAAATGCTTCTTGAACTCTGTCAGGCCTGGTGCTGTCACCACTTCCCTGGGGAGCCTGTTCCCAACCACTGTCTGGGTGAAGAACCTTTTCCTAATATCCAACCTAAACCTCCCCTGAAAGAACTTCGGGCCATTCCCTCAGGTCCTGTCACTGGTCACCACAGAGAAGAGATCAGTGCCTGCCCCTCCTCTTCCCCTCACGAGAAAGTTGTAACTGCAGTGAGGTCTTCCCTCAGTCTCCTCCAGGCTGAACAGACCAAGTGCCCTCAGCTGCTCCTCATGCAAATTGCAGCAGGGGCTGAAGAGATAACTTCCAACCAACTAGTTGCTATTCTGGCTTTGGCAAGAACTCTCTCATTTATCACACATGTATGTGTATGACATGCAAATATACATGAATCATATATATTTATATGTACAGGTATATAAATATATCAGTGTTACATTCTAGAGACAAAGTTGTGAGATTCAGAGGTGCTCAAATACTTCTAGTTTGCCTACAAATACATACAGTTTATTGAAAAGCATCTTTGTAGTATGGCCCATTTAGGAGACTTGGTTGCCAGAGTTCCTTAAGAGCAAGTCTCAGCCCAAACAGTGGTGGCAAATGGAGTTAAATTCAGCTAGTGGCCGGTCAGAAGTAGTGCTCCTCAGGGCTTAGTATGGAGGCCAGCCCTGTTTAATATCGTTATCAATGATCTGGACACGGGGACCAAAGGCACCCTCAGTAAATTTGAGGATGACACCAAGTTGGGCAGGAGTGTTGATCTGCTGGAGAGTCAGAATGCTCTGCCTGGGGATCTGCACCGGCAGGATCAATGGGTTGCAGCCAGCTGTATGAGGTTCAAAGCAGTAAAGGTCCTGCCCTCGGGTCACAATAACCCTCTGTAACGCTACAGGCTGGGGGCAGAGCAGCTGGAAAACAGACCAGAGGAAAAGGACCTGGGAGTGCTGTTTAACAGCCGGCAGCAGTGCGCCCGGGAGGCCAAGAAGGCCAGTGGCATCCTGGCCTGTACCAGAAACAGCATGGCCAGCAGGACCAGGGCAGTGATTGTCCCCCTGTGCTTGACCTGGTGAGGCCACACCTCGAACCTGGTGTCCAGTTCTGGGCCCCTCAATTCAAGAAAGACATTGAGGTGCTGGAGTATGTGTAGAGAAGGGCAGTAGAGCTGGTGAAGGATCTGGAGAGTAAGTCTTATGAGAAGCAGCTGAGGAGCTGCGGTCATTTAGCCTAGACAAAAGGAAGCTCTAGGAACTTTACTGTTCTCTGCAACTACCTGAAAGGAGGTTGTAGTGAGGTGGGGGTTGGTCTTTTCTCCCAAATAACAAGCAATAGGTCATCAGGAAATAGCCTCAAGTTGCACCAGGGCAGGTTTAGGAATATTTTTTTGGATATTAGAAAAAGTTTCTTCACTAAAAGGTTGCAACAGGCTGCCCAGGGAAGGGGTTGAGTCACCATCCCTAGAAGTATTTAAAAGACAGAGATGTGGTGCTTAGGGACGTGGTTTAATGGTGGACATGGCAGTGTTGGTTTAAGGGCTGGACTCTTAAAGGTGTTTTCCAATCTAAACTAGAATAGAATTACAGAACTCTTTAGAAAACAAAACAGATTTTATTTAGCATTACAGAGGAGAGGGATGAAGAACCTCAAACTACTCACCAGAAAGAGGATCTTTGCCAATCATTAAAACATTTGGTAAATTCATCACAATCAGCTGCTGCAGGACCTCCTAAACAAAAGAGAACAACAGGCAAAGTTCAGCGTGAAGGAATCCAAATCAATCACACCACAAAGAACACAAAGCTCCATCAATTACAAAGCTTTTAACATACTGGCAGGTCAGAGGTCATGAGAGGAAGCCCCACTTGAGAGAGAAATCCTTATTTGAAGATAGCATCAGGCTGCACAGCTAACATACACTAATCACCTCTTTTAACTACAGCTAATATAGAACTTAAAGGGTCCCATGGCACTAATCAGAATAAATGCATGACCGTGCCAAGTACAGCAATCATTCATGCCTTTACCCCAGGTATGACCTGCATCCATCTGATGTGTAACATACAGCTGATGTCATGTTTCAGGGCGTATAAATGCAGCTTCTTCATCAAAGGTACCTAAGCCATTCTGTGAAGTTTGAGTAACTCAAATAACTGGTCAAATTATTTCATAGGTCCGAGAATTTAATGATGGGCTGGGGAAGTGGGTGTGAAGGAAAAACTCCTGACAGGCATCTGGCACTGGATATAAAGTTCTAGATTTGTTTGCATTGTTTTTGATGGGGAGTAAAACAGATTTAAGTAGGTCATGAACCTCATTTAAAGGTCATTTTATTTTGGAGGAGGTGACAGAAGGGAGGTGCATCAGGTTCAACATTTAAATGGCAGCTGCCTGAAGAAGCTCTGAAGTGACAGAATGGTTTAAGGGAGAAGAAAGGCTACAAGCCCTAGTGCAGGCAAAATGCTTAAAGTTGGAGAAATAAATACCTTGGGGACTCTGCACAGTAATACGATCAGCCATGTACCCCAGAAACACACAGAGAACAGGAGTACAGTTGTTAGCTTTGACCTGCAGTTACCAGCACTCATCTGTGATGATCTGAATAAAACATTTTGCAGGCAAGTATTTATTTCACATAAGAAGCCTGGGAATAAAATGGCTGTGTGAATGAAACGCTGTGCTGGGATTCAGGAAACAAAGGTTCACAGATACAACTCTACCAAATGTTTGGCAGGTGCCTTTTCCCAGCTTGTCTCCACTTCCCAACCTACCCCTAAGGCCACTGGAAGGGCACATGCATTGATACTTGCAGAGCATTCACAGCCAGGGGAAAAAGCACCACAGCCCAGCAGAGAAACACACTTCCTGAAACAATCACCCATTCACCCAAACACTTCCTCTCCAAGCTACCCATTGTTATTTCTCTGCTTTCAAAGTTATACCACAGGAAGAAAATTAGGCCTGATTGAAAGAGGAAACAATCCAGAAAGCCTGCAGCACTTGATAAGCACTCAGAGTGGATATTCTAAAAAAAAAATGTTTTGGACCTAACACATTTCATTTTTTTCCTCTGATCCATATCAAAACATACTCCTCCACAGTTCATCTTTTGGGTAAAGCAGAAATACCTGTGTCACAGGGCTTTCTGTGCTGTTAAGAAAAAAAGGCTCTACAAACCTTTATGTAATGTGAAGTTTGGCTAAGGCAGACCAAACATTTACTGACTCATTAGCCAAATGGATTTTATATTTTGGGCATTTGAGATGCCTTAAATAAAGTTTGTTTGCATCTGTTACTACAACAGGTGCAAAAACTATTGGATGTAATGGCACATGGCTTGACTGTAATATGTGCTATGACAATACAGCATGGCACTGAGGCTCTAAACAAAGAAAATCAGACTTTGCATATACTGAAGTATTGAGCTTTAACCAGCAATTTCCATGGCAAAAAAAAAAAAAAAAGAAAGAATTGTGCTTCCAGTCACCCAGCATGTGGAGCAGCACTGAGGCAGGAATGCATAAGGAATTTGCGTTGTCTTTGTGTAATCATCAGATCACTAGCTATTTAACTGGCAGACACAAAAGACATTACAGCTAACCTTTATGATGTTAACATTCCCATGAGCTCCTTCTGCAAAATTATTTGAGTATACAATCCAACATAACCATGACTGAATGCCTGCAAAACTGCTTGAGCTCAGTATTTTCTGGCAAGAATCTGACAGTCACTGAATAAAAGCTGAACCGGCCCCAAGCCTGGAAGAATGATTTGTTAATTCAGATTGAAAGATTAAACTGTTTCAAGAGGTGATACTCTGACCTTTTTATATTTAAAATAAAATATTTAAACAGATAACTATATTGTTCTAAAAGCCTTCACCTTCAGATTAGTCCTTGTGATGATAATATCTGGCTGTTATGCAGTGCAGCTCACTGGCAGATCTCAGCACTTTCTAGAGGAAGGTCAATGTCACTGCCCTCCTTTTTCAAGTTAAGGAAAGAGAGTCAAAGAAACAGAGTTACTTCAGTTTAATAAACTATCCTCTGTGAACCAATGTACCACTCACACAGCTGCAAGTGTGAGATAAAAATGTGTTAAGGGAAAGCTCATACATGGATGAATTCAGCTCAGATTTTGTCTGGGCTGAAACCACAGAAAGTTAGTGAGGTTCAGTAGACACCCAGTGACTGACTCAGGAGCTGTGATAATGAGTCCATATCTCAAATCCATTGCTTAAAATCCCACATCTAGAAATACAACTAATGTCCCCCCTTCTACCAGGAGCAAATCAGGAATTCTTCAACTTTTATCACTTATCAACATTTTCTTGTTTTCCTTCTCTGAAGCAGCAATAACACAGGTTGACAAGTAAAACACTGTGCCTCAGCCTGGCTTCTTGGCTCCCCTCACATCTTACCACTCCTCCCTGAAGACCCTATAAAGTCAAACTTAGGCTTCAGGCAGGGAACTGTGCTTTTCCAGCCTGTGAACTGGCACTGAGGACCAAACAGCTCCACAGACCTGACCATCTCCCAGGGTGCAGCTACATTGGACATGGGGTTAAACTGGACACACCACTGAAGCCCAGACAGCAAAAGAAATGGTAGATAAAATGCAACATTTCCCCACAGGGACAGCAAGTTACGCTATTGCATTATATAAAAGGCTGCTGTTATGTTCAAATTCAAACATAGTGGTGAGACAGGGCAGCAGAGGCAGAGATGGTGTGCACGTGTCCTTCTGCCTCAGGCAACCAGCATGGCTGGGGGCAACACATCCAGGCAGGAGCTGCTGGAGAGCAAACCAGGGGTTTCAAACATTCTAAATAGCTCACAACAACCCGGAGTACCCTGGAGAGCAACTGTACAAGCAACAAATCTAATTTCTCCTGTGAGAAACCTTTTAATCATTTTTACAGCATAACTAAAGCTCGGTTCAAACAGTAAAGGTTACAGCAACAACATATGGTTACAATTTCTCAGATTATTAGAACCACTAGGGTCTGAGTTGCCAGCTTTACAGCTAGACCATTAACCAATTCAGAAGCCAGCTACTGCAAGTCAGCAAGTACCTCCCTCAGACTACAGTTTGCCTTTTCTATTTTTTTTTTGTTTTTTCATGAGATTTCCATGAAAAAAATAATATTGGTATCAGAAGCATTATTTAAGGAATCAAAACAAATCCCCATCAGGCCTTAGTGCAGTGTCCATAGGTTTGTGAAATGCTCCTCTGCCAAAGATCAGGATATTTTAAGCTTGAAGAGATTTGTGAAAAATCTTTTGACAGCAGTGATTGTTTCAAGAACAGACGCTTCTACACACCACTATCATGAAATATAAAGATCAGCAGCCAAGTTTTACACTATTTGCACCAGACCCCAGACTCAGTAAATGAAGCCCACAAAAGTTTCAGCAAGCAGTTACGTGACCCCATATTGACAGGGAGGGCTTTTCAAGTGAAGGTCACACTGGGTGTTCAGCCTGGATCACTCCCTCTGCTGCACTTGCCCCCCAGAGACATGGAGCCTGAAGTAGGCTGGGACAATGGGCAGACCCAAACAACAAGGATACCACCTAAGCCAAAGGTAAGTTTTGCTGAAAGCTACTAGGCACTCCAGGACTGGTACACCAAGGATTCAGAAACATCATTAAGTTACCCAGAAATCGCTAGGAGAAATATAAATAAATAAATGCTGTGTTCTCATTAGCAGCCTTCTGGTGTCTAAGCTCTTGCTGAGCAGTTGCTTCACATTTGCAAGCTCTTTGCAATCACTTTTTCAAGAAAGAAGCTTAAGACAAAAATTCCCCCACAAAGATTCTAGTAGTCAAGGGCTTTAGGAAAAATCAAGACATACAAGATTCAGGACAAAATTCTAAGCACAGAGTTAAGCACTTAGGCTTATTAAAAGCATGAACAAACATATTCATTCCCTCCATCTGAAAGTTTCTAATCATTCTGGAGTGCTGAGGCACATTTTATCTCCTCTTTTTATCCCTCCAAGATCACACACACCGGACGTTTGCTCTTTGCCTCAGATCGTCAGAAGAGATCCAGTGGAAGCTCTCCCTCTCAAGTCACCATGGTCACATATTAACGTTTTATTTACCTGTGACAGGGTAAGTGGGCCCCTTGTAATTTTGTAGGAACAAAGTCCCCCTGTCCATACTATACTTCAATGCACATTTGCTTCTTAAAAATATGTGTGCAATAGCATGGAATAAAATGGTCTTCAGGTATTATTCTTGGATGCATTTTTTTAGTGTCAAATTTAAGTGTGTCAACAGCTCTTGCAAAGTACATGTTGCTAGGAAAGGAGTAGGTAAAATTGTCCCTTCCATGGCTGAGAGACCAGGCAAATACAAGCTTTACACAAAAACCTTTCCCTGCACTGCCATACAGCACAGCATTAAAGTTGAGTAAGTACTAGCTTCTCATGCAGAATTAAATTAACCTCTGCCTGAATCCTAAACAAGAGTACTAAATAAATTATGTAAGGGGAGAGGTAGTCTACCAGTCATTGTAATTCAATGCTCAAGCCAAGCAATTCCATTTAAGTATATTGCTTAGCTATAAAATGCTAATTGCCCAGCTGACTGGAAGCCAAATGGTGCTTTCCTACTTAAAATGCCCATGAGGAAAAACCATCATCAGCTTTATTTATATCAGCAAAAGCAAACAGTACCCAGCCAGGTTTAGCTGCATCTCAGGCTAACGGAGCAGGAAAAGTTCAGCAGAGTCCTATCTGTGCAGCACAGCCATCATCTTATTCCTGATAACCTCAATATGGATCTGATCTCACAAACATCCTTGCAAACATTTGGTGAGACACTGAATGCTTAGATAAGGTCTCAGCAGGAATCAATGGCCATCTGCACCAGCCCACAGCCTCCCAGCAGCAGGATGGGGTGACAGTTTTGCCCCTACACATCTTAAGGTCCCTTTGGATGCTACCAAAAAGACAGGCTGGAGCTGCATTTCCCAGACAAGGAGCACTCCAAGTCCAAGGGACAACTGAATACAAGGTTTTCTGGAATCAGAACTCTAAGGAAGAGTAAACACTCAGGCTAATGAAAAAGCTTTAAAATTTAAACATATTTTTAACTGCAAAATAAGACACAAGGGTTGTTTTTTAAATATGCTTTTTTTCAAAGTTTCCAGTTTTGTATTAATATAATAATGAAAACAAGCTATTTTGCAGCATACAAGGAGGTTCCATTTTAAAAGAAAAATATATTTGTCTTGCAATAAATATAAACTTTGTAAAGGTTGGGGGTTTTGCTATAATTACCTGAGGAGTTATTAATGCTGTCAGAGAAATAACTCAGAGCAAGAATCTGTGAACTATAGGACAGGGTCTCACAAAAGATTGGACAAGATGAAACAAGTTGTTGCAGGGGAATGACAAGAAAGTGAAACACAAACAGATCTTCTGTTGACATGTTTTCCATGTACATCTTACCATGCAAGTACGCCTGATGACACTATGTGTGTGACTCAGTACTCACTGTTTCCCTGCCAACACATTATATACATGACAAAATTTGATTAGGAACTTCACTCATCTCTGTAACAATTGTACTCGTTATGTGACCAACTGCAGGATTAGCTGTCTTTAAAGGGATTATTTTTTGTCTTCTGAAAACCAGCAAATTACAAAGCACACTTCTAAAGACCCTTCAAGTGGAAACCTAAAAGCCAGTAAAATAACTGTTGCCTCATCTGCTGAAAATAATCAGTTCTGACAATCGTAGACTGGAATCTCAGTGGGAGGGGATGTGAAGGAATCATACCTAGTCTTAACCATGCTCAGCCTGTGCAGGGTGCAGATAACCCTCTAAATGACAGAAACATACACTATGTAAAGTCAGGTTTTATGAAAAAAAAAATAAATACACAAATGAAACTTGGATGGCACATAATAGAGTATCATAAAAAAAAAAATTAACTAGAAGGACCCAGGCACAACCACAATCATCCACCCAATTCATTGTTATGGCTCAGGTTTTGTTATTTGTATTAGAGTAGTGCAGAGGTCCCAGCCAGGAGCAAAACCTCATCCGCTGGAGCTATACAAACACATAGTGAGGCATCCCTGGAACAAAGAGCTTGTCATATATACCCAAGGCATCAGTAGGCTGATGAAAAAATAGTAACAAGCAATGGAGGAAGGAAATGAAAATAGGATTCCGTGGTTATAATATGATCCATTGTGTGCACTCTTGCTGCTTTATGAACTGGTTAAATCAACTCCTCCAGGCTGGACAGAACTAAATCACTCCACACATCACAGGGCATGGCAAGCAAGGCAAGTCCTGATAAACACATTTACTTTAAGATGAAATTGTTCACAATGCACACTGTTTACATCACATAAATATTCTATATGTATCTAAATAAAGGTACTTTTATATATGTAAAAAGCCTTCTAGGACACAAATAGTTTTACTTCTAGCCCAGTGGAATAAATAATGGAGAGGCTGACACATCAGTTGGAAAGAAATTTTATTTTTTAATCAAACTAAATACAAAAGCATACATTTACTTCTGAACTATGAAATGAAATCTTCAATGGCTGTAAAGCAGTAGCTTTTTTTTATCCTAGTTTCACTAAGTCTACGATGAATCACTTATGTTAATAAAACATACAGCTCTGTGGTTGTGCCTAGTGGCAATATTGATTTGACCTAGAGAGGAGAAAATCCAATTGTGGAGCACTGTGTTCTCCTGCTTTTATTGCCAGCAGCACCTCTGACTAATTTACCTACTTTTGCTGCAAATAAAAAGCCTATTGATTTATCCTCAACTTCTCTCTTCAAATCATGTACAAGTGACTACACATGTTTATAATAGGATCCAGACAAATTACTCTCAACTTCTATTTTATTTCACATTATATTTGTCCTGGGGTGGTTTATGCAGTAACAGGGAAATGAAACGTGCTGTGCTAAAGGCCTGTCACTTGACATTACAAATATAACCAGCTAAAATGCAATCCATCTGTTGAACACACTTCCAGCTAATCTATGGTGGTCTCTAAGGACCATAATAATTTACCTTAACACACAGTAAAAAAACACCACAGGCCATCAGAACAGAATTAAAGCACTACTGAATTCTCTGAAATTCAGCATCAAGTACACTCACTTGTTTTAAAAGGAAGTCAGTTTTCCCCATAAAATGAGCATATTTTGCTAGGATAATAAAGTAAAAAAAAAAAATCACATCAAACTCTAAAACTGAGCAACTCTATTTCAGCTTAACACTGAAGCCTGATACCAAAATGGATTAGCCATGCAGAGCTCCAAGGTACAAACTCTGCTCTCCACTGCCTTTGACCACTGAAGTGAAAAAATTTACAATATTAAAATACAGCTTGACATGAAGAAATGAAGACCAACCCAATAAAAGCTTCTCTAAGGAAGACTATTTTCTGCCATTTCTCCTATTTCTCCAAGTATTTCTAAAACTTGGCAGGTTTATGTGTTTATATAGAACACACACAGTAAACACCTAACTGGGCACATGACACCAGTTCACATAAAACACAATGAATTTGTTAACACAGTTTCTATACTAGCATGAAGAGCAATATTAATTAACCTGAGGTAAGAGTATGGCAGTTATGGGGCTTACTTAGAGGTTCAAAACTACAGATCTGCATTGCAACTTCAACACTGCAATAGAGTTCCAGGCCCTGAAAAAGTGCCAAAACTCCAAAGAAGCAGCCCTTGAGTGACAATCGTAAAGCAATGCCTGAAAAAGCAGCAGCCAAAAGTACAGGAACAAAGGAGTTGGAGGGGGGAAGATGCAGGAATACTCATTACACATCACAGTAATACTGCTTTTCTAAAGATGAATAATAAGGTAATATAAATGCACATATTTTGCACTTTTGACAGTATCAAGTAATGTATTAGTATAAATGTTGCTTTAAATAGAATGATCATTTTCTTGGGGAAAACTCTGTAAAATAGTCCCAGGAGGGCACAGGGGTATGTGTGATAGGAATCATTCTGAGGTTCTCTAGTACAAATATTGAAAAGCCAAATCAAAGGCAAAGTTAAAATATGAAAACAAATCAGTTAAACTAGAAAAAAAAAATTAATAAAGCAGGGAGGGGACACACAAAACCAGGATATTTTCAGGATTTCTAAGATATTCCTTGCTATGAAAAATATTTTAGTAGCTAGCAGAAGGCCTAACAGATTGCAATCGAGTTTAATGCCAATTTATGAGTCAAATTTCATCAGTGATTAAGGGTAAAAGAAGCAAAACAAACATTTAGGTTTGCTGTTAACAATCTCATACTCATGCCCCGTTCAAAGCAGGAACTCACTAAAAACTTTCAATTTATCTCTCAGTCCCCCAAAGAAACAAGCTGCTTTACCCTGCTACTCTTACTAATGCTGAGTAACATCTTACTGTGTCAGCCCTCTTGACTGCCATGGAGTCAGCTCACAGAGAAAAGTACTTCTCGTTAGCAAAAGGTGCCATGCTTCACCTTCACTACATCCAAACATCCTCAGAGTTGCTCAAATATAAGGTAGTTAAATACCTAGAAACAAGCATAAATGTGTTCAGTCTTTCTAGGATAACACTCCCTGAATAAACAAGATTTAATTCACATTACACTGGTAAACCAATTACAGAAACTCGAATGGATAGTACTGGAGAAACACAGGAAATGACAGCTAGAAACTAAGGAACTGTAAATACATGGGCAGTTATGGAGGTGGTGACGACCAACAGGAATTTTATGGGATAAACATGTACGTTATTGGTTACCATTGCTTGCTTTGTAATGCACGAAAATCTTTGTCTGTAATGTGGGAAAAACAGTAACAGCAAGACAATTTTTTCTCCTAGTGAAGAAAAGGGTTGTGATAGTGCTTGAGGAACACCAGTGAGACAACTGAGCAACTGGTCTGTTAGCACTTGTCCTTACTTTCTCCCTGCCCCCCTAATGTTTACAAATCTGAAGGGGGGCAGGGGGGAAATCAATTAAGTTTAAATTAGATTAATTTCCAAAAGCTTAAAGATTTTTAATCATGAGTTTCCAACAGGACTAAAACTTGTGCTTGGGTAGCTTACAGGCAACCTAGTATTGGATAGCAAATTAATGTTTCAGAAGGCGCACACGCAGTCACTATGCCACTGGCTTATTATCTAACTGCAACAGAGGACTGAGTGTGGGCAAGAGAGGTCCTTGAGGCATTTGCAAACAACCGTGCAAAAATCCATGTTGGATTTACAGAAGAGGGAAGCTTTCAGCTGGTCTGAAGAGGAGAGGGTACAGGGAGAGGCTATCCCGCCCTGCAAGGATGCCTGATCAGACAGTACAATGCTACAGGACAAATTATGTAGTTGGGTTTTATTTATAAGGTCAGTAGGTTAAAACAAAATCAAAGGAGCTCACACATGCAACTCATCTGATTATGTTAGCTGCTTTCTCCTGCAACAACCTGATCTTCTCATCACTGGAGCTCTCTCTTGTAGGCAAACTCCTGTTACCAACCGGGGCACTAAAACTCCTGTTGCCAGAGGCACTCAAATCTCAAATACCAGTAACACAGAGAAAGTCCTTGCAGTTCAAGCATGCCCCTCTCAAACACTCGTAGAAAACTCTACAGGGTATCACTGCAGATTAATGTTATGAGCTTTCCAATTATTTTGAAACAGAATTTGTATCCAACTTCATTACTTCAATATATCACTGCATTATCACTATCATCTAATTTACCCAATATTGACAAGTTCAACAAACACACAGACAGCCCTTAGCCAGGAGATCTGCCACTGTAACAACAGTCTGTAAATCTTTTCTTAGGGTGGGTAAAGGGAGAAGCTTTGAGTCAGATCAGACAGTTCTTCCATGCACAAATCTACAGCAGCATTTCTCTTTACAGCCAGCAGATTGCCCCAGGTAGGTAACATGCAGGGAGTTTTGAAGGCAGTCAACACTTCTTGCACTGTACAGGTGGAGAAGCTGCAGTAAATTTCATGTGACTTTTCCAAGGTAACCCAAGCACCCTTGGGAAAGAAAACACTCCCAGTGTTTCCTGTGTCAATCACCAGTTTTACCATTAGCGCTGAGCTGCAGTCACAACAGAAGAGAAAATAAAAAGAAAGACGACCACAGAATATAGCAGTGGTAAAAACTATTACTGAATAAAATGAGAGGGCAGGAAAAGGAAACGGGGGCCATGTCCTCAAAATAGCCTCTGGGCCTCTCATCCTTCCCTTTCTGGATTTTCTATGCTCATTTGTTTTCAATAGCAAACAGCCTTTCTACCTGGAGAGTTACTCCGTCCCCCTTGGAGGGGGGAAGAGTTATCTATAGGGAGGAGACACACTTACTTGCAGCTGACACTTCAGAGAGTTTACTGCCAATAATTTGCACCTCGGCAAAGCCAGGTCAGGCAGTAACCCGCAGCCAATTACCAGCTCAAACCGCCAGGAACAGCCTCCCTGATTTTCCCAACTTGTTGCCACAGAGGAGGTGACAGAGGAGCCTCCTGCTCGATCCCTTTCCAAGGGGGCCTCTCACTGACACCTGATTCCTTTGTAAATTGCCAGCCTGGAGCTACTAGGACAAAAAGGGATAGTGTTTCATGATGCTTACCATTCAGCACCCACACAAAGTCAGTGGATCCAGCAGGGGACCTGGGGAAGCCCCAGGATATCCTGTGCCCTGGGACACTGGGGCTTAGGCCCCATCCTGTGCCATCCCCATCTCAGCCAAGTTCACTTGCTGCCCCTGCCTTCTGGGCATCACACAGTAACAGAAATGCACTCTAAGAAGAAATGCATGTACGCACACGGATTTACGTGTATATGTTTCTGTTATTTCCCCCACCATTACTCTGGGATTACTATACCTGCTCAAACCTGGGACAAGCAAAATCCTTCTGGAAACACCATCAGATTTGCTATACACAAGACTGTCCCACATTCAAGCATTTGGAATATCCATGACTCAGCAGCAAGAGCATGAGGGGTTTTACCCCACACCACACAGCAACGAGATGGCTTCTTAAACATACAATAATGAAAAGTCTGCAAAAGTGATATAGACAAACTCTTACATGTTATATACTTGATAAAATTTAAGGTTAGTCTTTCAGGGTCAGGTAAATTCCATTATTCACATTTTTTTGAGTCTGAAAATTTACACCAAAAAATAGTTGCTATAACAGTTCAGTAGAAAACTTCAAACATTTTGAACAAATATGGAAAATAACAACACAAGGTACTGTGGTACATTAAGATTTTACAGATATTATCATCAAATTCACCCTTATGACAGACTCATCCTCTACACACTTACAAATCCCAGTCACCTTCCACATTCTATGTCACACATGCTAGAGAAAGCCATTAAAAATTCACAGTGAAAATCTACAAACCCATACTGAGTGTACAGTTCAGGTAATATCACACTTAATACCAAGTAATAACACAGTTATCAAGTATTATCAGTTCAGTTAATATCACAGGATAACAAAGATCTCCTTACTATTGCAACTGCACAGCAGGGGAAATATTTAACGTTCAATAAGAGTTCTGACCAAAAAAAAAAAAAGATAAAAGGAAAAAAGTCCCTTCCAGCAGCTGCCAAATCTCACCTCTACACAGAAAGGAAATAGCCAATATCCCTTCTAAATACTACTATACGGGTTTTAAAGGCTTCTGACCCCTGGATTTTCTATGTCAACACAATTCTGTGTAGCTGCTAGGCAAAATTTACTTATCAATGGTAATCCAGGCTACGCATTTATACACATATGCATACTTGCACATGCAAACACTCTCAAGAAGAATTTTCAGTCTTGCCAGTTCTTAACAGTACTCCTTTAAGTATCTGAAAGGACTGATTAACCCTGCTTAATACAATCTGTGTAATCTACTGTGAATCTTGCAGATAACTCATAACTGCTAACATTAATTAACTCAGCAGAGCTTTACCCTTCTTGCTCCCCCACTGGCCTCACACCACAGCCCTCAATTTAGGAGTTCTCCTTCACGACAGTCCTAGCAGATGGCTGAGGCAGAGTTAAGCAGCAATGGCCAGTTTCTGATGTAGAAAACTCAGTTAAATAACTATGCATTTTCAGAGAAGATTTTTCTGCATATTGAATCCTTTTCTTCATCAGGACTGACCAGTAGTCACAACACTTAATGCATACCATACTCTGGAAATACCCATGATATAAGAAAAAATATGAAGGGTGCTATTACATCCTAGAAAATCCTTTCTTTGTGCCATCTGTGAGAGAAACAGAGGTAAGCTGTGTCACTATGACATTATTAACATTCAGGAGAGATTAACTTCTAATACTACTACACCAGTTTTAAGGATTCTGAACACTGGATTTTCTATGTCAACAAAAAATACAATTTCCTTTTAAGCTGTGATGTTTAGTGCTTTCCTGAAAGCAAATGTCATCTAACGTGTGCTCATCTACAGGTGAAATAAAAAGCAACTTTCAAGTCCTTGTATTTATTGAGGAAAACCTTAAAAATGGGTATAAAATATTCAAAATCAGCAAGAGCCCCCAAACACTGCCCTGGCTACAAGCAGAAAAAGCAGAACCATGCACACTACCAAAACCCTTTTGTGTCATTTTTCAATTATACTTAATCTTCAGTGTCCTTTAACAGCACATGAAGGTGGCAGGCATGTATATATCTTTGCAATTTCCAAACTGCCTCACATGTGGCTCATATCCCTTACCTCCATCAGCACAGCTCAGGTTTATTATTTAAGCAACATAATGGAGGGAAACCTAATATGAAATATCAAGTGACTTTGAGCTCCCTATCAACCAGATCACAAAACAACAGCAGTGCAAGCATGATGGGCTGGCCTATCAGGGAGCTGGAAGCAGAGGAAGGGAGGGTAAATCCCCAGAAAGATTGCTCCAGGCAAGAGAAATTCAAGCCTCGGGCTGCAGGGAGCAGCAAGGCCTCCCACATCTAGCACATTCAGGCTGCATTACTCTGTAAAATTAAAGATTATTAGAATTCTAAAACATACAGGTTACACAGAAGTTTATACTGTTGTTGCATCTACTGAGCACCAGATCTAAGCCTAGTAGCTCTTAAAGCATGCTGAACCTCCTTGGTGGTCTGGAAGAAGTCTGACTTCTAGAAACAGCCTCTGATGAAATTTTAAGGGACGCTACCATCACAGAAAAGTAGCACAAGCAATATTTTATCAGCAGACAGAGTGCTTACACCCTTCACCTCAGTCAAGCACAAAATCCTGGCAAAGAGATCCAGCTGTAAAACAGGAAAAGAAGCAATGCAAGGTCCACTGCAAACTCCAGAACATCAATGATGTTAAGTGCCGGAGTAAGGACTATCTCGTTCTGGTTTACACACAGGTTTTCACATATCTTACTAGAATGGCTCTGCATCATTGTTTAAACATACTTTGGTGGAGGCATTGAGTTACTTCGACAAACCTGTTTCTTGCTCAGAGCATCATGAATTAGCTGAGTGATGAATGGCCAATGAGAAACTGGAGCTCTATGGGAATTGGCACACTCACCAGAAGAATGTTACAGTAAAACAAATTGTGCTCTTCAAATCTATAGAAGTAGGCTGCATTTTGAAGCTGGAAATCCAAACTAATGATCTTACTCCTTGGTGCTCAGAAATCATGCAGCTGCCACAAATTTTAAAGGGAGAAACAGATGCTTATTTTCTGGAGGAAGTAATCCGAGAAAATTCAGGAGTTATAATACAGCATCTTAACGCAAGTCTAAGTTCTCTGGCACCTCAGTAGCAGTACCCAAACCCACCATTCCTCTAAATCTCAGCATAAACCAATGTTTGCATTTCCACAACACTAAGGCATATGGTAAATATAAGGTGCTAAAAGCAGGCATTTTAGTTTGAATCTCCAAACTAAGCAATTTCTATTGACATTGTAAATATGCACTGTCAATATAAGATATGCTAAGTCTCCAAAACTTACTACTGAACATTAACACATAATAGTAAAGAACAGAATTTCCCCCAACCAAAAATCTGCCTTCACTGATGTTGCTTTCTAAGAAGCAATACAGAAACAGGCACAACTGAAACTAAAAATAAAAAGAGCATTTGCTGCATTTCAGACTAGTAGATACATGATTCCTTGTGAATTTTGATTGAAAGTCATTCTCACGAGGTAGAGGCAACAGCCCCTTTGGAATTGACTCAGCACAATGGAGGCAGGAACTAAGCAAACTTCTTCAAACAGCTCTGCCAACACCATTCAGCTCCAAGCTGCAAAACTCCTGCTGTTTCAAACTCGGGGCCTCCTGTGAGCAGACTGCTGATTACACCAGGTTGTACAGCAGGTTTTTGATATGTGCACAGGGCAGAAGAATAAGAACGAAACCTGCCCACTAGTCATGTTAAATAAAAGATTTCACACCACACTGAAAGAAAAGGACACTTTGCCATCTATTTATATAATATAATGGGCCCTTGCCCCCTATTAAAGTGACAGTAAGTACACTGTACACATACTCTGTGTACAACCCATGCAAGCATTACTGGACACACCACTACCATGAAGGATAAAGGAGACAGCACAATGCAAACACCTTATCTCCAAACAGAGGAGATATGTACAGTCAATAAAGCCAGAGTGGCCGAAATGCAGCGCTGTGGCACATTTAATCGGGTTCTATTCCCAGTTACACTTGCACATTGCAGAAGATTCAGAGCAGTGAAGGACAGGGAATGAAAGTAACTCAACAGGCATCTTTCAGCCTCATTTTTATGAGATGGAACCAGAGAAAGCAAACTTTTACAAGTTTCTGCGAAATTTTGACAGGAGAACCCTTGGGTATCAGTCCCAGCAAGCAAAGAGCAGAGGCTACAGTAGCAGGCAGTAGCCAGGTCAGTGTACACCTCGCTCCACATGTGCCTACAGTCATGTGTAAGCCATGGGAAAACAGCAAGGTAGGTGGAGGACACAGGACCCACAGAAAGCTTTCCCCTGTTCCCATAATACTTGTTTTTCATTTATGAATTTGAGGAGAGGCCTTTGCTGCCTAATCAAGTTCAGCCCCTTGTTGTCTTGTAGCCTCACAGCTGTGAATCTCCTAATTGCATCTTTGGTACGCAGAAGGTAAGAAATGTTCTTGAAAAGATGACATGAAAGGCTTTGCTGGTTGGTCATAAACATGGACATTAGAGTCTTTCCTCAGGGAATGGCCAGTGCAGAAATCAGATGTTCAGAATATGTTTCTGGCCATATGGTTCAAAGTGATGAATAATGCACTTTGAAAAAGAAGAATGACAAAAATAATACAACACTGCAGTAAAGCACCAAATTAAACAAATAACAGGTGGTGACTAAAAATGCATTTTTAATGAGCACCTCTTTATGAATGCACATAATGCAAAGTGGTTTCCACTGCTTTGTAACACACCACTCCTCATTATGGATTAAAAATATTTCAGTTAGACAGAGCTAAATGTGTAAGCTCTTGCTCTTTGGACATCTCATAGAATTTTTTTTTAAGATTTAGCAGCCAAAAAACATGAACTTTTAAATTCTGAACTCTCAGTACTCTTTAATTAACGCTACCTTTTTTCACTAGGTAAATTTGTAATTAAATGTTGATGCGTGTTTTAAACTTTGATGTGTGTTTCCAATGCATCAGCTTCAAGTGTTCTGTTCTTCACATATATATAATTAACTGAGGAAGACAGCAGTCCAGTGGTTAATGCAGAAGACAGCATTTGAATTCCTGAGTCCAGACAGACATGAAACACAGATGCACAGCCATTCTTCAAAGTGAATTATTGCGTTCCCAAGCTCTTCCCAAACTGGTCTGCATGAAATCAAGTGGTCAAGACTGAGACATTGCTCCATAGCAGGAGGTACTGCTATACCACAGCATATTAAAACTTCATAAGAACTATTTCACCAGAGTTACTTATTCAACTGAGAGAAAGCTAAAGAAATCATTACCGAGAACAGTTATCCAAGAAAGCAACACTATGTTTAAGTGGACTATTTCTGCAATGGAGGAAGTCTCAGAAACAAATATCAGGCAGTTAATACAGTCAGGAAGTGAGACTTTGTGCTATAAGGGCTACAGTAATAAGGTATGTTCAGTTAAACGTGTACCCTGCTATGTCTCAGCAGAAGAGCCACATTATCTCACGGATTGCAGCAACAGTTTCAGCAGTTACTCAAGCCTGAATCTTCTTGAATGAAGGAAGGTCAGTGCTACAGAATGCAAAAAATAAATGTATTCCTCCTCTCTCCAGTGCAGCTGTCTTGTTAATCTCAAAGATGACATATTCCTCATATATCAGTCACCACTTTAAAGCCCTGATTCATACAGAGAGGCTTTGGAGCACATGGTTGGTTATTATTTCAGCAGGTTGATTATTTCTACAATGCATAATACTCCTTGTAATTCTTAATTGCTTTACCCCTCAAGGGCATACAGCATATGTCTTGGGAACTGGAACAGACTTGCTCTGAATATCAAAGAAAAAATAATGAATTGTGATTAAAAAGGTGAGAAGTAGGAGTTAAACTCTACCCTCTTCTAGTTGGTTCCTTAGAAGGACAACAATTTTTTTAAACATTATTTTTCCCTTTTAATGATTGTTTAGTTGATATGCTAAAAAAATAAACAAAAAAAGGCTTGTCTCTGAAAACAGAAATTATTTTAGGCTGCTTCATATTTAATATTGTATTACATTAGTCAGCATGGTTGTTCGGTTAAGCACAAACTTCGATGGCTTCCCAAGTGCCAGGAAACTGGTTCACTCCATTCATAATTTCTCTGATACAGCAGCAGTGTCTGCCAAATATGTGGACTAAAAAGGGCCCTATGACACAGAGCAAATGATGATTAAACAAACTGGAGGCGCTTAAACTGACACAAAAACCTCTCTCCCTGACCCCCTGACACCCACCCCCAGTAAATGCAGTGAGATGACCTCAGTTAATGTTAAGAGCCAAGTTCTGCCTCTTTATGAACAGAGTTTCCCCGAGGCCCTGGGATTTGCAACACAGCATACAGAAACCTTTCACATACTTTTCTAATTTAAGAATAGCAGGAGTGCAGAGTACCGTTCTAGGAGACTTCTCAGAGCACCCAGCAAAAAGCACTGCCCTTCCAGCACAACACCTGAACGCTCCTTCACACACACGCAGTAATTAAATGACATGCCCTATGCCAGCCAGCTAAATACCGACGGTACATATTAAGATAAACTCTCAGGCTGGTGATATGGTGGAGAGGAACTGCCTTGTTCAAGCAGTTGCCCATAGCTGCAGTTCCCAACACCTCCCCTCCCCAGCACCTGGGGGGAAAAAAATCGCTTCTGTCACTGCGGATGGCCCTGCTAACTGTGGAAAAATTCAAGCCATTAAGTGCAAGAGGAAAGTCTATTCAATGGGAACTTCCTTTTGTACTGCAAGATGCCAGAATAGATGGCAAACACCCTCGGCAAAGCTCGGGTTTCTGGAGGCACCGTGAGTGTCAGCACTCCCTAGGGAACACATCCAAGCTGAGCTCACTGAACCTCCCCAGGGGTCAGGGCTCCTGCGGGCGCATTCCCTGCTGCCGTAGGTCATGTGCCCTACACCGCGTGAGCCGACCTGGAAAGGCTTTGTGCCCACCACAGTCACAACACATCCCACAGATGGAACCCGGCAGTCATCTGACAGAAGGCTTGTGCTGCAAGGTCGGGGAATCTGGGGAGCCGTACATTTCAGTCTGTATGGAGTCATGCTTTAGGTGAGTCCAAGTCAATACCAGCAGATCTATCTGGCAGTAAAGCAAAGATTTCGAATTTGTCGGTGCCATAACTGCCAGAATCCAGCAAACAAGATCATGTCTCAGATTTTCCTCTTCTCCCAAGTAAATCTATCAACATCTAGAGTGCAGGTATTCTGGGGTCAGGGCATTCACAGTCATTTCCTCTCACAACTGTTCCATTTACTTTATTTCATATTCTTAACCTATCTCATACAAGATACAAAGATGTACTTTGATATCACTTTTTCTCATTTTGTAAAACTAGCTCTTCTGTTTTTCTTACAAATGGCCTGAACTCCTTCTTTTGGGGCAAGCTAAATACTTCACCTAGTAGCTGGGAAGCTACAGAGGGGGAAGGAGGACTTTTTTTTTTTTTTAAATCAAAGTCCTAGTTGAAAGTGGAATAAGGCAACAATTAAAACAAAACTATCACAGTACAGAAAACAGTTTAAAAATCCATCCTATCTATTCATATATGATTTTTATTACTGTAGAATCAAACTGATGTTTTAACTATTAAACAAGTGTCACACTAAACATGTCAAACATTTTATATTTAAACTGACCAGTATGAAATCTTTAGCAGTATTTTTTTGCAGCTCCATCTCTCCTCCTTTATGTTCAAGTGTCCTTCATTATAACTCCCAGACTAACTTGACAGTACATGAAATCTCCATGGTGAGAAAGGAGTTCTAGGTACCTATCTCCAGACCAGTACACTTGTCCCTTTCTCAATTTCTTGGTACCATGTTAGGCAGGACTCATTCCTAATCATCCCAGCTAAGAAACAACAATGGTTGTACACACCCCAACAAAAAAAATACTGTGGTAGTCAAACATTCCCCATCATTGGCACCAGCAGACAAGGAAGATAAACATGGAAGCAACTGCAAGGTCACAGCAAATACCTGCAGAGTACATCTACTCTTTATGAAAAAACAAACAAACAAACAAAACAACCACCCCCCCAAAAACTACCACACAAATGAAATGAAACCTACAGTTCAAAAAGCTAGTCTTCAATGCAAATTTATGAGGGGGGGTTGTGTATGTGATTGTGTTTTGGTTTGGTTTTTGGTGGGGGGCATGGGGGGGGTGTTTGTTTTTGTTTTGTTTTTTAATAAGGTTTTGTTTTAGGGATGAAAAATGCAAGGATCGAGTATTTTCCAGCCTCTTCTCCGCTTAGGCAGATGTATCTTTCAGCATTTCTGTAGCAGTTACACAAACACAAGACACCCAAACTGCAACACTACATATTAAAAACAAAACAGAAAAACCAAAATTTAACCCAAAAGCCTCCTTTGGCATGCTGGTCAGGCAGCTGCTTTAGAATCCCAGAGAGTCACAGTTTCAAAAGCATCACACAGAAAAGTTTATTTAAAACAAATGTGCTGAATATCAATCTGCTTGTCACCTCCTTTGCATATTAGATATGGCTGGTGGAAGCAGCCAATACTTGAGTTACTGCTAAAGTTTTAAGCTGGGAATAGTATGCTGCCTGTTGCAGAAAGAAAAACTATTCAGGAACTTGTTTTTGCTTTAAGTACCATCCTGCATCATTTTGCCAACTAAAACTAAATCACTCTTCACTATTAACTTTCCTAACTTACAAAACACTTTGAGGAATTAAGATTAATGCAACCTGACGAGAGAGACTTGCATGAATATCAGTAAAATCAAGGTGGTTTGTGGGTTGGGTTTTTTAATCTATTTGATATTTAAGATTATTCCTTTAGCGTCACAAGAGTTATTGGTTGTAAATCTATTTCTACTTGGTTTAAGTGTATTTCTACTTGTTTATAGACATACTGTAAAGAAACTTTAAGTGATCTGTCCTTTGTAAACAGGTGACAGTCCAAGCCTGACTGCAAAGTCTGTCTGCTAGAAGAGCACAGCAGTTCAGTGTGTTATAAAAACAACTGCTATTTACTCTGACGTGCCAACTCAGGTCTCTCATCTGAGTATGTGTCTCTCTTAGAGCAGGTTTGGCAGAGTGCTCAAAGCCTCCAAAACAAGGTGTCCTGCTAAGCTCAAGACTGGGAAAGCAAGCCAGTGTATCTTCTGCAGATATTCAAGCAGTTGCCATAAACACTGCAAAACCTCCAAGTACTGATAAAGTGTGATAAATACCTTGACACTGGTAAAAGCTGCAATATGCTGTCAAGGAAAAGAGCCAAAACAAATCACGATCTGGCAGACAGCTCTGGTCTCACAGTATCCAAGGGTATCAAAGCAAAACTGCTTAAAGACTCTGCCACGCAAGATGCTCAGCATCTCTAGTTGTATCAAGTCAGTCTGAGAAAGTCAGTGCCACTTAAAATCAAGTCCTATGCCATACAAAGAAAGCCCAATTGCAAGTTAACTGAGATGCTTTAGGAAACGAGGCCAAACTGCATCTTAGGGAGACAAGTCTTCAAGCAATAACAAATTATTTGAAATCTGAATCCCTTGATTGCACAGAATTTGGACCCAGCAATTTATAAAGAGAATGTCCTAAATGAAAAAAAAGGAGATCAAAATCACCTTTCCAATCAACATTTTGGCTCAGGCTACAAAGGAAATGCATACTGGAAGAAATGCGAGACAGCTCAACCAAGTTTGAGAATTAGAGCTCTCTGGTTTAGTTTTTTCTGCATGACTGGAAGCTGGGAGCTACATTAAGTGCCAGAGCACTGAAGTGTAAGCAAGGCTTCTAATAATGGCAGCTTTTGTGGTCCTCTACTACAGAATCATTCCTCCTGCATGTAAAACTGTAAAGATACATCCACATGCTGTTCAGATAAGCACTTGCCACAAACCCTGAAAACAAAGACAAAGCCTTCAATCCTGACACACAGCTTTTGCATATTCAGGAAAACACAGAACACCCAGAGTGGGGCTTTTTTGGTTTAGCTGTTGGGGTTTTTCTTTCACTTTTTTAAATATCAAGATTGAAGAAGTGACCTTGAGATATTTATTACGTTAAAGGACAACTCTTTGTAGTTTAATTGTTGCTCTGCTTTGAAGTAACTACACAGTCTTGAGAGACCCCAAGTAACTCAAACAGATAACCAGTCAAATTAGAAGGGGTTTGGTTGTAGGGGTATTTTGGTGAGTGCAGCTTTTTGTGGGTTTTTTGTTTATTTGCATGGGGGGGTTTTGTTTGGTTTTTGGGGCGCTTTTTTGTGGTTTTTTTTTTTAAGTGAAACGTTTTACTTTTAGGGTAACTATGGGACTGATGGTATTTCTCTGAAACAAATGAGCCTTTTGACATATATAGTAATTCTTAATTAAATATCAAAATTTAAAAAGAAATTCACCTCTTTCCAGTTTCTAGCAGCAAATGCTCATGCCTCCCTTGGGACTCAGGTCACTTAGCTTTACTGTTAACACAGTTGTTCCAAAATGAACCAGACATTAACCTCAGTACCACCCTCCCCTCTTCTAACACTCACTGCACACCTAACAGGTCTTTCTGTGATACAAATTTGACATTGCACCCCCTTACAAATATCTTTCCAGTGGACATATTACAGATAGAATCACCATTAAAAATAATAAGAAAAAACCAAAACACCCAGGAACTCTAAGGTTTCGCAGGGAACTTACCTTTCTTCTTTTGCTTCTCAACCTTACAGCAAACAACTTAAGATGTTTTTGAAGTCAGTTCTTTATTATAAGGTAAATGAAAGTGACTTTTCTAGAGAAAGAGGATTGCCTATTGCAGTTTTAAAATATTACTAGCCCACTAAATAAATACCTTCCTGTCCTGTGAAAATGATTAAATGGAATTCATACAGTATTTTTCTTTTGTGCAAAGATAAGCCTTTCCTACCACCCCCCAAAGGAGCAGATGTCTATCACTGTTATCTTGATCACCTAAGACACACAAACTATGCCTAAAAACCAAATTAAATAAACATCTTGAGACTTTTAATAATGCTAATTATGAAAGAACAGACAGTGACAGCTCCACAGGGGCCACTTCTGTCTGCTGAGCAGATTTTATTTAGGCACTTTTACTGGCCATATGAGGACCCAGCAGAATTTAAACACTTAACTCTCCTTCAATTCTATCTCTTAATCATAATGGGAAACAGGAGAGGCACAAGCTCACACACAGCTTATATTCCAACAGCCCATCTAAACAGCTATTTAAAAAAAAGGCATTCTGCTTACTTAAAGTACAGTGTGCACAAAATTTAAATTGCTGCCTTATTTCATTTTATAAATCCTTCCCTTTATAAACCAACATGTGTGCAAATGGGAGATGCATGTCTGAGCAAATGATAGCATTTCAATTTCTGTGCATTCAGGAGCAGGTGCCTTCCTTAATTTGTGCTGGTACAAAGTCCATACACCACGTAAAGCAGGAAACACACCCTTTCCTGGGAATTGTCTTCAGCAAAGAAACTAGCACACTAAAGCTCCCTCCTGTCCCCAGGTCTGTTACTTTCTCAGATCCAGAGGCCTGCTCAGCAGGATAAATCTGGACAGGCAGGATAGGCATCTCCACAACCTTCATGCCCACTTCTTGGCCCAAGTGCACTCACATTTGCCAAAAGTACTGGAGATCAACATAAGCTCAAGCAGACCTTTACAATGCAAACCACAGTTTTCAGAATTAAATACAACTCTGTGTTAGATTCAGTGCACTGTCCGAGATCTCCCACACATTCCTGAAACTGATACTTACTCCTTCAAAATGACAGAGAAGCACCACTTGAAAAGACATCTCAAATACCTGTCTCGGATGAAAACACTCTGTGAAAGAACTGCCTGCGGGTCTAACAAGTCACTAAAAAAAGCAGCCTACAAAAAGGTGAGAGTTCATTACAGAGCTTTGTAACAAAAGCTAACTAGGATGCTGTTGGAGTGGAAAGCCAAGGCCAGCTGAGTTCCAGGCATGCACAAAGAGACAGTCTCTGCACCACGGGGTCACAGATGTCACTGGAACTGACAGGATCAAGCCTTGACACCAAACCTTAATCCAGAGTCAGAGCTGTGTAAAAGCAAGGCTGTGGACTGAACCCCATGTATCACAATAATAAGAGTCATCCCAGATTAAATAACACCTTCAGACACAGAACATGACAATAAAATAAGAACATAAATAACTTTCATTTACTACCTGCCATTAAAAGGCATAAATTACTTGCTTTGGGAACTGGTATGCAATTTGGGGGATTGTTTGACAATGACACTTTATGCATTTGTGGAATTCACCTTCTTTTCTCTTTAAAGACTTCTCATGAAAAGTACTAAATGGCACAGAATGCATTACAGAAACACAAGCAATAAAGCAACCTTTAACTTTCACTTTTTATTATCTTCCAGCAAACAGTAAACCTCAAAGCTATTTTCAGCTATGAGCGGCATGCAGGCTGTTTTCTAACTTACCCAAAATTGGTAGGTTCTACAAAATTTAATTCCCTCCTTCACAAAGCTTCAGCTGACAAAAATAGGACATTTGCCCGAAATTCAGGCAGCATGAACATGGCTGTCTGGTGAGCCTGTCTGAACAGTAACTTACATCTTAAACCTAATATCCAAAAATATATGTAGTAGAGGACTGAAATACCCTGTGGCTTTAGCATTGGTAATCACAGCAATAGTCTAGGAGATTAACATTAGGCCTTGGCTTTCATTAAGGAAAGTCACACACTCTCACTTTACTATTTTTTAAGCCATATAAAGGACACTGTGGATGTGTTCTACATTCAGACATCCCAAGAATTGCTTTCAATTAACAGGTCAGAGGTTAAGTAAATGTTGCTGTGTGGGAACCAAACAGCTATTCCATACTGTAAAATTTTTACAGGTCACTTCCATTTGCCTCTGTATTTTGGGATGCTGCTTCTCTCTTTTCTTGGCTCAGTTTCTTTATTTGTCTGCATAACGAATTCACACCCCTCTAGCTTATTAAGCAAAACAAAGACAAGAATACAGACACATGTCAGCCTACCAGTACTGCCCTTTCCCGTATTCTAGCTCCAGGAAATTAAAAGTAGCTTAAAACTCAGCCTATTCTCTTCCATCTGTTTCAGGTCACTATTTCATTCTGCATTAAAATGCACATAGAGCCTCAAGGGAAAAAATATGTCTCTAAGATCACTCCTCTCAAACTTCCAGACAGAATTCAATATATCAGCCAAAATGCATCCCAGCATCACAGCCAGTAATCCCAATCAGGTGTCCGACAGCACACTACTAGTCATCTGGAATGGCAGCTCTCACCAACCTGGGAACACTTAAAACTGACATCTGCAGAGACTTATTTCAACTCTGAGGCAGAAATGTTTGTCTAGTTCCTCTGGAAATGATCAAGAGCATTTTCCCTGACAAAGCATCAGACAGTCTGGCTGTTAGTGATGAGTCACCTGTCTCAGTCTTCCTCACTGAAATACTTGATAGCAGGATCTATACAAATGGTCAGTATTTCTGTCATTCTTACATTTGTTCCACTGCAGCAGAATGGTACCACTATTTTCAGGTGAAGAGCTAAATCATCAGTGGTTCTACACTTCCCAGAATGTCTGCACCAAGGTCAGTCATTCCCTTGACCTGCACCCACCTCTTCACAATATCTGTGCATATCTTCACAATACCAGTCTTACATGTTTCGTGATCATGCTAACTGAAGAACAGAGAGCCTAACTCAAAACCTTTTTATCACTGCAGAATCAAGAAAGCCTTGTTAAGCTAAGTACTGCATAAATACATGTAGACAGTCTGTGCCCATAGCAAGTTTAAACTAACTGGAAGTCAAATGAAGAACAGAAGCGGAAACAAATACACAGCTAATAAGGTCCTACTCCAGGTTGTGCCAGTGGCAGAATCTCCCAAGTCCTGAAGGCCCACTGCCTTACTGAAACACAGAGCATCTCCACAATAGTACCTTACTACTAACTTACTTGTCATACTAACTTATTTATTGTAGACTTGTGAAAAAGGCAAAGGCTCGGTGGCTGTTCATTGGTTTTTTGTGTGCAGCTGTAACTTAAGGCCACAAGAACACGCACACTACCTTTGATAGGTGCAACAATACAATTTCTAATGCAGAAAAAAATTGGGAGACTGTATGCATACAGTCCACTCAACTGTACAGAAAGGGAGAGAACTGCACCTAAGAGTGCTTGAGATCAGCAAAGTATTTGAATTAGAAAGAGCTTATCTGTTGAAGCTTCTGATATCTTGCTCTTGAGAAAGCTGACATTCTCAGTTAATAATCTTGAAACTTAAAGCTCAAGATAAAAAAAGGCTGCCCCTGAGCCAAAATTAAGATCTCTAGGGAACAGGAATCAAATGAAAGCAGTCACTTAGGCATACCATAGTTTAACACACCAAATTGACACAGCTAGCAAAAAAAAGTTGTTTTACCTAATTCAGTAGGCCACTGTGGGTACAAACTTCCCCCCTCAGAACAGAGGAATGCTTTTTGACTCATGGATGTGCGCATTTATGTGCATTTCTAGCATTTTGGTGTTCACTCTGCTAAGGACTGGATTACTAGCCCACTAGAACTAGCCTGCCTAGTAGGGAAAGATTCCAGCTCATACAAGAGGACATTGCTACTTCCAGAACTTTATTTATAGCTTGAGTACAGTTGCCAGTCCATAATTTGTGCCCAAATCTGGAGCTCCAAGTCTGAATTCCTCTTTGCAGTCCAATCAAGAGCTCTAAACCAGACTCAATGTTTCGACTACTGAAGTGGGAATTGTTTATTGATCTGGAAGCTACTGGGATTGCCAAGACCTTTGCTGATCCACAGGGAGAACCAGCGTCTGCCCCAGCCTGAAAACAAAGTTATCTCTTTTCCAGAGGTTAGAAACAGCCTCAGCACCAACATCAAATCACTCACAACAGCCAAACTCACAGATAGCCAACAGCCTTTAACACACCTGATAAAAACTCTGCTGCTTATACTCGTTTTACACAACTTTAGAGCAGCCAAGAGGAGGACACAGGTCTGAAGAAACATGCCTTAGAAGCAAGGTATCCTTGCTCACCATGAAGTGAGCAAGCAGAGTGATTTAGGTGAGGAGAGTAGGATTTGTGGTGACATAGTCTCTAAAAACTCAATTGTTTCATCTTTACCCCCCCTCACCAACGTCACTTTAATAAGAACACTAGGGCTTATTCTAAGTTTCTTGTTGAAGCTGCACATGCCACACAGTCACAACTGTGTCTCAGTACAATTTTTTTTTAATTCCAAGATATTTCTAACCTTTTCAGAAATATGAAGTAATCTGCTAGGTGTTTAGTGGCCACAGTTGTAGGGAATAGAAGCAACAAAAATACAGCCGTGACCACACTGCAGTATTCCTTCCAACAGCATTTCTCATCCATGTACTCCAGATGTGACCATAATACCCATCCAGGAACTAGACAAGGGATGATCACATTCTCTCTGTCAGTCTGAAATTTTTCATGTAAGTAGTAGGATTTTTTGCTTAAGAGTGCAGTATATCCTGTTGGGAGTGATTACTGGCGTTTTTTTGAAGGTTGGGAAGCTACTTGACATCAAAACAGGCCCTTTTACAAAACTCCTTTTTCTATGAACTAATATCAAAGTGTCTTTTAGTTCCTTAGAAAAAACACTAAACTAAAAGACTGACCCATGGACAGAGTAAGCATAACAAAGCCACTTCAAGCTGTCAGCCTGGCTTAGGTTTCTTCCAAAATTCCAAAGGTTGTGAGCATGTTACCCAAGAGTTGCAAACACCAGGACAGCTGCTCTTATGTGGAAACTTCAAGTAGCAGCACCTACAGGACTTAATCAATCAACTCTTCCACAGACTGTTACAGCTCAAGGGTTTTGATTTTGGGTTTTTTTAAACATTGTCAACACACTCTTACAGAAGCAGTGAAACACCACCATGAAGACGGCTGCCGCTGCTGGGATTAACCACCATTTAGAAAAGAAGCACAAGGCCACAGGGAATTAAGGCCATAACTGCTCACTGTCAAGAGTGCTTATTTTAGTGAAGCCAAACATCCTTCAGCCTCCCACTACTCACACTGGAACTGTTTTCAAGCCCATTTAACTGGACCAGTAGAAAAGCCTCAGCAGAGCTCACAATAGAGCATTTCAAAGTGAAGGTAGAGCTCAGGAATAGCAAGGTAATTTCACCTTTGTTGCATTGGGCTAGGCAGTGTCAGCTTAAGGACCAAACTATGCCATCAACACAAGGCATCAGATGACAGCTGGAAGTCAGTCTGTTTGGTGAGCTGCAGTATGTGGTGAAGACTTCACCCTTTCACCAGGACACACAACACCTGCACCAGTGAGAAGTGGATGAGCATCTCTTCTCCAATACACTCAGTTTTCTACTGAACCCTTCAGTCAACATCCTCACTGCAGTTACAGACAGTAACCCATAATTCTCTGTACTATTCCCTACAAAACCATTCTGAATTCCAGTTTAAAGACAGCCAAGTGTCAGAATTCAGTCAGAGCAAGAAGAGTCACATAAAAATCACACTATGAGCAATGAAAACATTCTGCTGTAGTCAGCCCTTTTCCAAGATATGGCACCAATTCCAGAAGTTTTATGACCAGCCGTTTCTCCAGTGAACCAGTAGTGTAACAGTTATTAAATGCAATTTATGACATATTATCTTGAATGCTCATGAAATTCCACAGTAAAATGAGTCGCTTGGTTGCGAAAGAGGGACCTCTCAAGTCAATAGAAGACCTGCAAAAATACAACTGCTGAGAGAGTGGGAAATGCAGAGTTGTTGCATGCTACTACGGGTAACAAATATTACATAGCCAATAAATAAATTTAAAAACCACCAAAGCCTGCAGCAACCAATACTGTCCTCCATTTTAAGAGTCTTGACACTGTTTTTCTTCGCAGCCATCAAGCAATCCAGTTTTATGCAGCTGGAAGTTCCAAGATGGCAATTCTTCAGAAAATTGCTACTAAACTCAGTTAGCAGATTTCTGAAAAAGAAGGTTATTTGAACTGAAAAAAGGCTTCTTCATTGCATTTACCCCTCCAAAGTTAAGCCTGCTGAAGCACAGACTGGAGCTGATGTTTAAAGCTCAAATCAAAGCCAAATTCCACCAATAACCTGGTTTATTCATAGTCATTTCCAGCACAGACTCTCAGCTTATGAGATCAGGAAAGTGCCAACACTTTAACACCTGGATTCATGCTTCTAGATCAGACCTGTCCTTGTCTTCTGAAGTAATATTATCTGTATTAATGAGAATTTTGCTTTAATTAAGAGATCAGCTAAACAGATATATGAGAAATCTGATATTAGTTACAGACAGACTAGACAATTACATGATCTGAAATGTCAACTACCTTCTGAATATCAGCATTAATTTTAGCAGGCACTTATGTCACCTTCCTCAGATAGAGTTTACAGTACCATGAATTTATGTCATATTCTTGATTGCTCTTGCCAGTACAGAGAAGGGCAACTATTCTTTTGTACCTACCAATGTCCTTCAATAAAGAATGAAGTAACATTTTCCTCATTCTAGATTACCTGGTCTACCAAATTTAGTAATTATGCTATAAATCTGACTTGGGTCCATTAAGCAAAAAAGAATATAAAATGTCAAGGCAAACACTGTATTTTTAGAGCTTTTGTTTCTCTTGAGGAAGCAGAATATTTGTGTTCCTATTGTTTGTCAGGAACTTTTCCCTCCCACTTCCAGTCTGCAACCATGTTTTCAGTCAGTAAGACAGTATCCTTATTTTAACTTAGGCTAAGGTATATTTCATCAATACTACTTCATCAAACAATGGCCACAACTTCAGCCTATTTAAAACCATCTCTAATATTCAGGAGAGAAGTAGTCTAACAATATTTAATTATTAAGACTATTTAATATTCCAAAGCATCCATTTGGTTGCATGTTGAAAAAAGCCCCAGTAAAAGCTACTTGAATCATATCCTAAACAAGAAACCTTCCAAACATCTAACAGAGACATGAGTGCAGATGTAATGTTATACCTGGCATCAATCACACACAGGGCTTGGTTACAGCATAGATGGCCTTAACTCCCCCCAGACTGTGGAGGGTTGAAGGCTGCACACCACCACGAAAGGCAGTCTCAGATTAGCATCAAGACCTTGGATGCTACGATATGGAGGAAGATATGACTGTGGCAAGGACAAATAAGTTTCTTATACAGTGTTATCAATAAAGTTATTTCATTTTAAACTTTGTTGTAATTACATTTTCAGGACTAAATGCAAAGAACAATAAACTCTCATGACTGCTTTGTTTCCATACAGTATACACTGTTCTCTGGCAGGATTCAGTAGATAATTTCTGGACTCAATAGGAACATCACTGTTAAGCCTGCTACTGCAAGCCTCCACTACTGTTTGTCATTGAAAACTCTGTGTCTTAACCTATTTTTGTTGTTGCTGGCTTTATTGGATTATGACTACACAGCTCAACAGCCAGGTCAACAAGCAACATAACTCCCTTTTCTTTTTTTCTGACTCTCATCCCTCTTCAGGTACTCTGAAGAGGTCAAAGCACAGCTTCAAGACAAAAGAAGCACGTGAATGAGAAAGAGTTTCAACACCTGAAGAACCAGACTACTAGACTGTAAATCTTGTGGGGCTGAGGAGAAAGGGAAAAAGACTAGTCCTATCCTTCTTTCTTGTAGACTTCATATAGACTATTTACTGAGGAACAAAGAAACTACCAAACAAAAAAAAAAACGAACCAAAAAAACGAACAAAAAAAAAACCAAACAAAAAACCCAAACAAAATCACGCAAAACCAAACAAAAAACCCAAACAAAACCCCAACAAAAAACCCCAACAAAAACAAACAAAACATAAAGCAACAAACAAACAAAACAAACAAAACCAAACAAAAACCAACAAAACAAAAAAGCAAAAAAACAAACAAAAACCAAAAAACCAACCAAAAACCAACCAAAAACCAAAACCAACAAAACCCAAAAACCAACCAAAAACCAACCAAAAACCAAAACCAACAAAATCCAAAAACCAACCAAAACCAACCAAAACCAACCAAAACCAACCAAAAACCAACAAAACCCAACAAAAACCCAAACAAAACCAAAAGAAAAACCAAACAAAAACTAACAAAAACAAAAACAAACAAACAAAAAGGCAAAACCAAGCAAAACAAACAAGCAACAAACAAACAACAAACCAAAACCAAACACAACACAAACACAACACCAAACAACAAACAA
>NW_021940750.1:26894192-26903738 GCF_001715985.3 Manacus vitellinus
GGTCAGCTGTCTTCAGAAATACATGATACCCTCCTACACCAACTCAAACCTGAGTTACACACTTCACTTTTCTAGCAGGCTGCTGAAACTTGAACAGATGAGTCATACACCCCATCAGACTTTGTCATTTTTCACAAGTCTCTCTTTTCAGGCTTCCTTAAGCAAGTCCAGGAGCAGAGTTGTGGCAGTAACACAGAATAGCAGTGGGCAAGCTCAGGAAGAGAATGGCATCAGAAGGCACTACACTACATCTCTTCTGTATTTTGAAGACAAAACAAATACACAGGCTCTTCTATACATACAAACCCCAAAGTTTTCCGAGCACACTGACATCCACTCCTAGAGTATAGCTGGCTTGTTCATTATATGATCGAGACACATATGCAGAGAAGCATTTTAACAGTCCTCAGAGTTTTCAGCCTGGTTTATACTGAACAGCACTCAAATCTGGCAAAAGATGTGTGGAAGGAAACAGCAGAATAGCTACCTCCTCACTAAGGAGTCTAAATATACCCAATTGTGTGTATACAGAAATTCTATTTAGAGTAACTGAATTCACTGCTACAGCTTTCCAGCAACAGCCAACATGGATGTAAGTCTGAAAAAATGCTCAGCTGTCACCACCCTGGTTTCAGAGGAGCACTGTTACAGTAGAGGAACACTTACAGTCAGTTCAAGGATGTCACCTAACAAGTGCACTATCTGTGAGTCTGTAGTCATTCCTGCACTCACTTCAAGAAGTTCTGAATAAACAATGGCTTTAACATGAAGAATACGTACAGAATGGAAGAGGTCTACCTTCAAGTTAAGCAGATTTATTTTTCCTTTCAATTTAAGGTTTATATTCTAGTGTTAAAAACATTTCTTCATCAGTATTTTATTTTCTAGCAGCCCCTTTAAAAGAAGGTGACTTGTTTTAAACAAGTTTTATACTTGGAAACACTATTTCAGTTTCACCAAACCCCTTCAAATACACAACCCACAATCCTACCACAGAAGAGCCTTTTTACTACATGTACCTCCAAACCCAAGCACAACTTGTTCTTGGAAAAAGAGAAGGCAGGGAAGCAGCCTCTGGCCATGAGGAATAGATAGAACAGATAACTGTATTGCCATTTTCAGAAGTATGGCTGACAGTACTTTTACACAATTTCCTCTCCATTTCCCACAGTAAGCTTCTTTGAGCCCCCGGCCACTGCACTGGCTAAAACAGCATAGCAATCACCACAGATCAATAAGCAGAAATCTCACCTGATAGTAAGTCTTAATGTTCCTGACTAAGATAGTCAGGTTTTGAACCCGAAGATAGATGTCATTATTTACGTGCTTGTTGACACGTTGGTTGGTTGGCCGAGGATCTCTGTGAAAGAGGAAAGAGAAAATAAAATATTACTAGTTTATCTAGTTTTAAGACTTAACATCTCAATAACAAACCAATAGGAAAACTCATAAAAGTTAATGCATTAAATACACCAACATAAATTACAGGGTACATAAACATTAACTGACGATAGAATAAGCTCATTATCTTGGCACCTATGTATAAATTGGAAATAAATTGGAAATGTCACAAAGTACCCTTCTTTAAACTGCACATCACTTCAGGGTAGCTTTCTTCCTTACCTACATTTCCCCAAAAAGAGAGCATATCTGGTTTGCTTTGATCTAGCATGCACAGTCTCTGATAATAAGGGGTTTTCCTTATTCAAATAAAGGAAGTCTGGGAAACACTACCATGCCTTCCTTTGTTTTGGAGTTTTATGACAAGAGGAGGGTATTAGCACTTGATCAATGATCACTGTGAAAACTGCAAAAAACAAATGTATTATAAACTGAAGGGCAAAAAGAGAATACTGCACTTCTTACACCCATATCATCTAACTAGATCTCTCATATACACGCTGTGTTTTAAGGAAATAAAAGGAAATAAAGGAAATAAAACAAAATTGTACCTGAAGCAATTTTATTTCTAAAATAAAAAATAAGACACAGGGAAAAAGCTGCAAATATTTTAACACGAATATATACCTTCAGATACTCTATGTACACCCTAACATGTTACAAAAATAGAACCTGAAAATCTTTATCCGCCAACAGCATAGATCAAAGCTTTGTGTTTCCCCTCTAATAATGACTCTTATCAGCAGACTCCTACACAATCCAAACACCTGCCTCCCAGAGCTCAGCTCTGGTTGTTAATTAAGCCATTCACAGCTCTTCCAGGGCCAAATACTGAAGTCAGGCGTTGACAAGGAAATAAAAGAGGAACTGATCCAATATTTATTTTTAAAATATATCTGCCAACGTTTACATAAGTATGTCAAAGAGCTTTTTTTTTTTTTCCAAAGGCACGACTATTCCAGAGCACCTTTTGAGTGAAAGCAGTGCTATAAGTATGAAAAAATACAGATATTCTGGAGACAAGATAACGTTAGACATGGTATTCATGTACCAGGATTCAAGCAACCTGAAGTACAGAAGACCAATACTGCTACCAGCATTAACTAGCAAGACACTACACAGCCTTCACAGAAGCAAAGCATTTTGTATACTGATTGGCACTGTAATAAATTATGAAAGAAAAAACAGAAAGAGACAACTGCAACAAGCTTTTAAAGTAAAATCTGTAATAAGTATTCTGTTTTACTGATGCTCAGCAGTGCAGAAGCCATACCCACAACAGTTTGACAGTAAGGGTCCTCAGCAACACCGCAAGTTGGGAGAATCATAAATGCCACCTGGGCTTGAGCTCAATTGCCTTCAGTTCTCTGAGCAGATGCTGGACCCTGAAGGAAGCTGGACACATTTACTCTTTTTAGGCAAAGTCATGACAACAAACTGGGAAGTCAAAAGAGAAGAAACATTCAATAAAGAGAAACTGGCCAAACAGAAGGGTCGGTCTGCAGTTCTCAGTTCTTCACAGTTTCCACATGAAAGCTCATGTAGGCAGCACGCTGCCATGCCACACTCTGGCAGAGTCCCAAGTCTATAGCCAGAAGCAAAAGCTTTGACTGTGCAGCAGAGCACTACTCCACAACACTTTCTAGAATGGCACAGAATGGGTCAAAACTCCACAAAATACACCCACTGACCACAGCAAGGAAGAGGCTATTTCTTTAGCAGCTGTAGGCCGTGGAACTGCAGGACTTGGATGACGTTAAGACACAGAACAATTCCTCCTTCCCAGACAAGACCTGCACATCTTTGCACAGAGGAGATAGTATTACAAGAACATAAGCAGTGGCAGAACCAGGCCCTCGGAAGCAACTCCAGAGCTTTTATCCTATCATCTTTGTTAACAGTAATTGATTGCCCCAAGAGCCCTTAATGCCACTGACCTCAGGGTCCTCTTAACCTGCAGCCAAGCTGCAGCACATAGTGTCGTTCTGGCACTCCTGCCACCTCCTCTTCACCACAATGTTAAAAGCTTTCCTGAAAATAGAATGTAGCTCAAAAAACCAATGGTTATGTTTCTTGAAGATATTGTGTAACAGCTTCACACATCACCTCAGCTCACTTCAGAGAGCATCCTCTGCACAAGACATGAAAGGCCAGCACAGCCTACACTTCAAACTACCACAGGGCTTATTGTCTTCCACAGGGAAAACTAAACAATTTCTTCCCAATAAGCAATACCGAATCTCTTCTTCATTTGTTACCATATTTTTTTCTTAATCCTGGATGAAGTAAGCTCAAATACTGACTACAGTTGCTTTTGTTCCACAGACAAGAACTTCCAACAACAGAAAATCATTCTTGGAAGGACTGGGAAGATTCCACTCTCACCCTCCAAAACATATATATGCATTCTTTCCAAAGGTTTGACGCACGTGTTTACTCAGGAAGAATATATTTGTTGCATTTTTCAAACGTTTTCCACATCATACCTCCTGCCTTGAATGAATCCACTGAGGTCAGCTGGATCCCTCCCGCTGATGTTGCCTCCTCCAGGACACTCACCCGGTGCGGGATGTGGAAGGGGTGAGATGGAGGAGCCAAGGGAGCCAGCAAGCCACTCACCTGGTGTGGGAGCAGCCCCAGACCCACCTGCTGCCTTCCTGCAGAGGGAGCAGAGAGCAGCCCAGGGCAGGCAGGCCTTTCCACAGGGGGATAGGGCAACATCCTGAGGTGAGCTGTGCTCAGGGAAAGAGCGAGCTCCCTGAAAACCCACAGCCACACACGCTTACTCACCTCAAGAGAAGTGAAAGAAAAAGGTTAAAAAGCTAGCTAGATCGAGGTACTCCAAACACTACAACTGGAACAGCCTGATCTGCAGCAGAGAAATGCAGGAAGGGGAAGCACAGTCCTCAAGGAAAAAAAGCAACCAAGTAAAATTACACAGTAAGAAGCAAATTCTGTGCTTAAAGACATGTCTGTCCTAAAGAAAGCAGAACTGTTGGTATCACACTCTGCACATTATAGCAGCTGCCTGGTTGGTGAAACTTGTTTATGAAGAATTTTATACAAAGAAACTCTTTCCAACAATCACACTGAAAATGAAAAAGATTATTTTGCAACACTAACCAGGTAACCCAAACAAATTCCTGTCTGGACATACCTGAAAAAACCCTTAACACAACCTCAGATGCCTTTTCAGTCCTTTGATGTTTGGTCTTTCCCTTACAAATATACTGAAAACTAAATTTCTCTTTTTTGAAAACCACCTACTCCTCAGATCAAAACAGTTATCTAAATAAGACTGAGACAGCATGGCTGAGGTGTGACTACGGGAGGTACTCCACAAACCAGTTAAAAACCACCCAAGCCAAGTGTACAGAAAGTCTCAAACCTCACTATATACCCAAATATTTTAAAGAAGTCCTCCAGTTTGTACACATTGATGACTCTCACAGAAGCAGAGAGGAAAGTAACAGTCAGGAAACAGAGGTAAGTGACAAGTTCAGCACACATGGGGCCAGCAGCACAAGTGCACGAAGATGCAACCTCTAAAGTCACCAATTAATAAAAGTAACAACAAAAAAATAATTTAAATTCTAAAATTCAAAATGACAATCCCATTCCTACCACTTCTGACAAGCCATTTTGATGAGCAAGGGGGAAGCCCACAAGTCTGGCCCAAGGGTTCTGAGACACCAGAAGGAACAGGCATGCCCAGTCTCCTGTGGCACTTTGTGCTAATCAAATATACACCAGTCTTGGACCAGTCTGACTCTCCTATCATCCAGCTTTTTCCTCTATCAAGTGAGATAATGCCACTAAGGCTGGCAGGGTTTCTAAATTGCCTAGAAAATGGTAGAAAAATGTACCTCTAAATAAGATCTTAATTTAAACAGAAGCACATCTCTAGCCTTCTGGTACTCATGCCACTTGCTACAAACCACAAGAAGCGGGCACTTGTGTTCCTGTCACGTGGTCTAAATTAAAGAAGACAGATCAACAGCACCACAAACCATGACAGCTGCAATTGAAATGGAAAAACCTATTATCGTGCATTTTTATAATGGGGCTTCAACACAAATAGTTTTATCAGCTGCATTCCTAACACACATTCCTGTTTGCTAAATGTTTTGACAGAAAAGCAGGGTTCACTATCAATTAAAAGAATTAGAACCAGCCAATGTGAAAACACTTATGTGCCTGCATATGTAAACCCCCACGATTTCTTATAGAAAGTTTTATTTGGAAAGTAAATGGGGCAAATATTTGCTTATGCTCGTAGGTATTATGCCACAGCTGCAAATGTAGCACTGAAGGTAGTCTGTGCAGTGCCACCACGTGCTAATTTCATACCAGGAAGTGACACACAGACATCTGAAAAAAGTTCTCTAAAGAAAGTCTGCAGAGAAGCTCATTAACCTGGTACCAGCAACCCGGAAGCTTGAAACACAGCAGTTCCACTTTGAAGACTAACTAACATTTTTATATGCAGAGTATTCAGCCAGTACTGCAGGTCTGCAAAAATCAACTTGTCCTTCATGCATGATCAGGTTGGGGTATACACTTGAACAGGACACAGGAAAAGGAAACCACTCATTTACAGCAAAATGACTTGAAAAACCATATATCTTGTTTTAAAATCTAAGTGTGGAAACCAAACACTGCTGGCTCTTGCTATTGAAGTTAACTCACCGAACAGCTAGGCACCCCTACTGGGAACCAAGCAATCCTCAATTCTCTTAAAAATATTCTTGCTTTCTTTAGAGGTCACCAGGAAGCAAAGGGATCACCAGCAAAGCCCAACAGCTGGTTACCTACCGACCCCAATCTGCCTATGCCCAGGCCAGGTTCCCTTCCCCTTGTGCTACGGCTCCACTTGGCACTCCTGAGCAAACTACACTTTATTCAGGGTTGGCATTCCTGGGTGCAGTTCATTTCTGAAGAGGATGAAGCCCTATTTTCACCTCCTCTCACAGAGCCAGCAGGGACCTGGCAGGCAAGAAAAGTGACAGATGTCACTCATCTCTCTAGTGACACAGCTGCTGAAACAAATCCACTGCCTAAAATACCTTGACTGTAACTTTAAGCAGCTGGGATCTTCTCCACCCAAAGTTGCCAGACAGCGCTTGGGGAAAATCCAAACTATTACAACAGAAATTAGAGGCTGACTGAACTCCTACAGCCCACCCACACCTCAAACAGCTAAAGCCTTACTTTTACTCAGCAATCTCCACTCAACAGGTATATCTGGATTTCTTCACAGATCCACCTGTCTTTTTTTGCCCCGAATTAAACTTAAAATCTGCTTAGCTGCAGAACAAAAACGATGTATTTTTAGTAGCGAATTTCCCAAGAATCTGGTTTTCAAAATCTTCAAAGAAACATGCTGATTTGCAGCAAAGCACCACATTACACCTGGTGCTTAAATGCATGTGCCCCTGTGATTTCTGTTCCAGTAATCGAGCAAGCTGCTTAAAAAAATTAAAAATTAAATAACACACGAGTGATAAAACAGCTATCCACATCAGGAGACCCACTCTTACACCCTCCTACCCCCTGCTATCTAAATGTTGTGCATGCCTGCATCTGTGCTTTCAAGCAATCAACACTATCAAGGCACGGCATATCAAATTCTAGCATATTTATCAAAGGCCCTCATTAATACAATTTCAGCAGGAAGAAATCTCCAGCCAAGCACTGAAAGCCATCTTCAGGACTAGGACTTAAAAAAACCTCATGAGCAAGCATTTCTAAGAACACATTAATTTTTTTATTCTGAAAGCTCTGTGGGGCAGAAACACGACTCACAAGGCTTTCCTGACTTACAGGCAAGCAGTAATTACACTGCAATTTCTAAAGGTGAAATCAGGGAAAAGTAAAAGTCAGTCACCAAGTCTCCTGAGCACCTTTCTGAGTCGAGATACATAAATAAATTTACAATCCTTCCTAAATTAAACAGTACTGGGCTCTCAGTACAAAGCTTCTGGTTTCAAACTCCTTAGACACCACTAGAAGCACTGCCAAAGCTGCCAAAAAATGGGTGAAAAAGGCCCGATTGTGTATAATGGGACAGTTTCCTATTCCACACCGCTTGTGCTTCCCACACTTCACTTTCTGAGACACTACTGGCAGAGATGGTTTTTAGGGAAAAAAACCAACCACGAGACAAAAATAAATGAAAACCCTACCAACTTATTTACCTGACTGCTTAAAACAAGTAAATGTGCCAGGGCATTTCTCATAATATGCATGAGATCAGACCAAATGCCAGCTAGTGTCACTGCACTCAGCCAGCTTATATGCTTACCTTCCTTGTTTCCATGAGATCTTATCATTCACTCTTTGTCCCCAGAGCATTGTTCAGTTGCTCCTTAGACTTTAACGACTCTGTATCTCTTTAGACATATTTCAATGGCCAATTACAAAATACTAAAGTTTGCCCACACCACCTGACAAAGCTCTTCTAAAGTGTATTTCTCATAAGAATGCCACAGTCACTCAAAAGCCGTGTAACTTCATAAATTCAAGAACGACTAAGTTAGTTTTTCTTGTTTTGAAATAACAACATTGTTGCACGTGTAATCAGATAAATTTATTAGACAACAGTGTTAGTTTAGTTAAACCTGCAGCAGACTCAACTTCTACTCCTTGATAGTGTAGTTGGTCATCTCTGTGCCAAACAAAGTGATCATAAATCAAAATTTAATTTCCCACAACTTGGAAAGCTATGAGCCTGGATCTAAACATTCGTACTCGAGGCTCTAATTTGCGAAAAGTTATCTTTTTAAAGTGTCACTTTTCCTTAAGAAATGCTGGAGATTATGCCTTCTCTTTACAACAGGTTTCCAACTCAGCTAACATTTTACACAGCTAGTTTGTTATCTCTATGTGGGCTGGTTGATATGGATTCAGTTCCAGTTCAATTTTTTCACTGTTGGTAACATCAAACCAAAAGCAAACTTCATTACCTTCTCACATGGAGCAGACAGGTATTAGAAGGTAACAAAACTTGGTAGATTGAGTGGGTGAGGCATGGGTAGTCAGACTAAGTTATTTTTGAAAAATTTAAAAGACTCTAATATGAATTGTTCATTTAAATGCTTGGCCTAACACTGCAAAACATTGGTCGAGCTTCAATTGATTTCCATCACTTAAAAGACTGCAGTACCAAATCTGAGCGATTTCCAAAGTCTCCTTATCTGAAAACCAAATACTTCTCCCTACAAATTCTCTCTCAGATATATTTCAGGATATTTAAAAGCAAATACAGAGAGAAGAGAACATAGTCACGATCTACATGCAGCAGATCAGCAACAGGAAAGGATGTGGTTAAAAACACAGTACAAGCCCTAACAGCAATTCACTTCGACATTACAGTATTTTCAGCGCTCCATCTTTTAACCAATTTCTAAGTTCCCTCAACACATGGCGTTACAGTGCTGCGTGAGGAAGTATCATGAAGTTGAAAAGTTTTTTCTAAATTATGTATTTAGTATCTAAGTTTACGCAAGAGCAGACAAAGTTCAGATGAATCTTCCCAGTAAAGCTTTATATGACACGGTACTTTCATTTCCTTCTTTGTACTGCCACACACCTTCCACTGCAGCATGTGTGAACAACTGAGAAAATGTAACTGTTTGGGGGGGAAAAAACGAGGATAAAAAAAAAAAAAGAGCAAACCCCACACGAACAACCCAGAGAAACCCTAGGAAAAAGTTAAAGAATATTTTTTGGAACTAGATTAGTTCAGGCTTTTTTTCCTCCCCCTTTGTTTTTGTTAATTTCAAGGAGCAACCCAAAGGAAAGTCGCTCTGGCCCCACGCCGCCCGGCTGCGAAGATTCCCGGCCGGAGCCCCGCTCGCCCGTCGGAAGGGGCGGCTCTGCCCCCGCCGCCCGGGGAAGAGAGGCCGGGGCGCCCCCCCCTCCCGAGCCCACTCACATTTGAAGCATGATTTTGTTCAGGACGACGCCGTCCACCAGGTCCATGTAGACGCCGAGGTTGTCCTGGTCCCCGCTCCCCAGGTCCCCGAAGGTCTTCACCTGCCGGAGGAAGCACAGCGGGGTTGGGGGATGGCGGGCGGACCCAGCCACCCCCCGGCAGGACGGGGCTGCCCCGGCGGCACCCCCCGCTCCCCGCTCTGCTCACCC
>NW_021940750.1:26905129-26906712 GCF_001715985.3 Manacus vitellinus
GGAAAAATAATTTAGTCATGAACAGCTTAGTGCGCCGTGTCACATAGCTAGGCTCGGTTTTGCCAGGTTTGACAGTTTGCTTTATTTTCACAGATATAATCTTTTATCAGTCTTTGCATCAGCCACTTCTTAGTGCATTCTGCCTGTTTCTTGTTCAATTATACTGAACTCGCAAAATATATTTTGGATCTTGCACAGTCAGGCAAACCGTATCTGAAATTATGGTTATTATTAACCACCTAACTTTCCGTATGTATTTTTGGAAAGGAGGTGGGTACATGGCTGTTTGTGCACGGGCTGAGGGAGAGACATCTGTTGTTGTGCCTGAGGGACCAGAGCAGTTTGCAAGCAATCTATTACTAAATGATAGACACTGGTGTTCCTTGCGGTGGCCTGTTTGTCCCACTAAAGATTGGGTTTAAGGATATGCTTTATGCAGATCCTTATTTTAGGCAGCCCCTGTAGACCAAGGAAGGATAACTCCCGGTTGCTAGCCAGCCCTGGCACATGTGAACTGATGCTTGTTTACAAGCCAGTATAGCTGTTTTGCTCAAAGTTTCTTGAGAGGATGTACCAGAAGGGTACAAGTGGTTAAATTAACCCTTTGCTATGTGGGTCATGTAGTCCAACCATTTCTGGACCTGAAAAGAAGGCAGTGTTGAAAGCAAACCATCTGTTGTAGTTGGAAGGAGAAATAGATATGCTTTTGAGTTTAACAGCTCCTGCTCAGGTGTGGAGAAAAAAAGAGGAATGGTTAATAGTTTCTCCACACTTCACAGAGATGGACTGCCATACTTTGATTTCTTGAAGCCTTATCATGACCTGTTTTGTGAAAAGATTTCATTAAAAATTTTTTAAAGCAGTTACTGCAGTACTTAGATGCTTGTGTTAATCAATAGAATCGGAAGAAAAATAACTTAATATTTGAAAAATATATAGATCCATTCAGAGAAGACAGAATACAGATGCAAGACAGAGAAGACAGAATACATATGCAAGAATGCTTTTGCACTTTTCACAACTTGACTGCGGCTCGTTTGTAGGAGTAAACCTCAACAGGCTTCTGAAATGAAACAATGGCTGCATGGTCTGGTCCAGGTGTTGCCACTAGTGAGATAACTGAAAGGGAGGGCACATCGTGGAGCACGGTTATAAAAAACAGATTTTTTTATCCAGGAAATCTTCTTGGGGATGCCATTAGGTCCCAAATACTCACAGGTTATTCAAGGTGACTGCCTGTGTTACAGAAAATATTTGGCCACGAGCAGTAGGGCAGCTGGTGCTGGAGATGCAGCCGCAGCAGCAGGATGGGTTGGGGATGGAGCTGGGAATGGCGGTGGGATTGGGGATGGGATAGGGTTGGCATTGGGGATGGGATAGGGTTGGGGTTGGGGATGGGATAGGGTTGGCATTGGGGATGGAATAGGGTTGGCGTTGGGGATGGGATAGGGTTGGCGTTGGGGATGGGATAGGGTTGGCGTTGGGGATGGGATAGGGTTGGGAATGGGATAGGGTTGGGAATGGGATAGGGTTGGCGTTGGGGATGGGATAGGGTTGGGGATGGGATAGGGAATGGGATAGGG
>NW_021940750.1:26908065-26935861 GCF_001715985.3 Manacus vitellinus
GAAGACAATTTGCTCCTTGTAATGTCTGATTCTGAAAGGCTGTTTTCAATATTGTTTGTTTTGTTTGGAGGAAAGTGGTAAAGAAATAGTGTTAGAGAAATCCGAATGAGAGTAAAAAGAAACAAACCTGTAGTGCTACTAAACCACAAACAAAACCCCAGAAGTATTTGCTAATGTGCCTTAGATCAGTCTGAATGCCGGGGGGTATGCCAGTGATTTACAATCACGGTGGCTGGTATCTGAAACATTCAGAGAGAAACTCCCAGAAAACCTAGCATTAAGCTTCGATACAGGTTTGTTCAGTGCTGAAATTTAAGTCAGCTGAGTAGGCTCCTGAGGAGATCGACATAATACAGAATCTAAAATACAAGGAGGGAGAGTTTGGGCAGAATATCTCATAAACCTGAGAGTCCATAGAAAATAGAGTCAAATACACAAAACAAACAATAAAGTTAATACTGAGCAAGAGATACTGGGAGAAGACGAAGGGGCATCAGATGTCTATGGCTCTTTGCATGAACTTGAAAGCAAAGGAGGAGCACTCACATCCCAGGCAAACCCAAAGCGATGACATAACCTCCCTGACTTGAACCCTTCAGAGAGGAAACGACTGCCACGGCAGCAGAGGAATGCTCATGGGCCTGCAAGAAAAGAGGAGAAATTGGTTTAAGTTAGACTCATAAGCTAGAGGGGTGCTAGAAACGAAAGCTGGTCATGGTGATCTAAAGCGATGAGCTCAGGTACAGGAGGATGGGAACCTCATGTCCAGCAAATTGGGAAAGATGTCACCTGAAGCAGCAGCAGCAGCAAGGGGAAGGTGTCTTGAAGGTTTTAAGACATGATAGGTCCTGGTCTGGTGAGAAGTTTATTACTGAAGAGGCAAGGACCAAAATAATTGTGTAAAGGCTTGGGGACCTTATCCAAAAGCTGGGGTTCTCATCAAGGCACAGAACATAACCAAGGCAGAAGATTGCCATGTGTGTTCCTCAGTTTCTTTCTCTTTGGCAGGAGGTAAAAGAACTACACCAGCAGCATTAACTGGGAATCGTGAGATGAGTAGAAGAACCAGTAGGATCACACTACAGACTGTTGACCACTTTGAAGGAAAAACAGGAAAGTACAGAAAGGGCTAAAATGTATCAAACAGAACATATTTTGATTATGTTTTAATAATATGAAAAAATATTTTCAAATCATAAGTATCAATTCCTATCAATCATCACTAGCAAATATCCATATAAAACCAGAATGTGATTTTGAAGATCCAACACTTTAGGGAATTTTCATTCTTCAGATTGCAGTTTTAGCATTTTAGTTATACAAGAGTGTACCAGTATCTACATTGATGACATTGGGAGTGAGGTAACAATAACAGGCCAGCACAACTAAAATACTTACGTGTCTTTGAAAAGTACTTAGGCTGGCTGGAGTTGAAGAAAAGTTTAAATTCATGTGCAAGGAAAACATTCCAAGGAGGAGAAATTAACAAAGCCTCAACAGGGAGGTGGGTGGCAGTAGGGCTGAGGCCACCACCTCAGATACCTGCCAGAGGAGAGTCATTTCTTGGAACAGTGAACAACATGGGGAATGGGGGAAATTGTGTCCCTGCTACCTGCTCAAACAGCACCCCAAATTCGCTTCTGTGTGCATGAGTGAGACAGATGTGGGAAGAATTTTAAGAATTTGAGGAACTAATTAAAGACTCTAGTTTTAAGGGGTTGTGACCGAAGGCACAAGGTTGTCCAGTAATAACCCCAAAGAGAGGGTTAGATATGGTTGTTTTACAAGAATATGATAAAAATTGGTATTGGTGCTTTAGCTATCATGTACACTGACGTAATGTGCAGAACACAGAAGGTGGCTTTGATTCTAGTTGAATTATGTAAACATTTAATGTTATTCAGAGAAGGTCAGTGTGGACAGAAACTGACTTTAAATCACACTTACTCTCTTAAAGGGAGACTTTTCCAATTACAGATGCTTTAGAGAATTGTTATTTGCATTATAACATTGGTGTTTCCCAGGTGCTGCAGTGACTGCAGAGCATACTGTAGACTGCACTGTAGAGCACACAAGGACTCTACTGTTGTGACACTGCTGGTCAAAACCCACTCTTTTCCTTGGCTATACACACCTCCTAATCATCCTTATACTCTGATGCAAGACTTGTAGGCAGATTATCAATCAGCATGACTCAGTTCTCTCACTGTTTGATGTAGTCACAGCTGGGGTGTCCAAAAAGCACAGAGAGATGTTGTAGTGATATGTTGTAGTGATACAGATCTATCTGACCTATGTCAGCCTCTAGCCATACTTTGCTAATATTTTACAAATAGTAGGACACTGCAAGGTGTCAGACACATTTTGGTATTAGCAGTACCTGAGAACAGCCATAGTGTTTTGTTGCTGCAGTAGAGGAAGCCTCAATGCTCAGTGGGAAAGGTCCATCAGCCAACCTATTAATAAGAGGTGGGCTAGGTTGGGCTATGGTAGTCTACCTTTTGAATGTCTGGATAATGGCTAGAAATAGCTGGGGTGGTGGTGTGAATGACACCACCCATCTAGCCTGCAAAGTTTCTCTAATTGCCAGATATGGCTCTGGAAACTTTTGGAGCAGTTAACTGTAAGGACTCCCTAGAGATGGCAGTGAACTACAAATTCAGGTATTATGGAGATGCTTTGCTGTTCTGCTGAGCAGTTTTATGCTTTCAGTTATAATATGTTGAATGTGGCATCTCTTATCTTGGGTGTCTTTTGGTATTCTGGGTTTTAACAGCCATCACAGTGTCTGTAGCTGGCTCTTCTGAGACCTTACAAGAGACTTCCCAAGGGCACTTTGGCAACCACCTGGCTTTCTTTGGCTAATTTTAATACATCACCAGTAGCATGCATATCCTCTCTATACAGAAAAAAGGAGTTAATTTTCCGAAGTCTATAGAAATTTGTCACTACACTTGCAGTACTCTAATTATAGATTGCCTTTATTCCTGAAATAATTGATCCCTTAAAGAGGATCCATATATTTAGGCATGTATTAAATTTGTTTTTCTTTAAAACAATGTAATTAGCAGCAATGCTGAGTTTAAGTAATGCTTCACTGTGACGGTAATTTGCAAGAGGAATGAGATTTGTAAGAGTCCACTGAGGTTTGTGGCACACTGAAAATTGGAGTAATTCTAGTAATCTCATTAAGGATGATATAATCCAAATAAACACACAGAGAAATCACTGTAGAATTTCTGCTGTTGTTCTGATGTTTATGAGAAGGACTAAGAGATCTCGCAGTCTTTTACAGTATTGCCAGCAAATAATTGCCCAGTGATATAAAGGTGGTTTCTTTTGATGGAGATGCCGGAACTTGCCTGCTGTTCTCAGGTCTAGTGTGCAAACTTGATGGTTATTCCTAACTTTGTTAGTGACACTGCAAAAAGGTGTGTCCTATTCTTGGCTATCAAAAGAAGATATGGCTGCAGGTATCAAAATGACCCAGCTCTTGCAGCTGGATAGCCAGCTGTCCCTTACGTTACTGCCATGTAAGTGTTCTCCCTCCCACCTTGACCTCTTTGAGTTTGTCCCAAAAGGCAGCAGAGCAATATATTTATTAGGTGTCAAAAATAAGGATACATGGTCAGTGACAGACAGAACTTGGCCCAAGCTGCCCTCGGGGATGAGGGACTGAAGTGTGTAACCCATAAAGCCATCAGGCATCTTATCTAGCACCTAGCGCTGCCAGGTAATGAGGCAGGAATGTGTTTTTCCCTGGGGTTACAATCAAACATCCTTACAGTAGCAATAGGCTGCAAAAGACATCTTATAGGTCCAAACAAACTGTAAGACTACCACATCATTGCCTTCGGGTATCACATCACATCACACACACAATGGAGCCACAGTCACATATCTCTCCGTTAAAGAGTTGTCAATGTCAGGCAAATGTAGCCTTCCTTAGTACAAAATTAACATGAATTAGATACCATTCCATCAGGAGAATCACCGTACTAAGTGTGTGGAGTTCAGATCCTAGAGACTTGAGTCTAACTTAGGCCACTGGTGTCAGGCACCTCAGGGACCTCTACAGGGAGGTCTTCTTTTGGATGTCCAAATATAGAGAGCTCATCTTATTCACCAAACTGGGCATGAGGAAAGTCCACAGGTCAGTGGTAGTTGAGTACTCACAAGGTTCCACCAGTTGTCCTGTTCATCACAGTGAACACTGAGGACTGGGCTTATTCTTACTCTGCTGTGTAGAACATCTGCATGGCACACATGGACAACTGTATCAAAAAATAAAATCCCACAGCACAACCGGTCTAACAAAATGTGCATCTCCCCACGTGCTCTAAAGATGAAATACTGCCTATATATTCAGGCAAGATATAGCTTGCTGTGTAAATACTAAGAATTGAAAGATGCTTCATAAATGTAGTGGGTTGGCTTTTGGATTTTTTAGGCCTTCCTTAGCAACGGAGGTCAGAAATCTAAGGAAGTATTCCATATCATCCTTTAGTGTAACACAACATATAAATAAGGTGGAGATAAGTGAGCTCACTCTCTTCTCTCTTCTGGTGGCTGAAGGGGACAGGTCTCTCTGCAGACAGTCTTTGCTTGTATAGGCCAGGGCCTGCCTGCTCCAACCTGCTGTTATCTCCAGTCCCTTCAGGAGGCGTGGGGAGTTGGCTGGTGCCTCGCACAGTTCTGCTGTCTCGTTCAGGAAAGTATTTAATCCAGTTTTTTTTTAATTTATTCACTAGCTCTCTATTGAAGGGGTATATTTAGAAGATATTTGCTTTTAGTTTTTTTTATCCCCATTTCCCCCTCCCTTTTCCCTTTTTCCCCCCTCAGGAGCTCCCTATCGTGTGTATGATATATTCAAACTATATATATAATTGTAAATATATGTAAAGATATATTTTTTATATAATTCCATTGGTTTCGATTTCTCTCAGTTTCAATAGCTTTTTTTCCTTTTGCCTAAAGGGGGAGGGAGGGAAAAGGCTTTCGCTGAGTTTTGCAGACTTGGCGGGAAGCCAGCTCTAACTTGCTCAATAAAGAGCACACACATATATATAAACTTCCAAGACAGGCAACACTTGTATTGCTCTATTATTAGCTTTGGTATCTAGTTCTCCTGCCCATGAAAAGCAATTCCATCTTCTTTGTTTCTTACTGCAGGTAATCTAGACCTTGAAGAGGCAGAAGATTTTTTTCCATTTTGAGGCTAAACTCAAACCTGCTGAAAGCTGTGCTCTGTAGTTGGGTTTAATCAGCAGTTATTTTTTCCATAAAAATTACAGGTTCTAGCTCTCCTGGCTAATCGACAAAATCCAGACTGATGGCAGCAGAGGAAGCCACTTCTGTTTTGAGAGAATTGTGGAGGTGGGGGAAACCATGTGGAGGAAAACAGCTTTTTTTCAGGATAAGATGATCTAACTTAACACCATTTTCAGATGTGTAAAAGTAGAAGCAGATTGGAAATGTAGGGGTTTTTTAAGGTTTCTCCCAAATGTTCATTATTGTTAGTATACACTTCTGTTGTTACTATAGACTTGTGTGAATCAGTTCATCAAGGAGATGCTTCCAGTTACCTCCACATCCTGAGTGACAATATGGATCAAATCCTTCAGAATGCACATCCCCAACTGAAGCTTCCTTTGGGGATCCTTAACCATTCAACACCAATTCAGCGACAGATGAAGCTGTCACTGCTGTACTGTTTCTGGCCTCAGCAGGAGGATGGAAGACTGAACTGTCCAACCCAACAGTATCAACCTCCCACCTGAACACCACAGCTGTCAAAAGGCCACTTGGCATCAGCAAGTTTAAAATAAGCCTTAACGAGGTAAGCACAATTTAAAATCAAAATTCCAAGATTTCGAGCACTGAAGTGGATATCTGAAACATGAGAGAAAAGACTAGCCTTGTCTACATACTCAGGAGCATAGTGCATGGGCTCCAGGATGCATGTACCTCCAGAAGGAATGCTAACCAACAGTGGTACATGCGGCCAACAACACTTCTGAAGGCTTTCAGGTGGGCAGCCCACCTACAGTATCTTTACGCACATAATTTAAAGTTCCTTAGAAGTGGAGTATCAAAATTAACACTATTCAGCCCAAATCATCCCATGTCTGTATTACAGATGTACGTCTTGTGAGCATAATTCCACCCTGTACTGGAAAACTTCCAGGTCTCCTGAACCATTAATGGTGTTCACATGGAGCCACTGCCAGAGTCCTGAAACAGATACATCTCTGGGAGATTCAACAGTGACAGCAAGGTCACAGGTACAGATCTGAAATCACTGTAAATCAGTAGCTATTTCAGTCATTTGCCAGTAGCACTCTACCATTTTTGGGATTTTTAAAAATATTATCCACTGGCTTATATATTATTTTTACACTGTTCATAAATACCATTGGCATACAGAAGACTGCATCTCCCACTTCCTTTTTTTTAGATTGCCTTTTATAAATTTATATAAAAACCTCACAAGATTTACCTACTCCAATGAATGTGACTGCAACTAGAGCAGTATTACATCAAGCTACAAGCTCACCAGGTAGCCAGCCCCCTATGAAAATCACAGAATAGTCATAGAATCATAAAGCCACAGAATATCCTGAGTTGGAAAGGATCCACAAGGACCAAGTCCAGTTCCTGGCTCTGTACAGGACAACCCCAAAATATACTAAGTTATGCCTCCTTCACATGAATTACGACTTTAAATTGTGGCTCTGATTGAAGGCAGGCATTACAGATCCTCCCACAGGAGGATTCGCTTTATCTGCAGCACGCCCACGTGCCCTGCCTCCTTTCTACTGAACTGTTAGCTGTATATACTTTCATTTCTTCTGGACTCCAAAAAGAGAAAGTGGTGGAGAACATGCACGTGGACAACTTACCTGGAAGAACTTCAGTTGTGGCAAATTCTTGTCTTCGAATGTTCACCTGATTTTACATGCAGGCTGCAGGTGAGCCCAAAGCAATAACCCATCTCATCTCCCACTTTCACAACTTACCTGGGTCTCGATATCCTTGAGGCAGGGGAACTGCAGTACTACTGTAGCATTGACAGCACTGCTCCAGGATGTCTCTGCAGCTGTAAAATGGTTGACAGAGGTAAGGCTGAACTTCTGCAGCCACTCTACAGATGCCAGGAAACTAACTTAGCAAGGCAACCAGCGCCTTTGTGCTGGGTTGAAAAGGTAGCTACTTGCCTTCAGCAGTATGAAAGCACAGCCTTATTAGTTCTCTAATTAAACAGTTTTGGAAATTTTCAGATGTAATAACACGGCCAAACCCCATCTGAACAGTTCCATCCCTGGTACGTTAAAAAGGATTGGGTCTACTTGACACTTAACTCGGTGAGAACACGATGTCTCACCTGGGTGGGCTAAGAGAGATGGGTGAACAGCCTGATCTGTATTGCAGACAGTGTACTCACTGTAGAGACAACTTACTGTTTAGATACCCCAGTTTTAGATCCTCTTGCCCTCGAGACAGGGGAGATCTGTTTTTCTGGTGATGTGCGCTGTTAACCTGAATGAAGCCACGCTCTGTATACAGTAGAAAAAAACCTGGAAATATTCCAGATCACCTGGAATTACTTTCATTAGTGTATGGGTTCCTTGGGGGACCAGGTACTCCGCATACATTTTGTCTGGTATTCCCAGTAAACCTAGGCTCAAAGGTGGGAAGCATACATCAGAGTAACCAGCATCAAGTCTTTCAGCCACTGAAGGAATACAGGGGCCGATGACTCAAGGACCTTGGACCTTGCCTGTACAACACTGAAGGGTTTACCCATACTTCAGGACACAATTAAGACAACTGAGCCACGTGTAGTACAATATACATGCAGCTCTCTTGGGGTGCAGACAAATAATTTTAAAAAATCAGCCCAGAGAAAGATCTATCATGAAACACTGTTTCCTAATGTAATTTTTTCCACCTCTTAACTCAAGCCCACTTTTGCAATTATCCATCACTTCTCACAATCCCAGTATTTCCCCCACCACCCCCCCAAAATACATTTCAAGATTTTCAGGAATACAAAAGTGAACATTACTGGGCAAGAGCATACTCACCACTCACCTATTTTCTGACTACTCCCAACTTCCATGAATACAACGTCAAAGTGTAGACATGTCCAATCAGGCCACAAGCATTAGATAACTGGGAAGACAACTAACCATCTAAATACAAGTCAGACAGCATTAAAAGACGTGCAGCTTAATGTTTTACCAGTCCTATAGAGCTTCATAAAAATATAAAAAAATTCAAAAATATTCCTACTTTCATTATAATTTTGACCAAACTCAGTTACTTCAGGATAGTATTTCTTCTGTTAAATGCAGTACTTCAAGTACTAAGAGTCTGAAATCCAAGATTCCTAAAAATATTATGAACATATTTGAACATTTGGAAGACTGCAGGCATCAAACATCACAAGATCCAAGCTCTCCATTTCCGAAGGAACAGAAAAACATTAACAAAAAATGTCCTCTGACCACCTCAGAAGAAAGACTTCCTGATATACAGTGTGGAGGACATGAAGATGACTATATGGATAAATTTGGAGAGCTTTATGCTCAAGGAAGGTTTGGCAGCTTGGGATAGATTTAGGTTCAGGCTAATTAAGAAAACCTGCAAAATTACAGATTTCCTTGTTATGATGTCTGCTCTGATACTCAAGTTGCAAAAATCAGGTTTCAGGCAGGTTGTTGAGACAGCCCAGCGACTCTCCCGCTGCAGCAGCAGGTTGTGACCACATGCACAACTGCTGGCCTCTGTGTAAAATCTACTGCTGAGAACTGCCCTGTCACAGACATTTCAAACACATTGCAAAGACTCAATCTTAGAAAGTGATTACAAATGAACTTTTTGAGGAAAAGATGGCTAATCATTTTTCCCCAATGCACACTCTTATTTAAATCTGAAATGGCTGGGATGTATTCACAAAGTCTGAGCACAAAAGCTTTGGCTTTTGTAGCTGGCAGAGAATCTCCCACACAATGTACAACGTTTAGAAACAAAGTGCTAATCTACTCTTGGGTGTGGTCCCACCTCAGATCTTCATTTCTCTTATTTCTATTTGTATATGAAACGTTAATACATAATATTGTGATTGTTGCAAAACTGGTGCTTTGAATGTCTGAAAGGAAACCAGCTCCTGAAAATATATGTAAGAAAGGGTCTCTTGTTTGCAAAGAACTGAATAAACTCCCCTTCATGGGAAGCACTGCTGTGCAAAGCTATCTTCTGTAAAAGGAGTAAGGAAGTGGGATATAATGCCTAGTTTCAAATTAATAACTAATATTATTTAGATTTTCTGGAAGAGGGGAAAGAACATAGTCATTGAGTTAGACCAAAAGTTTAATTGCTGTTTTTCAACTGACTATTAGAAAAAATTTCAAAAGATGGTATCCTTGTAAAAAGTTTATTCTACAACCACCTTTCATTCACTAAAACTGGTATTCCAAAGGGAATCAGATATTTTTAAAAAATACCACTAATGCCATTTTCCTTCAGCTTAAATTATTTCTTTTTTATTTTTCTAAGTCAAATGAGTCAATATATTGGTATTCCTAAATCATCCATCTTGCATTTTGATGAGTTAGTTACCATCATTGTTCTGAGTTATGAAATTTCAAAATCTCTTTGGAATACTAATTTCCTATTTATAGGTTTCAATTTTTTTATTTCACCCTATTTCCCTGATTCTTCTCTCAACAGTTGCTGATGTAAAATTTAATATAAAATATTTAGTCACAAAATAGTTATTGCTTTTATGCACATTGTGGTAAGATTTTTTTTTTCCAATAAAAACTATACCATCTTCCATAAAATCCTAAACATATTAAGAACTGTGATGCAGAACAAAATTACACAGTGTGAAACAGGTACCAGCACAACAGTGAGATTATATTACATCAAAAAATTTTAATGGTCCCAAATATATACTCAACAACTAAGCATACACTCAGGGGGGCAAAAAAAAATTATGACACAAAAGTGACCACATCTAGAATTCCACTCAATCTTTAATCAAGAAGGGACAAACAAATCCCCCACCTCAAAAAAAATTTCTGCAGTTTAAAGGGCAAAGGGAACAGATTTAAAAAAAAAGAGGAAACTTTATATTCGGCCCTCCCCCGTAGAGGTTTTTAAAACCTGTTGTAGCTTGAGTAAAATGTTCAGAATGTACGATTTCAAAGGCAGGTCTCTTTTTTACAAAGAAACTGCTGGCATTCTAACTAGTGAAGAATTATGGCAAAACCCGCCTTTTCTTCAGAAGTCTCATACATGGTCCAAGAAAGCATATTCTGATTGTAGCAACTGACCAGCCAATCCAGAGTTCCACTAACAAAACTCCTGCCCTGTTGGCTTTTTTTTTTGTTTTGTTTTGTTTTCCATTTCCTTCCCTGAGAAAAGGGCAACATGTGGTCCAAGCTGGAGAGCTCAAAGGCATAAGTCTTTCCCCTAAACGAAGTATTTCTCCTTCTTCTGCTCCTTTGAATTGGCACTTGATTGGCAGAAATCCATTTGTATAGGTTTATCTGTGTCACAGACAGTAATTCACAAAAGATTGCTGCTTTGCTGTGGGTTTGTTTTGTTTTTGGAAAATATATCCTTCCCCAACTGGTAATGTTCTTCAGCAGTTGCCATTATGATGACTCAAGCTTTGCTTTCTTTGACAAAAGTAAAGTTTCCTCTTTATCTTCATCTTCATCATCTTCTTCATCATCATCAGGATAATCTACAAGCCCAACGAGGCCTCCCTACGAAGACAAACACAACTACTATAATTAAGAAAATGTTTGCACATCCATACTTCACATCTGTATTGGAACATGATGTCTGCACAGAATATTGCCATAAGCATTCTGGTTCAGGAGGTTTTGAATAAAACGAAGTAGAACAAAAAGAAATCCTTCAGTATGAATGACATTATCTGAAAATTTTTAAATTAATAAATCCAAAATGGGGTTTTACCTATCCAACTGGAAGTATTTCCAGTTGAAATTAAAGTGAAGTCAAAAATCTTAGTTTTGCTGAGTGTCACTGCAGCTCCATCTGTGAAGATGTAAATTCTATTTTTACTGAGCACAGCTGACTGCAGTGAGCGATTTGGAAGCACTTCAGAAACAAATACAGAATATCCTCTGAATTTCAATTTTTGAGTTATGATACTTTTAGAACACAGTCTGTCTTCAGAAAAGTTAGTTTAAATGTGTAGTAGCTTAAAGATTTTTTTTGAGTAAGACAATGGGATGAGGTGTACAGGTTATAAAGTTTAAATAAGTTATCAGCTGAAAATGAAAATGTATCTAGTAGCATTAAAACCTTCCCTGTATTTCAAATAACCACAAATTTTTAAGATTAGGTAGCTCTAGAACCATGAAGAAGCAGCATAAACTTCTGAAACTTCCTCTAACTATGCTGCAATTTCTGAAGCTTAACCAGCATTTAATTAACAACGGCAGTTACTGATACTTTACTCAAAGATCCTACTACTTATTCAGGTGCCTAATGAAGGACATCCAAACCAGAAAATTTCAGTCAACTGTCTACCAAAAGACAACTTGCAAAAACATTACACACATTCTGTACAGTCACATACAACAACAGCACTGAGGATACTACCCCTAAAACAGGAGCATCAGATAATTAATGAAAAACCCAATTTCAACACTTTTCTGGTTTGTGACTGCGGCACATTTTACTCTGAAAGAATGTACCTTATGCCTGAATCCACAAGTGGTTTTTCAGTGCTCTGCATACTCAGTGTAACCTGAACATTTTTCTTCTGCCACCACTATTTGACTTTTTGGAGCCAATACTGTATGCAATATGTTCCATATGTAAAGACTCCATTTCAGACTCAAGGAATTACACTGTCTGGGAGAGAACAAGCCTCTAATAAACTGAACTGATTTTTTTCCCTTTTAAAAAGTGCTTAAATAACTCTTGGGTTATGCAAGGAGTTTCCTCCACAGAGGGATTTAGAGGAAGTGTTCCTTTAGTTCTTCTATCAGCAAAACTCTTCTAATTCAAGTGTTTTCAACAGAAGGCAATCCAAATACAAACTCTTAAGCCATGTTCAATTAGAAGAAAGAAAAAAACTTAACCCGCCATTTACCTTCACTAGAAGTTAGGTGAACAAGCAGTATGGTGGCATTAAAAAACAAGGATGAATCAGAGTTATTCCAAGGCTATGTGACAAGTGGTATACGTACCTGACCTTTCAGAAATGCAAACACGTGTTATGAAAATAAATGTTCATTATCTGAACTACTCCGTATCAACACTATCCCATCTGGCCCCCTGTGCTGGGAAAACACCAGTCACTATTTCTCTGACTTGGTTTAAATAGTTTTAGCCAAAAATCTGATAAAATCTAACAGTGTCCTAAAATGTACTTTAAAATGTTAGTTTTGAATATTTACTGCAAGCTGTAATACTCTTTTAAAGGGACTTTCTTCTATTACTACAATATGCTCCAAACCAAAGCTATATGTTAGTTTAAATGGTAAGTCTCACTAGGATATTAAAAATTGTTTTGCCTTACAGTAACCATCCCCAATACAATTTCTTTCTTTCACAAATGCCAGTTATGTAATCTGAACAATATTAAAAATGGTGAGAGCAGAAATCTTCAATGGGTGTGGCAGGACATTGTAGAATCTAGCAAACTTTTGGCCATGTTTCCAAAATATTTCTGTATTTTTACCTGCCAAATATCCCTGTGCAATTTAATAAAAGTAAAGTGTTATCTGTATTTCACAGTGAATATCACTGCTAAGAGCAGCCAGCGGTGTGCTTCCTGCTTGAAGAGTTTGGGCATTAAAAGATCTCTTATTTCTTCTATATACAGCAGATCTCGTTAAAATTGCTGAAGGCCAAACAATAAGTTCACACAAACCAGACAGTCCATTGGTGCTTAACGTGCCAGAATTCACACAAATGTGAGACAGATGCTAAAGAAAATTCCTACTCTATAACAGTGAAGTCAACCTAATTGAAAATTACCTTAGTTGTAATAGCTGCCATCTGAGATGTGCTTTTAGAAACTGATCCTGGTGAGCCAGGGGACCCTGGAGACCCAGGGGACCCAGGGGATCCAGGCAGATTACTTGCAGATGACTGGCTGGTAAGATTAGATTTTGTACCACTGGAAAAAGAAAGCTTGAAACTTGGGCTCTGACGACCTGAAAGGTTAGTTTTCAGAAGAACTTCCTTTTCTTCACTCTCTTTCACTGGAGGGGGAAAAGGAAAAAGAAAAGGCAAAAGTTACTGAATGAAACACTTAATTACAAATCACTTTACTGTGTGGAAAAAGGCTTAATACTTTATGTACAACTCAGTAAAGTGAGTCATCATAGACTTTTTTTCCATACTACTGTACCTACACCTACCAGCTGTTGCCACTGGCCAGGAATGAACACTTTTGTTCTATGAATGATATCACCTGAACATTATAAAGAAAATTTTTAATTATAAACCTGAATAAAACACAGGAAAACTCAACTATCAGCTAAGATCACTGAAATGCCTTAAGAAATCAACAACAACAACGTTTTGTATTGTTCTGCTTTTAAAGATAACAAAACTGTTTTAAAGGGGTGTTCCACCAACTTGATGTCACAATTTCAAAATCTACAAGCTTCAGAATAAACACATGCAAATCCTTCACTGCAGTAGGACTAAAATAATACAAGTTATGGCACTCATCTTCTCATCACTTACATTTTTTTCTTTCCATGAATTTACTGATAGGGTCCATAATATCCTCATCATTTTTAGGTTTGTCAGAAGGGGGCACCACTGCCTCTCCATCTTCCATATCATCCTCATCAGTATTAAACCACATTTCCTCCTCATCCTCCAGGGTTCTTGCATCCCTTCTGTATCTGTGGTTTCTCAAAATGGAGCGCATGCTACAGAACAGTAAGTTTTAAAAGTTTAGGTTCAAAAATCAACTCATTAATAATAAAACTTCTGCTCCACAGTTACAGTGACAGTGTACAGCTACATACATTGTAGAGCAATAAAAAACACCAGCAAATCATTCTGTAATGTGAACCTTTGTCTTTTCAAAGCAAGTATCATTAAAAACTTTTCTATATAAATCAAATGTGGTACAACTCTGCTAACAGCACTTTCAGACTATCTGTGCAAAATTTTGTAGCTTATAAACAGTATTATTAGAAGTAATTTTGATAAATCTCACTGAAGTGTTGCATTCAGGCTTGGTTTGCCAGTCTGCACTGATAAAAAGTTGTAAAACAAAGAGTTTAGAAACTATAGACTTTTCCTCTGAAAATACTTTGTAATCTGTCAGTATTCAGGGTCCAACATGTTAAACAAGGAAAATCAAATAAAAACCTAACTTAAATATTACTCCAGTTTTAAACAGATACATTAAAAAGACAGCTATCTCTCTCTGCCACATCAACCTGTTACAATTTTTGGTCAGTATCAGTATTTTCCATTCTTCAGAGCCCTGGATATGAGGTGCTACTCCAACCCCCATTTGATCTATTATTAGTGCTGGTTTATCTCAGTTCAGCCTTCCTTTTCTCTTTTCTCACAGAAGCTGTATTATGGTCTTGGGACAGGGATGTGCCCCTTGAAGAATGGTGAAGAAGAAGTGGAAGAGAGGTTGAAAACATTCTTTTCATTGCTAGATGTTCATTTTAACACTCAATTTCCAACAGAATCATGAAACCCTTGATGAAGCACTTCACAACTTACTGGCTGAAATTTAATATTTTTCATAAAATCTCTGTTACTGGGATCAAAATGTTAATAATACAACCTAAACCCTTCTGTTTAGAGAAAGGGTCTCGCATTAATGACTGCACGAAAAAGCCAGAAGGGGAAAAATTAGGAAATTACAAGGTATTTAATAAGAATGCTAAATACACTTTTAAAAATAAATCTAGTTCTGAGTAAGCTGCTTGCCAGCATTATCATCTGGATCTATACATCCTGCATCATTTTACACTGCATTTAACCTTGAGTTCTGCTTGTAGCGCAAAACTGTGACTTAAGTGGAACTCTTCTGAATACTTTTATGGCCCATGCCAACAAAATGTCGGTCTCCTTCCTTACCAAACTATTCTTTGCTAAAATATGTAAATAGATTCTTGTTATTTTTTCATGTTAATATTTCTGGGGTTTGACTTAAGAAATTACATTGACTGTGACAGGACTTGTGCAGCCACTATATCCGATGTAGGAAGAAGGTAAAAACTGAGCTGGCTGAGCTCCAGACCTCTTGAAGCTCTATTTTCTGTTGGATAAACTCATGCAGCACAACTATACACAACCCCTTAGCTCAACTGAAGCCAAGAAAAGACTAATGTTTTACTTGCTATACTGGATAGAAATTACTGAATTACAGCTGGCTGTTCTTTCCAACACATGGATTAATTTAAGTAAGAATCATAGGCTTGAATTTCACAGCTGTTTAAGTGATAAGCTTAGATGACACAAGCCAAAATAACATCATCTCACCTATAAAACATTAGTACTCAAAATTGCAGGTCCTACACATGCTCTTGGAAGTGCTTCAACATTTTAAAATAGATGTAGACTTATACTCTTTATTTTAATTGTACAAGTCTCAAATTTAAATACTGGTTAAGAAATCTTGTGGCAGGAAATAAAAGTCTGAGATTTTAAGATGTCCTTGTAGGACTAATCAGGATTAATTTTTTAATGTTTTCTCAAACTAATTCAAGACAGCAGAACAAGAACAGGTCTTGCTAACAATTCTTAAGAGTAACTCATCTATTCACACAAGCAGTCTATCTTGTTTTAATGACACTGGACAGCCTTTTAACCTTGGGTTACTGCATATTAAGAAAAGGAACTTTTGCTCTGGCAAGCAACAGAAAGTGTGATTCAAGTGTTACATCAGATTGCTTTTTACTCCATCAGCAGCTCTAGAAGTGACAAAAAAGTGTTCTCTGAAAATTTCTCTGCATATTCTACTTCTCAGGCATTTTGGTAGAGCTTATCTGAATATCTACTCCCACAACTAACTAAAATAAAAGGAAATCTGACATGTGAATTTTTTAAAGGAAAAAATCCACAGAATGGTAATTCAAAACTGAGCAATCATTCAAATCAGCATTGAAAATCCGTTATTTAAACAAATGAACTCTGGATATTCGGTAGCTTCCAGCCTCATTAAAATAGTGTACGTAAGTTTAGGATATGACCAATAAGCATTATGACTGGGAGTCCAGCAACTAATGTTAGCTGAAAGTTGATTTGATCAAAAATCTGCAGCAACACATTTGAAAATCCCACTTTTAGTCAAGTAAACTCGACAACGCTTGAGATGCAAGCAGGAATCTAAATTATGTACATTTCCCACTATCAGAGAACAATCCACCAATATTCTGAAAAGGGAATTAACACAATATACTATTAAGAGCATTGAGTGCATTTTACCTGTCAAGTTTTGGATTATCTTGTCTTTCCCTTTGTTGCTCAAATCGTAGTTTCAGTCCTTTGAATGTCTGCACATAATCTACATCTTCCAGTGCCTTCCAGTAATTTTCAATTACGTGAGCCGTTAACGATTTTATATCTTCCTACAGGAATGAACAAATATAAAGTGACTTACTTTCATTCAAATGAATTTATTTAATACAATATAAAAAGGTAACTGAAATGAGAAATTATTTTAAAATATGCCATATGAAGCACTGTATTAATTAGCTTATGCAAAAACTAGCATTAAGCATACAACTGCAGTTAAAAATCTAGTGTCAAATATTTAATTAGCAAAACAGCGTCAAATTTTCTGGAAGTGTCTTCTTCAAAACACATGACAGAACCCAAAATCTGATAAAAAACCCACACCAAACCCAATTCTAAAATGCCTTTCCCACTGTAACTTATAGATATTTTTATATTGATAGATTAACTGGTACCTGTTGAATTAAAAACATGTTTACGAGATACAGGTTTGGCATTCATATTATTTCTTTCCTTGTCGCAAATAAATTACTTATGTAAAAATAACTACTCAATGCATTTGTTTAGATCGAGAACAAGAAAGCTATTTTTCATCAGAACCTAACATCAAGTTTTTTTCTTTGTGGCTATGCAGTATTGGTGAAGGTCCTTTACAAAAGCTTCTCAACCCTTCTGCTGTTTCAGTTTAGCTTTGTGGCTGCCCAAAGCCACTCTATGCAGCTGAGACTAGCACAGGTCTGCACACTGCAGCAGGAAAACTGCTCCTGTGCAGTGTTTTGCTTTCTTAACCATGCACAGCCCTTGAAATGCACTGCAGAATAAACACCCGAATTACCATCCACTAAGGGTTATGTGCTTAAAAGTGATCTTTTTGGTTATGTGCTTAAAAGTCATCTCTTGTAAACGGTAATACACCAATAACAACAGAAACATGCTTTTTAAAAATTTGCTGTCTTTAAAAACAAACTTGGATGAAAAAAAAGGGACAAAATTATTGACAGCTACCAAGAAGTAGTCTGGGAATGCAACCTTGATATCTGTGTGAAAAGGTGGATAAGAAAAAAAATAGTTATTTATTTTCCCATAGTATGATCTGTAGAATCAGCACCCAATCTCATGGAGTACTGAGACCATACATGCTAGTATGATCCTGGCTGGACACCAGGTGTCCACCAAAGCTGCTCTATCACTCCACTCTTCAGCTGGGCAGGGGAGAGAAAATATAATGAAAGGCTCACGGTTTGAGATATGGACAGGGAGAGATCACTCACTAGTTACTGTCAAGGGCAAAACAGATTCAAATTGGGTAAATTAACTAAATTTATTACCAATCAAATCAGAGTAGGACAATGCAAAAGAAACACAAATCTTAAAAATATCTTCCCCCACCCCTCCCTTCTTCCTGGGCTCAATTTTACTCATGATTTTCTCTACCTCCTCCCCCAAACGATGCAGTGGGACAGGGAACAGGGGTTCCAGTCAGTTCATCACAAATTGTCTCTGTCACTCCTTCACTACTTCTTCCTCAGAAGCAGGACTCCTCACACTCTCCCATGTGAGACAGTCCTTCACAAACTTCTCCAACATGAGTCCTTCCCATGGGTTACAGTTCTTCACAAACTGCTCTCGTGTGGGTTCCTTCCATGGCACGCAGTCCTTCCCAAACAGGCTGCTCCATTGTGGGTCCCCCCATGGGTTACAAGTCCTGCCAGCAAACCTGCTCTAGTGTGGGCTCCTCTCCCCATGGGGCCACAGTCCTGCCAGGAGCCTGCTCCAGCACAGGCTTCCCATGAGGTCACAGCCTCCTTTGGGCATCCCCCTGCTCCAGTGTGGGGTCCGCCATGGGCTGCAGGGGCACTTCCTACCTCCTCATGGTCTTCAAGGAATTTCTGCTCTAACCTTGGCCAGTGGCACAGTAATCTTGGAGCCAGCTGGCATTAGCTCTACTGAACACAGGGGAAGCTTCTAGCAGGTTCTCCAGATGCCACTCCTTTAGCTGCCACCCAATAAAACCTTGCCACACAAATCCAATACAGCACAGCACAAATCACGGTCACCTATATGGATTAACTTTTTTCACAGCTTCAAAACCAGTTTTCAACCAACTCTGCTATGACTATCAGGTCATCTCAGCCTTAAATTATCTTGAGTTCCAACTCAAAAAGGAAAGAGACGATCAGCACTGAAGATTTCAAGAGGTGACAAGGCCTGGTGACTTACTCCTCCACAACTGTCTGCAGCCTAGCTTGGCCCCACTTACCACATTTACAGTCTGTACAGCATCTGTCAGAATCTGGATGCAAACAACAGGGAGGAAACAGTACTGTGCAGACAGCCAAACTGGCATGAATATTTAAGAGGCTCCCCATGGAAGGGACTTTGTAGCACTCTGTTAATATAATCAAAAGACTGGTATCTCTTCTGTATATTTTCATATTCCATTGAATTGTCATTACAGAGGAGAGTTAAATTTGATGGGTTTGTAGCACTGGTTTCACATTACACTTCTGTCATACATAACAAGTCCATCCAATTTGCATGATGAAACTTGATTAGTGCTGCCTTTGCAAATCTGGGTACTGTGAGTACACTATCAAGTGAATTTAATTTTCAAGTAACAGTACTGTTTAAATGTAGGAAAGAACATGTACGAATATGTAATGGTGATAGAAAAGAAGGTTTATATAAATACGTATCATATGGTTCCATTATAATAGCATAATTTAGGGCAAAAGCAAAAAGAAATTGAATTACAAGACTAAACAATACAGTAATTATCTTCAGCATGTAACAGCACTCACCACTCTGATAAATTCGAACATCTCTATTATGGCAGAGTTCATCAGATTATAACGGGAACCATTATTTAGAAATGCTTTGACCACAGGTTCAAACAAAAAACTTTTCATTATATAACGGTTGTAGAATTCATCTTTTAGCCCAATTATCTTCCTCTTGAAACGAAGGGCACCTGAAACAGAAGCGTTGTCAAAAGAATTTTTAAATTTAAAAGAAAAAAATGCAAAAATTACTCAGCATTAGTTAGAGCAATTTACAACCTTGGTTTGTACACAGCCGTATACTACCAGAAATAAGTAATACATTCAGCTGTTCTCTGATTCTCTATAGTCTTGACTACACTGTTGAAGATTACTTATCTGTTTTAGCATAAAAAAATCCTCCATCATAATTGTACAAATGAAACTATCTCTGTGCACTGAAGAAATAATATAGTATTAACTATCTTATAACTAATATAAAGGCGTATTTTTGATTTTTAAATTACATATGGTAAAGGTAAAATATTTTCTCAGTAAAGAACTGAGAAATGCGCTTATCATTCCCATTATTCAAATGCAAGTTTGATTAGATTTAATTAGTTCTATTTGATTAGGATATAAACTATCTCATTTTAAAATTGGTAAATGACCTTTTCTTCACACACATAATAAGGCAAAGGCTTAATTTACAAACTGTTTGAAGCTCTTTCTGAAACTCCAAACCATATACAAGTGAGAGAATGTCCATGTATCACGAGAAAGTACAGTATGATCTCATTAAAAGGCAGCACATTTTGCTTAGCAACTAGGTGTACAGGAAAAAGATTATTAAAGATCTAAAATCAAACGCAGGTTATTCAGTTACAAATTTAAAAGGTACTTCTCACTGTATGGTACTGCTCAGTCAGCTTAAGGCTTTGTTTAACTCTTATGTGCACAACAGAATTATGGAGAAAATCTCTTACTTGCCTTCAGAATTAAGTCACGCTGCTTTGCCATTACTGAGCTGCACATGGTCAAAAAACTATCAGAGTTTCAAGAGCAGCACACAGAATTTCTGTGCAGTTTAATGCACTCAGGTAGCTGTATCTCTAATTAAGTACCTCTGATAACTTCTACTAAAAAATATCAAAGCTTACAACACTTTTCTTAGTGTATTCAATACTGACAGACCATCTTTTCAAATCACCTCTCCACTGAAATGATTTCCATATTCAATCATAACTTGTCACAATCTATGAACGGTGTTCTCCCAGCAGAATGAAGACACATAATACTTCACATTGACAAAATACCAGTTTATTCCTTAGCTTTCAGACTTACACAATGCCAGGAAAGCGTGCTTCGAGGCCATGAGAACGAGTACCCTCCGCAGGATATCTTTGTTAATGATGTAGTTCTTTATGTGGTAGGTATGATGTTCTACGCAGAAAGTCAGCAATTCCAGTATTAATGCCAAGAGCTGGGCTGTCTGAAAATCATCTGGAATAGAAACAAAACCCAAATAATTAAACTTATCTGGAATAGTGCCTTCAGAAGCTAACTTCAAATATCCAGTCTGGTAAACATTTCCAAGTTCTTGTATATTCCCACAGACAGTTTATGGGACGTGCTGCAGGATATGTTTAGTCTTTAAAACAGAAATTGAACAAGTTTGTTATGGATTATTTTCTATAAATACAGATATGGCAGAAAACCTCCTAAACTACAGAAACAACTACATTTTCTTAAACTGGTGTTTGAAGAGTACAGAACTGAACACTAACACAAGCAGTCAGGCTTATTTAACCAAATCTCATTGTGATGTCCACATATCTATACCATAAAGTATCACCCCATATGCAGTGCCTTGACTAAGTCTGAACCAAAGTTGTGATCTATGATACCTTTTAACAAAACTACTATGCAAGAAATATCTCAGGCTCTTTTAATACTTGTGATAAAAACTGCTGCTAGTAGCCAGCACGAACAGTTACTTCATCACTGATCTTTGTTTTCTTAGCCCAATGTAGGAACAATACCCTCAAATTCAGCACACTTCTTAGGGGAAGTGTTGCAACATCTCTGGTAGTCCCTGACCTTAAAAAACATTTATGCATGTGTACAAGTCTATGTCACTGAACTGCCTCATGAGTCCCCACAAACTACAAAAATACTTTAATTTTTGCTGAAGCCAAATTTGCAGCAAATGTCACTTCATAAATCAGGTCTCTTGTTATGCTTATGTGTTATTCAAATGACTAAATCATGAATCAACACTTTACTTTGAACTATGTAACACAATCTCAGACTCTCTTTAAGACAGAAAATGTCCTTTGACAGGTATTCATTACCTTTGCTAGGCTTGTCCTCTGTAGTATTGGCCAATAAAGGGGCTGTCAGAACATGCATACAATGTTTGTAGAAGAAACCCAAGAACTCTGTCTTTTCTGTTTTCTAAAGAATAAAAAAAACCCACACGTAAAACATATCATCAAATACTCTGAGAACCCCAAATATAATTTCATTTCAAGGTATTTACTTACATTGGCAGTGGCAAGCATATTTTCTGGATCAACTAAAGTTCGAAGCAAACCCATGAGTAGCACTGCCCCTCCAAGTTCTGGATCTGTGTCACAAATCATGTGTTCTATAATGAGGTTAATGAGCAATATATCCTAACATGGGGAAAAAAAAAAGAAGACAAAAATCAATTCTAATGCTACTCCCTTTTCCCAAATCTGAAATTACCTTCTGAAAGGGTTACTGCCTGGTTAAAAATGTGTTCTAGCAAAATTTTGTGAAGTGTGAACAACTACCAAACAAAAAACCCCAAACTTAAGAAAAACAAATTAACTTTACATACCACTGATACATACTGATCAGTGGTTCAACAGGAAGAATGCAAGCAGTGAAGAGGAAACTTTTAAAGCAACTAAAAATGGTAATGAAATTAACAATCTAATTTCGAATTTAGTCTGAACTGAAACATCAAAAGATCAAAAGCACACAGGCACATCCTGAACAGTCTCAAAATTCAACTGATTTCTGGAAGCACTTTCAGAATAAAGAAGTTTTAATTTGTAACCCCCTTTAAAATACATGCCAAAACATTTATTTCCACAAACATACAACAGGAAATTTTATAATGCTACTGAACTTTATGAAATTATTTTCACCTAAAAATAACCCTAACATGTATTTGCAGAAAGCAAGAATAACACATGAAAATGAAGAATAACATTTACATTTAGGAATACCTAAACTGAAGTTGCTTAGTTACCACTCTTCCCCATAGAAGAAGACAGGCATCAGACACAAGTGTCTGGAACCACTAGCAATATTCACTGTCCCCTTTTCTTCAGTATAGAAGCAGTAGCATTAGGAGCTTCCTGTTCTCTGGTATGTTTTTGGCAGTTCCAAGAAAAAAACATTAACTATCTCCTCTGTGGAAAAGGCAGCACAACGTTTTCACTCCACTGGATACCACTCTGAAATACCTTTCTTGCCACTAGTTATGTGCTAACGTTTTGTATTAATCAGTTACAGAGGATCTTTGGAAAATCTGTCAACAAGTGTTCTTAAACATTCAGGGCCATAATTCCTCTTTCAACATGTATGATAATAAACTGAACACAGGTTTCTCATATGTAAAATAAAAACACATGTACATGCCAATATCAAGACTGAAATTTATATTTCACATTTTAAGGAGGACATTGTTCAAAACATTTTGTTTTGCCTGTCTGACTGCTGATGTTAACCAGAATGGTGGTTTATGGTAACCTGCAACAAGTATCTGTGAACAGGTGAACACTCATGTCACCTGACTAACAGAACTTCTAAAAGCATTGTAGTTCAGTGTCCTGTTACCATCATGACTATATATCCCATACTTCTTCAAAACCAGGGCTCATGTCATCATAGAGTCATAAATCTAAACCAGTAATTTCCAAAAACACTACACACATTTCTGGGGACTCTCCACTTACATCATCATTCTGCTGCGCTTCCTGCATGACAAACTCTCGTACCATGGATGGGTTGTATTCAACCAAATAGGAGAATATATCAGTGGCTGCACTTCGTACTTGTGCATCATCCATACCCTGGAACAGTCAAATAAAATCGTTTATGTTTCCTTGAAGGGCTTAAATGCAACCAGAAAACATACAGCTTTAATTCTTACTCAAAAGTCATACCTAATTATTGCTAAAACCATATTCTAAAACTGAGTCAACTCTCACTGCTTCCCTGTACATTTAACAATTGTTGGGCAAAATAAATTTTATGGTTTTGCTGCCCTTCTATTTTCTTACTTAACTGTACACCAAAAAGTATGTAAAGATAGGAAAGCAAATAAGAAAACAAAACCAGAAGAATGCCAATGTAATATTGTAACTGCTTTAGCTCGAGCTAAGCTAAGACAAATGAAGCAAACACAGCAGAGAACCAGTTGCTGAAGTTCGTGCTGAAGTTACTTTTTAAAAAAACCTCGCTGGAGATGAACAAAATTGTTATGACAAATAGAACTGAAATGACTTACCAATATGACTTCTAGTGCAGGCAGTATGCCCATATTTGATAAGGTTTTGAAAAATGCATCTCTGTTTTGAGGTTGCAGTGTTTGTGAGAATGCACAAAACTCTTTCAGAAAATTTACCTGAAAACCAGGAATATACCAGTCAGATACAGGTGTCCCTTTGTGGTAACTGTCCCTTTCATGTATATTTACAGATTTCTTACCAATTCCTGTCTTTTCTCCTCATCTGTGGCTTCATCTGTTAGTTGTGCAAACAAGTCTGTCAGAAATTTTTCATCTTCCTACAAAGGCAAAACAATACCATTTGTTTATTTGACAATATCAAAAGGCATCCAAGTATAACATAAAGTTCTAAACCATGCCTCCTGGAATTAAGAGAACATATGCTTGTATGCTGTAGTTAATCATACCAGTATCAGCTTTCTAATTCAATTTTCAAACAAATTAATATGAATCTTGGTTTTGAGTTTCAATCATGTTCAGCACCACTCCACTCCCCAATAATTCACTCTTGGTTACAACATATGTTGTGTTGCCTTTGGCTGTTCTTTTTCTATTTTCTACTGCAACTCTCATCATTTTGTCTATGACTTCTTCTTTATCTTCCTTCCCCTTTGTCACATGCCTGTCCCCTTAAACCACACTATCCTTGCTTCAACTGTTTACATACATTTATAAACATGACCTCACACACAGCCCTGCACACACATACACACACACACACACACACACATATATATATATATCTTTGGAATGTTATGAAATCTCTGCAGCAGAACAAAAGCAAGGACATGATGATGGGGGGGCTGCAGGAACGGGGTGAGATTCTTCCGCAATGCTGTGAAAAGGTTGAATTCTAGAAACTAAATTAAAACAAATGTTCCTACTATATACAGCATTTATTGGGTGTTCTGGCTGGCAGCAATCAAAAACTGTTCCATTATTTTCCATGCTGCTGTACCTTAGCAAAACTACAAACAGCAGCAAACACATTAGAAATCTATATTTTGATTGAAAGAAGCAGCAATACTTAGCTTTCCATAACCTTTACACTCCTAAGAACTAGGAGACTGTTAAAACAGAAATAAACCTTGCACCATCCTTTCCCCAGTATTATACAGAATTAAGACAGCACCTGCTTGAGAAAGATACCTGTACATCAGATATGAAGAGATTTTTTCAGAAATCTGCCAGTGTTCTTTCTTGTGAAGTCAGTAACACCATGTGCAATATCCCTCCATCCCAAAGCCACAGCACAAGAAACCCAAATCGCTCTGCTTATGTTTGCACCGTGTAAAGCAAAACCATGAAAGCACTTCAGATACATCCACAAAAACTCTCTTATGTTGTGAATAACTCAGTACCTCATCCAGGCTCACCTTGAAACCCTGCTGAGAAAATGAATACCTCAGTTCTGACAGCATACCTTGCTAATGCTGCTATAACACTGCCACAACACAATCCAGGATCTCTACGTGACACTGCACAACACAGATAAACCTAAAATAGGCTGGCACGAGCTACTGCCCTACAAGGCATCTCACCGCACTGTAAGGTAAACCCTAAATTTAGAATATGCCACAGTTCCTCTTGTCTGATGCTGTGCTGTGCTCCTAACCTGACCCAACAGTCACGTGACAATGAAAAATAAGGACTTCCAGACACAATTTCAGGCACTATTTCTATGACTGCTTCAAAATCAAAACAAAAGAGACAAGAGAGGCCTCACTTGAAGTGTACCAAAATTCACTCTAGAGGATCAAGCACAGAAGATGTAAAGTTTGACTTTCAGATATCAACAGTCAAACATGTTCTAAACAACTACTAAGGTGTTTGATTTCAAGAAACATAACTTTAGCTTTGATGAGAGAATACAAGGATATTGGACTACCTGCTATCCAGCTGTTACACGGCTTTGTAACTTTTCTGTTCTAATATTTAACTCATTAGATATCACAACATAACTAACCCACAGCAGAGATACTGACATACTTATTTACTGAAATAAAAGAAAAACCCAACAGAAACCAAAACAACTCCCTCTCAAACTCAAGTTTTTTTGAAGAACATGATTAGCAGTGCATTTAAAAAAAAGGCTACACAGTTCGATTTAATTTCTCTTTTTTCTGTTTTGATCAAGATGCAAAATTAATCCTAGCTATGAAAACTATGGAGAAGGTGCACATTTATCCCCAGCTGGAAACCATAACTCCTATTTCCATTCTCAGAGTAAAATCAACTTTTCACCTCTTCCATAATACGTGAGAATAACGGCAAGTCAATATCACAGAAATATCTCAGAACGATCACTGGGGAAAAATGATGGAGACGTCAGCATTTAAATATGTAAGAGTCATGATTAGAGTGCTTCTCCATTAAAAAAAAAAGTATACAATATTCCCCAAAGTATCAAATTGGGATTTTAAAGTCCAAATGTGGAAGGAGAGGAGACCCTGCGTTGTTGGTAACATGTGGGGTCTCATTTATGACCCACTGCAGTTACCAGAGACAGGTGGCTGGGGAAGCTGCACCTCCAGCACTACACAGCAGAGCAGGACAGGCAGGACCTGGCTGGGCAGGAAGGCAAGGGCAGGACCCCAGCTCAGCTCTGGGACCGGATCCTGCCACGTCCCCAACCAGTTCAAGAGCTGGTTGTCTGCAGCAAAGAGCAACCCACTCACCCTGTTACTGGGCCTGGGACTTGTAGAGGGAACTTTAACACTGGCAAGTGACAAAGGTGTCAATGCTGACACTTCATGTTTCAAGAAGAATTTGCAGAAGTTTGGTCTGTAATGATTTTTCAGCATTCCAAACATATACTGCAATATAATATTTTACAATTCTGCATTACATATAATTTTGAAACATTCCCCATATCATGTCCTCTCCCAAACCCTATTAAACACATTGTACTTTCAAATTAATAAGATTATCTGAAAGCTCCAGGACTCATAAAAACCATGATCTTTTTAAAATCAGACAAATTAAGATGAATCTGAGTGGTTTGAAACATCCCACCCTTACATGGATAATATGCAGTAAATGGCAGTTATTGTAAGAAAATAAAAACAACTTGTTACTAACTTCACAGTTATGGCTTAGCCCTGAAAAGCATTTAGCATTTATCTCATTCCAGATGCTTAATGAAAGGCAGACAGGTTGCTATACATGAGAAAAAACTTAGTCCTCTCACATTTATAGAAAAATTGTGATTGCAATGAATATTCTAAATACAAGGTTGTCTCTCTCAACCTGTAAAATTACTGTCAGGGGCAGCATATCTAAAGATACATTCCTGAACAGCACTACCAGAATCTATGGAAACGCTCAGTCTGAGGGCAGAGTTCACATATTTTAGAAGTGACAAAGCACCAACACTGAATGCTGGAATTACACAAATTTAGATGTTTTCTTTTTTCCCCAACTTATAGAAATTACCCAAAACACGCCTATGAAGTGAAAACAGTGCAAATGCATAATACTTTGCAGTATTTGGCCTCTTCATACAGACAAGTATCAGAAGACATTTAGATGTATCTTAGAAGCTGTGAAGGTCACAGCTGTTTTTCAAGAAAACAAAACTGCAAATGATAGTTTATGGGGTAATTGTACAATCTAGCTATTTTCCCCATGCACAGAAATTATTAGGAGTGGTAACACTTAAACTATGTGTACACCAGACGCCAAGTATATTCATTTACGCTTTTGCAAGATCTACGTAGATGCTTCTAGGATTTAATACATTTCAAAACTTATGAAGATAAAATCAAGTCAGGCCAACTACTCCCTCAATCATTTATGACTTTAAAAGCAAGAAAACCCACAGAAAAAGCAGGGTCACAAAAAAAGACACTATTTACATTTGTGATTTAACTTTCAAAGGAGTTCTCCTCCTCCCAAAAAGCACTTAAAAAAGGATTCTTCAAAACCAGGCCTCTCTTACATGTAATTAACTTTCAGTTATCAGATCAGCCATTGTGCTGTTCACTCTTTTATA
>NW_021940750.1:26936596-26991244 GCF_001715985.3 Manacus vitellinus
CATTTTCCACCTCCATATTCATTTTGGGCAGAAACAGTATTTTAGCCCATAAGGTGAAATTTTCATAATATGTGACCAGTGAACAGATAATTACAGCTTCAAACATACATTCCTTCCCGCTACCAGACCAGAAGATGTCTTAGTTTAAAATCTCCTTTATATCAGACTGCCTTTCCACACAGGTCTTCATCGGGCGCTACTTCCACTTGAATCAACAAGCTGAAACAGTAGTGGGATCCACCCAATCACTTACGCAGCTTCTGCACACATAGAAAAACATTTTCTACAATGAAGAACTTAACCCCAGAAATCAAAAGCATGCACCACTTGCAAATATCTTTCACCAAGTCATTTACCCCAGGAAGTGGTATCCTTTTACACTTCATTGCAAGCTGTATTTTGCTGGAAGTTAATCTCCAGTTTTTCCTAAGTCAACTACTATAAAACAGTGGACTGGATTTGGGCAAAACCATCAAAATGCACCGACACGATTCTTCCTCTAAAACAACTACAGATAATTACATTTACATCCATGAGTCTCAGTCAATAATAAGCAACTATCTGTAAAACTACTTTAAAAATTAAAATTCAGCTATTGTTATACATAAACCCAGTAAAATATACAGATGTACCTAAATGCCTACAAGTTTTTAGTTCTTGAAAAGGGAGATAGGGACCAGCAGTAATATAATTTCTGTCTTTAAAAAATCTGATTTCCCAGTACAGTAATACCATGTGATCACTGCTCTACCAGGCACAAAAATTATTTTAACACGTCAAATCTTCCCCTTCTACTCTCAGCTTTCCTGAAAATAAAAGACACTGAAGTCTAAATGCACATACCCAAAAGTAATGCTAACAATATTCTGTATTCTGGAAGATAAAAAACATTGCAGGATCTTGCTGGCAAAAAGAATATGCCAATGAGAAAGGGGGGAGAGAACAGACGGAAACAGTGTTTGCTCACTCTATGGCGCAGTTTTGCAAGTTTTTGGTTTTTTAACAACTAGTTAATAATACAAAGGGAAAGAACTGGTGGCCTCCAGTGTGAACATTAGTATATATTTTTTAAATTGCAAAAGAGCGTCATATAAAGCAAGAAACACCACTTACCTGTCCCACCCCCACTCTCAAAACTTGGCGAACTCCATGTTTCAGCAAGGTTTCTTGGAGGCTATGACATCTCAAGACTAGAACAGGCTGGACCCCAAGCAGTAAGAGCATATTAGGAGGGGCTGAAATTGCAAAAAAATGTTATATACCTCTTTCGTATCTTACATACAGCAAATCACAAAACCTGCCATTGAGTATTTTCCACAGCAGTTAATTCTGCAGGCTGGAAATATTGCTTTCGTGGCTCTACTATTCATCATGGAACAACAGTAATTAGTTTAGTAAGATGTTGACATGCTCACTTAAAATGACAGTTCTTATAAAATTATATCACAAATAAACTAACCTCAATTTGTCAGAAAAGCCCATCAGTGTAAGCATTTTTGTAAATATTATGGGAAAGCCAACCTTCATGAAGAAGGCAGAAGGAATACAGTTCATAAGGCTAAGTGCCAACTGTTACCTAGTCTCTATTTTTAGTTTTACCACAGAGGGGCAATAGTTATTTACCTACTAAAGAAAGCAAAATCATGAAAGCAGGTATCTTCCATGACTACAGAATTTGTTTTTCCTTAAACACGCCCAAAGTCTCCCTGATAAAGCCAGAACTCTTAAGAATCAGCATGTTCTCATTTACAGAATTCACTAGTTATAACTGAAAAACTGACCTAAAAGGTCAATGACCTTTACTGACCCATCTTGACAGCAAATGGCTGAAATAAAACACATTGGTAGTTTTGAGTAAAGTCACTCAGCCTGCCTAAAAGTATAAGACACAATCTATAGAGTCTTGTAGAAATTTCTAGTCACTTCTCTGAAACTAAGGTATGGCTGAGTGACAAGAGGGTACTACAAAATGCCACTCTGGTTAATACACAGCCTGACATGGAAAGGCCTCTTTAGAGCTCATTTTTCTTCATGATAGATGTAACAGGTTTTCTTTTCCTTTTCTTCACAGCCAGCAAGAGAGAAAAGAACAGAATACACAACAACTCAGTTGTACACGCAATAGTTGCAGTATGTCACAGGATATCAACTACTCAGGGAGTTTACTTTTATTCTGAGAAGTAAAATTTCTCAAAAGGAGATCTCTTTTGTCACATCCTCAATGGTCCAGGAGAGACAACCTAAAGTCAACAGCAGAGGCATTAACAACCTATATTATGCATCAACTAAGAACTTGAGAGTTGTCCACAGCTCCCAAGAAACTACCATGAAGCATTCTAGAGCCTTTTCAATTAATAATGACTTACAAAAGAAACCACTTAAGTACACAGGTAGGGTTAGTGAGCACCAAGATCTCCTAAGATCTACAATAATGAATGCCAGGAATTCCAGAGAACTTTAAATCTTTCATGAAGTAACACCCCCTCCACATACACCAAAGTATTCTCATACAACCAGCTACAGAAATGCATGTTAAACCATACACAAATGGAAGAAAGACCTTAGGAATTAATTACAGAACTGAAATCAACAAAAACAGTCTTTTAATTTTGTTCTTAAAGAATTATTTATTCTGCTTAAAGAAATGAGAAGGAACAGTATCATACATTTTATATGCAGACTGTAGGAATAAGGAGTGAAATGAAACTTTAGAGTGCAGAGATTACAGAAAAGGGCAACCTGACATATTGCTCTACAAATAAACAAAAAAATAAATGCCTGGTAAATAAGCTGAAACCTTGGTTTAGAGCTACACTGCAAGAACTTGAAAAATCAGCAGTGAAGCCTTTTAAACTCTTAAAAATGCAATGGACATATAATTTGTTATAGTCTCTTTAATTCCCTCAAAATCAAAATTGATCAACAATGTCAAATGATTTCCAACAGATTCTTATTTACAGATTCAGGGAGTTCCCACTCACTGCTATAGAGCTTTACTGTAAAGTACTAGGAAATGCAATATAACACAGGATGTATTATCTTTCTTGTGTGCTACCACTCTTGGTTCCTCAAAGCTGTAGAAAGCACTTGAACAATCTGAAATATTTATCTAACTCTGAAATGCAATGTTAATTCTTCTGGCTCCCACATACATGGAGTTCACTTTATTCTCAACCACAGACAACAGCAACAGAAGTGAAGATAAGGTTCAGAAATCCACTGTCACACAACAAATCACAACCAGCCCTGAGCATCCATTTCACCTCTAAACTGCAACTAAGAAGTCTGGCACCCACACTAAACCTTGCTATTGGAACCAACACTTACCCTGTATCTATTAACCTAACACAGGTTGTAAGAGACAGAATAAAGGAAACTCATCAGTCACTAGTCCTCAATAAAGTTATTTTGGGATGTCTGGCAAACACACCCTTAACAATTTTGCCGGATCAGGTCCTCTTTTTCCTTGCCCAGCTTCCTTTTCAAAGTTCAAGATCCCTCAGAATCAGCCACTGTCACCAAGACTCCTGAGTAATTCTTCCCCTCCTCCTCCTCCAGCCAAAATGTATCACCCTCAGAAATTTGCTTTTAACAACCCTTGCAAAGAAGACATTTTATGAGAGTATGACTACTAGTTATATTGGATACTCAAGGTGAGACCCCTTAACTGAATTTTTTTGGCATTGTCTCAGAGTCAGGCTTGTTAACTTTCTCAAATTCACTGTTACAAAATGATTAAGGTCTTCTGTTCCAGATAAGCAACCGTGACTCTGTTCATCAAAGACACACATGAGGACACGAACAGTTTGGTCCAGCCGAGCCTAAGGCAGAGCCCAGTACTACTGAAGATGCCCCAGGTATTCCATCAGGCCTCCAGTGGCTGCTCCAATGCCTAATTCACAGGTCCACCAGGCACGTGCCTCAGCAGCAAGGTCTGGGTGATGACTTGCACATTTGGCTGCTTATCAAACACTCCATATGTGGATATGACATATTAAGGCTCCAAGGGAGTGGATGGTGGATGAAAAGTTGTGAGGTCTGGTTTTGACAATTATTTCCTATATGAGCTTGCAAAAGGACTTTTCACTCTGCTGTATTTTCAATGAAATTATACAGAGTTCATCCTGAGAGTCAAACTGAAGATAAATATGATTAAGGTAATCAGTAATATCTAGCACTAAGTCCATTTCTTCAGATCAGACAGCCTCTACAAAGGCAGTGGCTATTCATTCATTAAACACTAGGAGAATTAAGATAATTAAGCTCTATAAACAAAAATATATGTGCTGAGTTAGCTGAAAGCTTTAGGAAGCTCCCCTGCTTCTAACTAACACTGTTCAAGAAGTTCATGGGTTGCTGCAGAATATTAAAGACATGCTGGTAAGACATCTACAGCATCATATAATCTCTTTACATTTGCAGTAACATACTTCAGGAAAAACTGCTAATTCCAAGCAGCATTATTTAGGGACTTATTAAGATAAACTCAGAAAACATTCAAGCACCTAAGGCTGTGTTGTGTTCTTCACCTGTACTTTCCAAACAACTAACTTAATTTACTTCAAAAATAGCAACAGTTACATCCTGGTAGGAGATTGTATTGTGAAATTTAGGCAAAGTAATTTAATTTTTTTTGCATGGTAACATGACAAAAAATATCCTTAAGTCTAGTGACTAAAAAGTCCCAAAATACAGGAAACCTTCAACCCTCAAAATTCCTATTAAAGTCAATGCCTCAAAATGCAAACAATACTATTCATTCCAAACAACCTTATTCAAGATTCTACATGTTTTCTCCATTTAAATAGTTACAGAGAATCCAATCCAAAACCAGACATAAGAACATATTTTCAACAACTCAGTGCTCAAATCCACATTTTTTCTGTCATACTCCACAATCACTTTGAGAATCACAGAAGTGAAGTTTCCACCGAAGCACCTCAGTTTTTCCAAGAATAATTATCCAACTTTATGTGCCCAAGTGCAAATAAGAGACTATGAAATTTTGAAACTTACCTGTAACATACCAACTATTTCCACTTTATTAAAAAAGATGAAAGAATGAAGTGTTGATAGCATATTTTCCTCAAAAACTGAGGGAGTGGGTAGGACCATATCTTGAATATACTGTACTCTGTATGTCTGATGTATTTTTTGCTTCAGCTCTGGATCAGATATAGGTATCACTTCTTTAAATTTGGCTGTTTTAGTCAGAAATTCCCTGTGTTTCCGTGACTGTGATAAAGACGGATCATATTCTAGGCATCCAATTACGTCCATTATACATTCCTCGGAAAACATGACTTCAAAAAGTGCAGTTCTGTTCAAAAGGAAAATTCCCTTGATAATTTCATATAAGTGGTGTAGTCCTTCGATGTTCTCCAAGTCTTCGCACACATGAAAAATTTCTAAGAGCTTCTTTATATAACCCTCATTTTCCAGTGCTAGCGCGAGTTTTTCACGGCGTAATGGTGAAGGCAGCGAAGATGCCACAAGTTCTGCAATCTCTTCTAGTCGACTGAGTTCACAGGATGGCAATTCTAGACCTGGTGATGACATGTCATCAAAGCGTTCTTCCTCAGATTCATCAACAAGGTCCTGAGTAATATCAACAGAAGGGTCTTTGCCTTGAACCTACAAAATAAAATTTGTCAAAAAAGTGGAGTTTAATTTTACTGCTGCTTGACTGTTTTTTATAAAACATAATTTCAAGTATCAAGTGCTTTTTCTCTGTATGGGCAAAAGAGAAGTGCAAATCTAAGTTTGACATTGAGTATAGCTGGTTTGGAAAATAAAGAGATGATGAAAAGATTTTTTCAAACAGAAGGTTTTAAAAAATTATTTCTACATTAGACATTTAATTTTATTTATTTTCTAAAAAAAGAAGAATGAAGAAAAAAGCTACATTTTATAAGTACTTCAAATAAAAACAGAAATTCATAATTACTAATATGGATGGCAACTTTTTAATAGACTACTAAACTATGTTTCCACTCTTTATTTTCTGCAGACAGATTTTTAAATGCAAACCAGTATTACATTACTGCAGTGACCGCTTTAAACACTTATCTATAGGCTATTAACTGCTCTTGATGCTTTTAAAAGCTTTTGCTACCTCAAACAGAGGAGAGAGGCCAGTCTTGCTAATTTAATTGTTATTTTCAGTACTGGAGACCTGCAAGTCAAAATCTGTTACAGTGCACTTCCTAAATACTCTACAGACACAAAATCCCCTTGTAAGAACAGAAAAGCCCAAACATTGACAAAAGAGTAGTGGAAAACTGACTGTCAGAAAAACAAGGCACAGGACCTGCAAAGACCTCTCTAGAGATATGAGGAAATGTGGAAAGTACAAATCAGTGAAAAAAACTGACAGATGCTTGGGCACCAGAGTGTATGATCTTTAATGACATCTTAATTTTAGCATCTGCTTGGAGTCTGATGTGTCAAATTCAGAAAGGCACTGCTGTGCAGAGCAGTAGAAGATAGTGTTCTTTTTCATCCTGAAAATCAGCAAAAAAATCTCTGGGAGAAATAATACTTCATTTGTAACAGCAAACCTATATTTAGATTAAAATCCAAAACACTGTTAAAAACCACATATTGTTCTGCTTATACATCAGCAACCACTTTCACTATAAATGGTATCAAAGTTTTCCTTTTAGAAGAAGTGTTCATGATTGAGAAAGCTTAAGATCTGTAAAGTACACTAGACACAAATACAATAGCGTGGCCTCAAAACAGGATGTAAAGACACTGGTTTCCTACAGAAATATTAGATCTTTATATGAGGGTGAGGAAGCTGGGCTTCTTATCTGGGTGTTTCCCAAGAACACAACTTCCCCTTCTCCCCATTTTGTTTCTGTCCCCAACTTTCAGTCCATTGACTGCTAAGGTTCCTGGAAATGTTTCTGTACTTATTTACATAAGTTTCTCTACTTATTTATGTAAGTGGTAAACTATTGAAAATACTCATTCCTAAAAAAAGGAATAATCTAGACACATGCCACTACAAAACCAGATTTTTTTGCTTTACTTCTGAAATCAGTGAGAATGAATTCCAAAAGACAGAGTGGAGAAAGCTAGAGGTTTGTTAAGAACAGAAACAGCGCACAGAGAGCAATTTAGACTAATTTAGAGAAGTCCCACATAATGTAGCAGAGAATTAAGAAAAGTTGTAATGTTTGGAATGGAAGAAAAAACCCAAATAAGAACTGACAAAGTGAACTTACAGCAGTGACTATACTGATTAAACTCTTTTAGGTATTGGTCAACAGTTAATACCTGACCAAATATTATCCACAAGCAATACTGATGCACTGACTATACAGTCATCTGATCTCAGTGGTAAAACATGTTAAAATATATACATGCTACATATAAATTGTTTGATTTCTTAAAGCTGTATCTTTAAGGTGACAACATAGGGATAGAGCTATCTCCAACTTCAACTATTGCATCAATCTTTCATAGCCTGGAAACATTTACATGGAAAAAGTTCTGAGAGGCACTCAATATTCCCCTCACCTGAAACAGAAGAATGAGAAATGTAGAAAGAGAAATGTAAATAAGATATTGTTTTATTATATATACCATATATACAATAATACATTAGGGTACATATTCAATAAGAAATATATTATAAATTCACAAAGAGCTCACATACATTCTTCTCTCTACAATACAGCTTTGATAGGTAATCTTTTCCCTTTTGGTCAACTTGGAAAAAGTTAATTATGGCATTAATTGTTATGAAACTTTTTCAGAGCTACACTTCCTTGGGTGATAATAGAGATGAAGAGTTATGTTAAGCAATAAAACCTGCAAATGCTCTAAAAGAATACCCAAAACATAGATTAGGTTTGTATTAAATTTCCAGAGGAAGGAGAAAGCGTTCAAATTCAAAAATGCAAAATCTCGGAGAGGTGGCTAAAACAATAGTCTTTACTATCTACTGTGTTCAGATTCATCTCTTAGAACAGTCTAAAAAGTCTGAACACAAACATTAGCATGAATTAGGTTGTCTCAATCTTACGTTTATTAAACTTACCTGACATATTTTTTCCCATATTTCATCACATCCTGCTTTTTCTTGAAAGCTAAGTGCCAAATCATAGTTTTCAGCTTCAGACCACACAATCAAGGTATCCTTTAAAGAGAAGAGGAGTATTTTCAGGTAATGTATTTCAGTGTTTAAAGAGTAAAATTTTAAAATAAAAACAGGCCGAGACCTAATTCTGACATGATAGTATTACAACACAAACGTAATCATCATACTTTTTAAAATGTTTATGTGTTCTAAGATTCCTAGGATTAAAAAGATTTCTGCATAAATCAGAACAAAGAAGTTTCAGAAAGATACTGAAGTAATTTCTTATTTCACGTGACCATAATACTGTAAATCTCAAAAAGGCTGATCCAGAATACACACTTCTACCTCAATGCACCCTCTGATAAAATACAATAACAACAGCAACGGGGTTTGTGGCTTTTATGTTTGGGTTTATTTAAAAAATGTTTCAGTTGGATCACATAAAACTGCACTTCTTCTTTAGGATCAAAGTTACAATCTTTTTTTTCCATTTTTATAGGCCCCAGAAGACATTGTGCTAATGCATAGAACAGTTGCTTAAAAGGCAGCCCCAAGAGGGCTCCAAGCTTTAAAGAACAGAAACCTGAATAAGCACAGTTAACTCCCTGAGAGTACACACACCTTCACACTGACCCACACACAGGAGCTTTACTTATTCCAAACCACAGTTCTGGAAGGAAGTTCTGCCCTAGATTTCTGGAAATTAGTTGAAGCCATGCTTAGCTGTATGTACTACCCAGACACTTCACCTCTCATCTACAAGAGAGAGAGTTCCAGAGTTTCTCAGAGCCCTCATACTGCATGCAAACCCAATATACCAAAGTGGTAGCTGATGCTGCAAACAGCAATGTCACACACTGATAAGGCATTTGATGAAGTAGCTAACAGTCTGCTAAATAACTCTCAGAATAACTAAATAAAAAATACAAATAAAGTAATAAATAAAATTAAAAGTAGAAAATAAAATCGGCATTATTTACACATCCTGAATTAAGTTTTATTTAAAGTCTTTTGTCTTCCTATAACAGCTAAAATATAGCCACAGTAAATATATATAGCTCCATGAAACTGTGTTATGTCAGCTAAGTGCCAAACTGTGCCTTTACTCACTAGGACAAGGGACATGAGGATTTTTCTACTTGTATTTCAATGGGAACATAAAGAATTTTTATTTCATTAAGTATAGATTTTGCTTACAGTGATTATTCCTAAAGAAATTAATTTTAAATATTTGCAAAAGCACTGTAAGTTGTAAAGCATTTATAAAGTTTAATACATTTTATTAATTAGACTTAATTTGCTTCAAATGCTAAAATGAACACAGAGGATAAAGAGAAATCTTAGACTTAGATTTTGTTATGCACTTACTAGAAAACTCCTTAAACTAAACTATAATCTAAATAGTACCATCAGCTAGATCCATTAGGATTATCAAGCAATACAATATAATCAATTTGCCATTACCAGAGCAGCTATACTGCTTCAGAGGCACTAATGGCTTTACCTTGTAAATGGCAAATAGTTTACCTTTTCCTTTTCCAAATGGTTGAGGAAGAGGTGGTACACAGAAGAAAGGGATTTAGGAAGACCACCTCCAAAATACAAAAGGAAGAAAAAAAATCATAATTAACAGCTTATTCTCTACAAGGTCATGGTGCAAATACTCTGGTAATAACAGATTGACAGCACTTGGTACTGCTGGCTCCTATAGAGCAAGAAAAATAACTTTACAAAAATCTAAAAAGTGAAGGTCAAAACCGAAATTTTTTGTTTACCATCTGTTAAAAACAGTATGTATCTTACTGCAGTATTCATTGTAGGTATCAGGTTCAAATTCTAATACATTAATCTCTGCAATTGGTATTTATACTGCAGTAATTTTCAAGGCCATTGTCTCATTAGCTCCACACTGTGTAGTGCTTATTTAATTAAAAATCAAAAAACACAACTAACCCTAACACCACATTTTAAGTAGATCCTAGCAGAACTTGCAACTTTCCCATCCAATTTTTACTCCACTTAAGTCAAAGTGGTTAGATTTCTAAGCAAGCCATTTTCCAAAAGAAGATCAAAATACATTTTCTTCTTGATAAAGAAAATGACTAACAAATAGGGAAATGACTACTTTTAAAACCTACTTTTGAAAACTACAGTCACAGATGTACAGAAGTGTATTTGGCCAAAATACAGCAATTGCTCTTGTTAAACAAGATCACCTACTGCTAAACACAGAAGTTCACACCTCTACACATTCTGAATTTTTAAATTTACTACTTCTTTGGAAAACAAAACAAAAAACTGCTGAAAGAAATTATTTGAGCAACAGAGCAATAATTTCATTTACTAATATCAGAAAAGCATTTTCCAATTGCCAACATTAACACTATTAAGTTATCTGTTGTCTTATCACACAAGTGTTTCATATTATAGATTATTATCAGTTACTCAACAGAAATCTACCAGTTGCTACTCTTCGATTTCTGGGAAACAGTATTTGTTTGTACAACCTTTCTTGCTTGAAAGGTCTTTTAAAAGGAGAACATGAAACACAGTGACAAAAGCACTTTGCTCTGTCACATAATACACAGTTCTGTCAAAGTTTAAATTCACTATTAAATGCAGACACTTATGAATGTAATTTCATTTTGTTAATCCTATAAAGCTTATAATTGTCAAAAAGAAGAGCAGCACAAGACAGACATGCATGAAGAAATGACTAAAGGAAATTCTAAATGTAGAGATAAAAAAATGCATGAATAACAGTATTGCTTCTGCTTGTTTTAAGAATAAAATCTATGTGCTTGATCTAAAATCTCCTCAGTATAATTTGAATCCACTAACTACTCTGGATCTCTCAGCTATGGAATAAGACTATCTGTTGCTTTCAAATATCAAACATTACTTCTTTTAACTCCAGAAAGCAACAGAAATTTCTCAAGAATGGCTTCACCATTTCAAGAGAAAACAGGAGCGTGGACAAATATGCTTAGTAATAGTAGTTTCTGGTTAGAGAGGTAAGGATATGAGTCTTGCATATTACACCTTGATGAGCATAAAAATCTTCAATTTTATATGATTCATAGAAGTTCTGGCTGAGTTTGATCAAAAACGTGTCCTTTGTTTTTGCATGACATACCAAATGTTAGCCTCTACACAAGGAACTGGATGGTATGATTAAAACATGTAAAATTTGTTCTTATCTAGCTCATCATTAAACACAATTTGAATGTGAAACTGCAGTATTAAATCACGGTTGGGTGAATTGTCATAAACATGGACAGATGTTTTATCATTGCAGGCTTTCATACTGAGCGCTCTGCAAGAATTCCAGCATTCTAGCTCCTCACTTTTTTCAGGATGCACCACAGTTCTTGGCAAGATCTTTTTTAAATAGGATGATAATCAGGAGCTATTTATGTGGAGTTCACAATCTTATCTCAAGCTTGAAAATCATTTGCTGCTTTGCAAGACAGTATTTTGACGGTAATGCCAGTTGGATGTGTCATCACCATCTTAGCCCATACAAAATCTGCTGGTCTCCCCAAGAGCATTTATGCAAATTTGTCTTCTTTCATATCAGTCTTCACATTATGACTGCACAGATGAAGTCAAGAATTTTTAAATGTAACCAGAAGTTTTAAGCACGGCCTCTTTTTAGGAAACCTGTGTATCTAACGTTCCCATATTTATTTAACGTTCCCTCATTTTTATCAGTGGAGGATAACTTTGTACACTCTAATCTTTATAAGGACACAGCCTGAGGCAACAATTCAGAATGCAATTGGAGATTTCTGTGCTGCTTCTCTCACTTCTGGCTGCATCAAGCCCACACGAAGCACATTCTGGTTAGTTAGAGGTTTTCAAGGAAGTACTACTGTGTGCTACAGTTTTATTTGAGACTTCATGCCTAGAGGAGCTAACCTTCAAACATACTACTGCAACAGTTCAAGCCAGGAGGCAGTGGCAATTGTACTTAAAAGAAATCTACCCTCTGACTTCTCATTTTTTGAAATTATTGCCAAAAGGCTTCTTACTTTCCTCAAGCATAAAAAGTTGTTGAATACACACTATCAGTCTAAAGTGCTCGCCATAACAGTCACTAGAAGTCACATGTTTATTACACGTTAAATCAGTTTTATTTAACAATTAGAAAGCTGATTAGCAGGTGTGTTATACAGCATTCACACTGATCTCCAAAGCAAGCCCTGGGATTTCATAGTGAAGAGTTTCAGACCAACTAGTACTCAGGAATTCATTCTGCTGTAAAATTAAGATTTCTTTCCTAATGTGATAAAATTAACAGAACTGTTACTGTTTGACCATGAACTCTCACTGCTGTTCATGTCCAGGGAGAACACCAGTCTCCTCTGTAGCTCCAAAACTTTCTCTTGGCACACCTAAAAGATTTAGGTTACACTCAAGAAGTAGTAACCCCCTACATTAGATAGGTCTTTCATAAATTCCTGTTTTCAGTCTTAAAAAGCAAATGAATCTTTTCCTACTAGCCCTCAAATGATTCAGGCCTATGACACTTTCCTGGCCCCCACTGAAAGTTCAACACAGTAAGGCTGTTTCTCCCCCTCTCGGACAGCCTGATTGCTAGTTCCTTATCTAGGCACTTATATTATTTACAGACACAGACACTTTCCTGGACATGCAAAGCCACCTTTCAACGTCTTGCTATGTAAATATTTACAATCAAAAGTACAATTTCATAAGCAGGCTTCTGTTTAAGAAATAAACTACTGGCACTACCCAGGTTTTTGAAGGTAAATATATAGTTATTGCGGTAGGTCGTGGCACAATCTTCGGGCTAAAAAAGCCACTCAAGTAATGTAATATAAAGTTTCAATTCTGCCTTTGGTTTTATGCATTTCCTCACCTGAAACCTGGTTATCTAGATCTGTTACCAATATATCCCTAAAACTGGACTAAACTCATATTCAGACTGTGTTCTGCTAGCTTCCATGAAAGCTCAACAGTCATACCTGACTTTTCAGTTAGTCATTTCACAGCTGCATTCCCATGAATCACGAGGAATAAAATCAATTTATCAGTTCTGTAACAGATCCTTGACTCACTGGCCTAATAACCATACCAAGCAACAGCAGAAAAATCAGATTACACATGAAAACAGACACAAAGGAAAAGAAACATAGTAATTTAACAGATGAACTGGCCCAGCCAAAACCCAAGAGCAACCTTTCCCCTTGTTTATCCCCTCAGCCCACAAATCCACATATTTTTCCTTACTAAGTTGGCTATAATAGGCATAAATTTTATTGAAATAGTTTCACTGTTGGCTTGCTTGTCATGACAGCAAAGGTAGGAAGTGCATCTTCTCTGAGCATTCTGCCAGTGCCTTTTTGGATCTTTTCAAAATTTGGCTTCTTTATTAATAAGCCTGCTCTCCATCATTCAAGGATGACCACCTTCAATCAAGTTACACAGCTATTAGATAGTACTCTCAATGAGTTTTAAGCTTTGTATTCTCATGAGGAACTGAAAAAGAGGCTGCAAAAGCAAGGGACATGACCCTTCTAGTGCAGAAGCAAGACTGTAGTAGGAAGCTGTAAGCAACTCAAGTCTTCCTTGTTTCAGGCATAAAAAGGGATGCAATACATACTTCATCATTTGGTTACAGGATGTTCATGGATGTATCTCAAATACAGCTGAGGATATAAGTCTTTATTGTTCTATTGTTAAAGCATTGCCAAAGTATATTGAGAAGTGTATACCCGAGTTTTCTCCCTAGATAAATGCTATATATTTTTTTCTCCTTTAGGGTTGTGTGGGAGGAGGTGTGTTCTCCTAATATACTAGTGCAATTTGTTTTCTGAATAAGGATCACTTGCTTAAGAACAGCATCTGTCACTAGCATTCTGAAATTTCAATGCCTCCACAAATATACCCCACAATTAAAATACCTTCTACCTTTACTAGGATATTAAGAAAACAATCAAAAGCATAAGAGGAAAACTAAGTATTCCATGTGTGACCCAACAATGCATTGTATAATTAAATTTCACTTACTAAACAAAATTTGGTTTCAAGCTGTGTGCTACTACTTACCCAGTAATTAAATCCAGTATATTCCATGGCAAAGTTATAGGACCATTATCTAACATTTTAAAATAAGAATACCAACACAACATATAGCTATAAACAAGAATACAAGTCAGGCATCCAAGTGGCTGTACTGATGCACATTTTGCTTTTTCTGAAGAAGTTTTTGCCTACAAACAGTACCTTAACATAAGAAATATTAAGTCCTTTTTCTGAGCCACAGGACATTAGTTTCTCAAGTCGTTTTCTTTCTAGCTTGTTTTCCTCATATGGGTTCCTTTCTTCTACTTCTAGTATAAGTAATGATGGCTCAGAGCATCCGGAAACTTCCACTAGCAGCAACTCTAGGTTGCAGAATCAGATATATAGACATATCTTTCTTTTTGAACACACAGCAGAAAATGACTCTTTATTGTGCCAAAGACTAATTTATTTGACTAGTGAAAGGATAGTTAAAAGACTGTCTATGTGTTCCATGCTTTAAGGAATTATTTCAAACCTCCAGATGGCAGATAAGTCTGGGAAGACTGGAAACCAGACCATGCAAGCTGAAGTATATCTCAGGTTGATGTATGATATATAAACCAGACAAAATTATGCTAGAAGCTCAGGTTAAGAGGGTATAGCATTTGTTGGTTTTGGGGTTTTTCTGTTTGTTTTGTTGTTTTGGTTTTTTTTGGTCAGGGTTTTTTGTTTATTTTTAATTTCCATGGATGTTTTCCACATCTAGGAACAGAGGCAGCAAGGCAAACTTGTCCTCAGGTCTTCACACTATTATTTTGATAAATAATTATCTAAGCTGTGCAGTTACTAAAATGCACATGGTGTATACCATGAGATTGTGTAATTTGCGATATCAACAATTAATGAGACCATCTGTTTCTCACTGGCACAAATAGTGCAGCATAGGTAGAAGGTTCTTTCACCAGTGGAAGAACTTCACTGTTTATCACAAAAGTATCTGTAAGGTTTTTGTTGAAGGATCCAAAGCAACTGGTACAGCAAGTTTCTGCAAGTTACCACACATTGTCTCTCCTTCCTTGCAATCACACGTTTCAGTTGGTCCAATAAAAGACTGTTTGGGCTGACACGAGGCTTGTAAAAAGAAACAAAGTCAGAACTCATCCACTTATTCCATTAGATATCTGAAGTGCCCACAAGCCACGTGCTGAGTATGTTACAGTAAAAACAGACATACTGCTAAGTACCCCTTAAAATGGAATGGAGGTTCACCCTCACAACAAAATTCTGAGACAAAAGCCTGGTAAGACCATATCACCAGACAGTTACTTTGAAGTATTAAGCCATACATTCTTGAAATTTTGTAAGCTCAACAACCGCAGGGAAATTCAAAAGCAAGTCTTCTGTCTCAGGCTGCAACCTCACCAGTACATGAGGTGACATAAGTGGCCTCCTGCAGTTAGAAAGAAAGATCTCATGCACTCTTCAATCTCAGTTCCACAAATGGATCCGTGTAAGGTGGCTTGAAACTTCTGCCAACAGAGTTACTGGTTTTTGAAGAGGGATTTGGAGTACCAAATTGATTTTCATGTGGTTTACTGAGTTTAGGTAGTTCAGAGTTCTAGAAGTTACTCCTCCTTTCAGCTGTTAAGCTCCAAGCTTAGCTCACATGGAAATCAGGTTTAAACTCTGAACTTGCATTTTACTCAGGGAATGGATAAGCAGACCTCACATGAAAAATAACAGGCTACAAAGCAGATTTAATATACACACTAAGAAACATTTGGCATTTCTAAGGCTCAGAGTGGAGTCCTACATTCAATCTATATTAGAGACTGCTTTGCTTAAATAATATGAACAGTCCACCTACAATTATAAATTTCTGTCTATGCAGCATTTGAAAACTTTAAGAACAGTACTCTTTCTTCTCCAGCACAGAAAATGTGGGGCTGTTCTAACGGGACAGATTCATATTTAATATTTTTATTTCTCTAACCATGTTTTCACACAATGGCCAGTACTGATTGTGCAGTGCTAGATTACAACAGGTCTGACCCAGAGTAGCAAATGCTGTTACACTGACAGGTACATGTGGTGGTTTGCACCAATCTCACAATTGTCTGCCGACTTGAAGTAGGTTTTGTGTCTGATCTGGCATAAAGCCTATTGATACAAAGCTCACTCCTCAGTGCTCTTTGAACAGATTTAAGCCAGCAAAGCAAGTTTACACTAGATCAGCACTTTATGCCATAGAGGTGTGAAATATTCAGTGTCACTTAAGGAGTCCTAAAGCTCAAGCTACTGTATCGTAGAACCATGACCTCAAACTAGTCAGGATTATAGTTAAATCTTAGTCTGCTTAGCATTTTTGCTGGAATTGATTCTTCAAACCCACACTGGCCTTATCAGTTGTTCAGTACAGGCTGTTTATACGGCGCATGATGAATTATATCAAGAGACAGATACAGGTTAAATTTTTCAAGGAAGGATATTTTTAGCCCATACTGATTGTCCCCATTCAGTTCAACACAGAATCCCACAAACAGCTGCAGCCACACAACCATCGGGACTGCCAGTGAGCAAAACAACAGCATGTTTATGCCTGCAATAAACTGTTAAAGCAGAGTGTTTTAATACATTAACTGTACTTGACAAGATTTTAATAAGTCTGAGCTGATCAGCTTTTTATTTATACAGAATGCTTTGAAGCAGTATTAACCCATATTCACCTTCCAAGTAAAGAAAACACACGTTAACATGTAAATAGCTTTAAAGCCTTCTAGTCTTCTCGTGAATAAAATTCCATTGAAAGTTGTAGCATCTGAAGCATAAAGAAGAAAAACAGCCAGATGACATTAAGTTTCAGATACTATAAACCTCAGGAACTTCAGCTACTTCGTGATTTTCACAATTATGTTTTACCTGTCTCTGCCAGAGCAATTTCTGATGGAAAACAGAATGCAAATTATCCATATAACTTCACAAAAAACGCAGAGAAATAACAAATGGATCATGAAATGCACAAAAATGGTGCAAACTACTTTGCCTCCTATTTTTGGTACAAGAACATAAAATACAATTTGCAATAGAGGAAAAAAATTACTATATTGCAAGATTGTTGACTGTGTTGTTAAAGAACCTGCCTTTAAGCAAGAGGAAAAGAAAAGTATGTTTACCTGTTGCTTCTGGTACGCAGTGTTCGGATTAATTTTGGACTCCAAAAGAAGAGAGCCTAGAAAATAAAAAGTTCCACTTATTTACATGTGTACTAAAATTTTAATCTCCACATGAATTTTCTGATCGTTCTTTCCCTGAGCAGGTTATTAACACCTTTCCTCCCAACAATAAGCCTGTTAACCCCTATTCTTGAGCTTTATATTTCATCCCTCCCTCAAAGATATTGTTCACATAGTTCAGAACAATTAAGAGTGCTCTGAGGACTGAATTTTAAACCTCTTTCTTATTCTGAGTAATGACTTCCACGAAAAAATTTTTAGATATTATAAAGTCTGCAAAAGTCAGTACACCAAAAACATCACAACTGCTTTCCACAGAATACCCGTGGTTGTTCCATGTGAAATTGTAATCATCTGGTATTTGTTTGTAAAGGTTAGCTAAAACACTTCTTTTACCCAGGAAACTTACCTAGAAACTAATGCTAGGAGTGGCAATCACTGTGACTGCCAATACTAAAAAACTTCACACATGATAAACTTTGGAACAATTGTTTCACAGCAGCTTATACTGATTTAAGACATAGAAGAGCAATTCCACTCTCACCTCTGTGTCTTTTTTCCCTTCTTTTCACATAAGCGTTGGCATTAATATGTCAATTTGGATGATCTGAAGGGGTGATCTAAGTGAAAACAACCCTTAAAACACTTTTTTTCTTGGTCCAATCACTTCTTCCATCCACCTTGCTGCTCAGCTGCACTAACGCTTTACATGACTTAAATTTATGTATCTGCAGAGTTGCACTAAGCATACATGAAGAAATATTGATAAGTTAAGTTGCATAGTCAATCTTATAATTAAAACATAAGGCTGCAAGTACCCCTTTTAAGTGGCACTTCTCCATTCACTTACCTATTTAAATTTATTTCTTAAGAAGAGTCCAAACTTTAAGTGTCAACTTCTCAGTTTCATGGCTATAGTTCTAAGGTAATCATAATACTAGAATATTTGCCACATATTCTCACAAAAGCTACAGTAAAGAAAAACTAAAATGCTTCTACCACCTCAAATGAATACCTGAGAACTTGAAGACAAGTGAACAAACCATTTGGATTTGAAAGACATACTTGGAAATTAAACCCGTACTTTCAAATGCCACAGCAGAATCAACAAAGGCTAGCCAGTTCTCACTATTGGAGGAGTATATGAAATATAAAATCCACAGCAAGAAATATCCCAAACCAAAGTCTGCAAAAGAGGTATCACCATCCTCAATCTAACGGGTTACAGTTACAAAAAAACCCTCCACACTCCCTTGCTGAAGAACTGCTACTGACTAATAGAAGATCACAGAATCATACAATGATTTGGATTGGAAGGGACCTTTAAAGGCCATCTAGTCCAATCCCCACTGCAATAAGCAGGGATACCTTCATGTAGATCATGTTGCCCTGACCTTGAATGATTCCAGGGACGAGGCATCTACCACCTCTCTGGGCAACCTGTGCCAGTATTTCACTAGCTCACAGCAAAGAATTTCTTTCTTTCATTTAGTCTAAATCTGCTCTCTTTTAGTTTAAAACCATTACCTCTTGTCCTGTGTCTACAGGTCCTATTACAAAGTCTGTCCACATCTTTTTTAAAGCCTCCTTTAAACACTGAAGGGTTGTAATAAGATTTCCCCTGAACCTTCTCCGGGCTGAAAGACCAAAGCTCTCTCAGCCTTGCCTCACAGGAGAGGTGTTCCACCCTTCTGACCATTTCTGTGGCCCTCCTCTGGACCCAGTCTTTCCTGTGCTGCAGACTCCACAGCTGAACACAGCACTCCAGGTGGGGTCTCAGCAGAGGGAAGTAGAGGGGCAGAATCCCCTCCCCTGACCTGCTGCCCACGTTGCTTTTGATGCAGCCCAGGACACGACTGGACTGGCTGTGAGCGCACATGGGCAGCCTCCCACTCACCAGCACCCCCAAGTCCTTCTTGGCAGGGCTGCCCTTGATCTGTTCATCTCCCATCTGCACTGACACCATGGGTTGCCCTGACCCAAGTGCAGCACCATGCACCTCATGAGGTTCACACAGGCCCACGTCCCGAGCTTGGCCAGATCCCTCTAGAGGGCATCCTGTCCCTCTAGCATGTCAACTGCACCGTTTCAGCTTGGTGCCATCTGCAAAGCTGCTCACGGTGCACTCGATCCCTCTGTCTATGGCACTGATGGAGATGTTCAGCTGGGGGAAGTGAGGGAAGAGACTGAAGAACCAGATCACAGAACTTCACTTGCTGTAAGAGTGGTGTATCATTAAAGAATTACATAAATATCAGAATATTATGTTGTCTGTAAGAAAGGTTATTACTTCATGAATTTAAAAGCTTTACCAAAATATTATTACATTCATTAGCTTCCCATGCATGTGATAATCAAGTAAAATTAATTTTTGTTATAATTAACTTACCAGTGAAGGCTGTTTGTTCCTCATTTCTAAGTCTTTTGTTCTACAAGAAGCAGCCTTCACTAACAAAGCTAGTTTGAGAAGCTATCACCTTGTCTCAACTACAAACTCAGATACTATCCAACAACAAAACTTAAATAAATACCCTTCAAGGGAAAACAAAGACAACAGAAAAGCTCTCACCTCAAATCCAAATATACTACCCTTTCTTTTTTGAGAGTTTTTCCAGTTTTCTAACCTGCATCTAACCTTACTTACCTCTAAGTAAGCAGCTTACACTTAAGTGTAACAGCAAAACTAAACAAAAAAGTAATCACAAACCATAGAGCGGGACAGAGAAGGAAAACATTTAAGATGAGCTTTAGTGATGAAATCCAATAAACTGCTCATACTTTGGCCATAGTCTCAAGTTTTGAATTTTGGGTTTGCCTAATGAACATCTAAAACCAGCAAAACCCTTTTCCATTATGATCATCAGCTACAGACAGTATTTCACTTCAGTCTTGCTTTCAAAGTCCAGCCTCTACTCCATGAAGTTTCAGAATATTGTTTTGTGCTATTAACTTGGCTAACTACCTTCTACAAACTCCTTCCTGTCTAGAAAGATTTAATACCAGCAAGTATGAATTAGAATCTTCAAAGAATCAAAAGTAATTGATAATTTCAACATTGTATTTTAACTGCTGAACACAGACCTACAGACATAGAAATCCCAAAATTAGTAGAGTATTATACATAACTTGAATGCCATGTTCGACAAAATACTATTTAAAAAAAATCTGAACACAATTGAATGCAGACATTTCATCTTCTGAGTCAGAAGCAGACACTAGAGAATAACTTCTTTACTAGACTTGTCACCAAAGAGCATTTCTTCTTCTCTACTAAACCTGACACTTGTGGGAAAACCAAATCAAGCCTTATAAGGCTTGATTTGCTTCTCATTACCACATGATTCAACTTTATTCCTCACCATTCCAGACAACAGAAAGATACTAATCTGAAGATGGACACATACTGAAAGATAAACTGTGCTCTATAACTAATAACTGCTCCCAATCCATCCGTCTGAAGAACACAATGCTCCGTTTGTGCAGTATGTTCCACAAAAAGGGTTCAACAACTCCAAGTTAGTGACTACTCCACTAGTTGTTTCAGTGAGTGTATTTTCATACAGTAAGTTTTACAGGATCAAGCCCCTTCCTGGTATGAGGCAGCCTTAGGGCTCTGTTACTTGCATCTGGAAACCAGGCAGCAGTAACAGATGTCTGAAACAGAGATATATTCTTTAGCAAAAAGGTTACAGAAATCTAACATACCACAAATAAACTTCTTTTCCATTCAAAGTCAGTATTGATTCCTAAATACAGTCTCAGATGCTTTTGTCATAAGCAATTATTTTCTATGTAGGCATTTTTTTCTATATTTTGTAGGCACTATCATAGAATCTGTTAAGACTATTCAGTCTACTTTATAAAAATACACCAACAAAATTCATCTTCGTTAACCCAATGACTATTCAAAGTTAGGTAAGACCTGAAAACCCACCCTAAAGCAAGCTATGTTTTTAATAAACACTCCAAAATTATGCAGATCTAGTTATTTTTCTTAATTATAGCCTTGAATGAATTTATAAACGTAACTGCAAGATACGGGTGCCAGAAAGTAACATCTGAAACCACCCATAAATAAGAAAACTGATTTGCAGAATTCTGTTATCTGCCACTGTAATGCAATACAGCACAGCTAGGAGGTTTGTTAGTATAAAAACACCATTCTGTGCTGTGGAAGGAATGTGTGTATAGAGAACGACTTGCTCAAGAGATTACATACAGATATTCCATCTATTTTCAACTATATTTAGAAAACACCAAATATCCCAATCCCATAGTCTTAAACTGAAAATCTGCAGCCTTGTTTTCATATGTGTGTATGGAGGAGACCAGTTGATCTGGAACACTGCTCCTGTCCCATCGAACTGTTATGTGGATGCTTCCTCAAAAAAAAAAAAAAAAAAAAAAAAAAAAAAAAAAAAAAATAGTGCTGCTCTTTACCCCTCACTGGTATAAACATGTTTACAGTTAAATGAAAATTTCAATTCAAGAGCTGTTTTTTGCAAGATGCACACAGAAGTTTAAGTTCTGCAATCAGTTCTGCTGCAACTTAGTCATAGAAACTAACCCACAGAAACTCAGAAAACAGCTCAAATGGAGGTCCAAGAACATGCTCTCCATTACAAGAAACTACTCCTCAGTCTAACACATTTCTGAATGGTCAAACTCAAATATTAAGGGGATAACCAGGAGAAAAGAAAAAAAAAAACCAAAACACCAGAATAATACATCCTCCTCCCTGCTTTTTTTCATTTTGATCTAAGTATTGTGTTGCTTTCCTAAAAATAAGTAAACGAAATTAATCCATTGAGTTTGAGCAAGGTAAAATAAACTTAAGACAAATTTTGTCTAAGCTTCTGCTAGTAGTACAGAGTTACTGATGCCTACACTAAAGAAACAGCCAGGATGGGTGTCTGCCCTGTGGCAGAAGTGATTAACGTACAGACTTCAGAAGCAGCAAACTAGAGCTTCTGAATGAAAATGGTGAAATAGTTCCTGAGATAGTTAGCAAACATGGCCTCCAATGGAGGGGTTCACTTTGGCTCCTCAGGAAGTTTAGGCATAGGACAAGTAAGTTTCAATTAAAGGTTTAACAGCCTTCAAATAAACCCAAAGTAGTTGAACAGAAAAGTTTAATTCAGAGATCACTTCAGTCATTTGGGCTTAGCACAAAAAAAGGCAATCTGAGACCATGCAGTAAAAACCAAGAAGCAGATCGACATTTTAAGAATGAGGTAGGCCATAGTAGCCTAAAATACCATGTGAGAAATGGGTAAGAAATCAAAGGCTTTTGACTACACTGAGAAACTCACATGGAAGGAGACAATTTGTAAGAGAAGATTTCACAATTGCTCTACTGCAATTCAAGCAGAATACACTGCAACTAGGAATCACACTGAGAAACTTTTCAGGGTTTTAAATAAAAAGTTAGCAGTCAATAAAGTGTAAAAAAGTTACATTTTCCTGCTTCAAAGCATAATATAACCAATCTGAAAGCAGTTTATGGTATTTCTGTTCTAAAATTGATTACTCCAAATTGCCAGCAATGCCTCTTACAGTTTAGTGCCTGGAAACATTAGACATCTCAGAGAGCAACACAAATCACTCATCTACTTTAATTCTTTTAAGATGGTGTTAAAAAACACCACCAACACAAGTTAAAAAACCACTTCTATACACTAAAAACCCCTTTTATTCAGTTCTTATTCCTTCAACTCCAGAGGACAGCTTACCTTAGACCTGGCACACAGATAGTATTTCCCTTATCCAAACACCCTGACCATGCCATAAAATCTCAACCACTTGTAAAGCAGCCTATTACACCAAGTCATGGCTGCAAAATCCAAAGATTGAACTATGAGCTAGCTCACTCAGCCAGCCAAACAAATCTCGGCTAACTCTGTTGTTGCTCTGTGCACAGCCAAACTGGCCCTTCAACAGGAGCAGGAATTTCCCATACACAGAAGAAACTACTGCTCACATCCCCACAACTCCCCTACTCAAGAAAGGGAGCCTTCACCTTCATGCTGATCCCGAGGTATTCTGTCAGCTTCCTGGAGTAAGTCAGTAAGAACATGCCAGTGTGCACAGGACGAAGCTCAGCTCAAAGGCTAGGAAAAGCTGGTTTAGAAATGCAGGAAGGAAGAAGTTTCATTGTGGAAGGAGGAGGAGCTGACAAAGAAAGACAATACAAGAATGCAATGGAAACATGGAGGCAAATGGTGTATAGGCCAGGTTCCTACTACTGGTATGTCTTCCATAACTGGGAAAAAGTGAAAAATAACAGTCAACTACTTTGTTTAGTTAAAAAAGCATGCAAGGGACCACATAAATGGCACAGTATCTAAAACATAAGTCTGGAGTTACCTTTTTCAAAATCACTTGCTCATGTAAAAATGACTATCTTCAAAATTAGCCCACAAACAGACACTGGGAGTAAATAAAATACAAATCAAATTTTATGAGGTGTTTACACAAGCAAGTCAGAAAAACCTAGCCTATTAATAGAGTGCACATTTATCCAGGACTGATACTACCTACTATATTAAGAACTTAAGCTCTGTATATTATTCAATACTTTGAAATACGTGTGGTTTTAGAGAGGTCTAATGTGTGTATCCCACCAAATACACATCTGTGTATTAGGTGCAATTAGCAAGTCTGAGACAGCCCTGCTTTGATTAGAGTATCTCAGCTATACAAACACAAAGCCATGACTTCATTTTTGGGTTTACACCAATTTGTATCTTCCTTCTTACAGATGTTCATTTACAACAAATAAGCTGGTAACAATGGTTCAATTCAAGATCTAATCAGTCTTAAGCATATATATTCCACTAAAAGTTAATAAAGGGATTTTAGTTTGAATGGGCTATTTCTTCACAAGCAGGTTATGAACTGCAGTTCTTTTACTTTCTTTTCTAAAAAAGAATGAAAAAAAATATCAAGATATTGTTAATGTATAGGAGACATGACAGTTTTTAAACATGACCCCAACAGCCATGTAGGCAGCCAGGACAGTATCAACAACAAAATACGGTGTAAAAATTAGCTTAAAAACTTAGTGATAAGCTTTATAATTCCTTCCCTCATGTTGAAACTAAACTAAGTCTATTTCTGTTTTGGATGTTTTCTCTTACACTATGAAGCTGCTCAAACTTTAAACGCATGTTCCTCACTGTAAAATAAATAAAATCAAGTATCAGTTTAACTTTTTAAAGTATAATCAAGAAACTACAAGACCCTGAGATTCGTGCTTATCAGAAGCTCAATTATCAAACTCTTGCTCAGATGACTGATTCCTCCATATCAGTTTATGATCTTTGCTGAAGAGATTATTGTTCAGTTTGTCAGAACTTTCCGAAATAGTAAAAACTATTCTCAAGTTGCTTTTCATCCTAGTTCCTACAATGAAAAAGCCTAAAAAATAAAATTACAAGGTCTGTTGACAGTCACAATCTACAACTAGATCTACAAGTCACTAAATACAGTAGCTATGCAGTTGAAAAAGTAGTAAGTCATGCACTGACAAACTTTAATAGCAAAACGGTACAAGCTTGATATTGCAAAGAGTACATTTTAAAATCTACTCTGATCACAGCAGTCATGAACTCACTCAATCAATAATGAAGACTAATCCAAATATGTATCTACAGGGCTAGATACTACTAATCAACTTACACTATCGACGTGTGTTGCCAGAAAATGTGAAGGAAGTTGATAATGCATAATTTTAAATTTATTTACAGGAAGACCTAAAAGTGCTGAAGGACTGAGAGCTCCCATTCCATTAAAAAAAAAAAAAAAGGCATCTCTGAAAATGCTGTTCTGTCCGCTGTATTGTCTTTATTACCGTAACAACTGTACTTTGATAACTGTTGATAGACTGTCTTACATAATTCTAAAACCTACCAAAGAAAAAGGCGGGGGATAAGAAGGGTGTTAATCATTCAAGGACCGTTCAAAAACATGTAACACAAACCGAGACCTCAGTTTTGAACAACTTTCACGAGGGGATCGTTTCCAGAAACATCCACGAAAGAATATATCACAACGATCAGTTTTGAAACCGGAATACATTGGGCATCTAATAATAGATCACTAGATAGCCAAACCCATACAAGATTTACAACAAGACTTGAAAGCATTTTGCAAGCAACACTGTGTATTCAGTATGAACTAAGTGCTCGCACTTGGTGGCACCCGTCTATTTTTTTCACTTGGCCTAACACAAATGAACGCTGGTTAGTGCCTACTTGCTTTTAGAAATAACATTTGAATTACCCAGCAAAACATTAAGGCAACAGACCCAAAGCTACACCCAGTTCCTCTTCTGGGTAGGACGAGGAAAGACTGTACCTTCAGCCATACACACTTACCATCACTCTCTGCCCTGACTAGCAGGGACATGCCCTTGAGCCTCTCCACGTAGCAAGAGGACACATGCCCTGTGCCTCGATCATCCCACTGGCGGTCCTCATTTAGCGTGTAAACCTTCACCCTCCGCCGGGTGTCCGTCATCCTGCCGCCTGCCACACCGCAGCCACCACTCTGGCTCACAGTCGCTGGAGCAGCGGAAGGCTGGTCGGGGGCCAGGACCCCTCTGCGGAGGGGAGCGGGAAAGAAGGGAGCAGCCCCACACGGGCACGCCAAGCAAGCTCTTCTTACTTCTCTTCAGTGCCCCAACGGGATCCTCATTATCGAGGATAACAGAGGACTGGGGTGCGCAAGGGAAGAGGGGGAACAAGGGGTGAAGATGTGAAAGGGGAGCTGCTCCTCCAGGCACAGTCAGGCGCTGCACAAAAGGCGAGTAAGCCTACGCAGGGCAGAGCCGCAGAGAGAAGGGAGGCTCTTTGCAGGGCGAAGGGCAGGCAGGAGAGGCGGTGAAGACGAGATCCCGGAGGAGAATTGGATCCACGGGAGTGGAAGCAGCGGCGGACAGCAGCCGGCGGGCAGTGACAGGCGGCCCTGGAGGCCGGGGCCCTGCCGAGGAAAGCAGACGGGGGCCTGGCGAGGCCGGAGGGAAGCAGAGGAAGGGAGGCAGGCGGGAGAGGGGCCGCTCGCCCCGGCCCGGAGCCTGGCTCTATTGTGCAGCAGCTGCCCAGACACCGAAGCCCTTCGCTCGCCGTCCGTCGCGCGGGGCTCCGCGGCCGCCCTCACTTCCAGCCGGCGCTGCCCGCGGCCTGCGGACCACTTTTGCCCGGCCCGCCGCGGGGAAACGACGGCCGGGCTCAGCGGCCCACTCTCCGCCCTGGCGCTCCGGTCGCAGGGCGCCGATGTTTCACGTCCAGCTCGATCCGCGACGCCTAATGTTCTTCTTCTTCCCTCCTTCTCCTCCTCCTCCTCCCGGTGCTGCGGCGCTCGAGTCGCCGACTTCCCCACCGCGAGCCCTGCACTGCGCGCGCTTCCAGGACGCTTGGCGCCCGGCCGGCCAGGCAGACGGCGCTGTGCATCGCGGAGGGAGGGACGAGCGACAGCGACTAGATGCGGCCCGTCCGGCCCGGCTCCCTCCGGCCCCGGCTCCGCCCAGTACACTGCGCGGCCGCCCATCTGTTTCACCTCTCACTGAGGCGCGGGGGTCTCCCAGCCAGCGGCGGCAACGGGCCGCCCGCGCGTTAAAGGGCCAGCGCCCCGCGCGGCTCTGCGCGGGCGGGAGGCGTTGTGGCGGCTCCGCCCGCGCCGCTCCGCGGGCCCACGGGAGAGAGCCGTGAGCCCGGCTTTCCCTTTTTTTTTTTCTTCTTTTCTTAATTTTTATTCTGAGTGAATCCCATGGTTAAACAGATTTTGGTTGGGCGTGTGTTGGATCTTCACAGTCGGAGATGGGATCAAACAATTGCAATAATAGACAGAAACTGTCGAGGCTCTGCTTCTGTCACTACTGCCAACATCTGAGCATATGTTTGACAGACTTCCCTAAAATGCGCAAAAACACTGGTACATTTAGGACCCCACAGACAGTGAAAGGTTTGAAGAGATTCAGATGTCTGAGAACTGTGGATTGGGCCCAGATGAAGGGAAGCCACCACACAGCATGCACACAGAAAGGCACTCATCACCTTCATTTTGCGCCCTGCGCAGCCCCCAAGGGGATGTGCCTGGGGAAGTGCTGTGGCAGAATTTCTCTTAGGCTCTTCTGGAGATGGATTTCTGTGACTTCAGAAAAGATTGATGTCACTTAGAGAAACCCTTGTAGAACCGCTATACTCACATAGGATTTACAAATTGTACCCTCTTGTGGCCATCAGATTAAGTATAGACCACGCTGCTCACGGCAGTTTTGATTATTTTTTTGGTGCATTGAAAACAAGAAGTTCAATCAGATTTCCATTTGCGTGGTTTGCTTTATGAAAATTTAAGGTTCAGCTTCTTTTAATGGGCCTTGTGTTCTTTTGATATCAGCTTGAACAATGCTCGGCCTGATAATAGTGCCCACTTGTCAGGTATTATCCCAATTCTCATTGTATTTGGAAAGGGATTTTATTTTTTCAAACGTTTCCACCCCAGCGATTCCAGAAGAAAGGCTGGGCATTGAGAGCAACTTCCCTTGCTGGAAAGCAGTTGTGAAAGAAAAAAACACTCTGTTTATTCTTCTTGGAGTTATGAGTTAGAAAGCAAAAGTATATCAGGTCATTTCCTTCTCTCCATTGCTAGAGGTTTGACAGTTTGTGTCCATAAGGAAATATCTTCAGGCACCATGAGAGGCCATTATTAACTGAGTTGAAAGGTTAGGCTCCCTTAGGCCCTGTAAATAATAAAGGACCTTGCTCTGATAGAGGTTTTGGCCCACCAGGAATTGAGTAACAAGTGAGGAAATGGAATATTGAATACAGTTTTAAACTTCTCATATTCATAGGAAAGGAACTGCATATGGATCAACATAATAGAAATAAGCCTAAACTGGTTTTACCAGAGAGAGCCACTTTCTTGCACAGCAGTCAAGACTAAAGAACAAGATGACTTTTTCTTTCATTGTCTAATTATAATTTGGGGATAGAAAATTGCATTGTTATTACAAACTTCAGATCAGACATATAGGTACACATATGTACTGAGACATTATTAGAGTTCCTAAAACTCCTAGCTAATTATTTTCTGACCAAAAAAATCATAGTAGGGAAACTAATGACTTCAGACTTTGTTATGGTGAAGATTATTGCTAGAATAAAACTCTGTGCTTGCCTGAGTGTATAGATATGGCTACATTCAGTATATGCAAACAAGGTTACAATCCATAGTACGTACACACATATGGACATTGGCTATGTCTCCTTGTTCCCAAGGCATGTGTTCTAACTTGTGCCCCAAAAAGCTGTGGAAAATGAATTACTGAGTGAAAAGAAAAAATTACATAGAAAAATTATCAAAGTAGAGGGAGTCGATAAAGAAGAAGATGTCTAAAAAGAAGTCAGGCTATTGTGATCAAGAAAGAGGGGAGATTCAGAAAAATACGCTTCTAGTTTAGTGGGGAAGCAAATGCAGCAGTTTGAAATAAATACATACAATAGAAAAAAGACAAACATAGCAATCATTACAAGTTATGAAGCACAGAAAAATGGATAAGAATGCCAAGAAATATGCATGGTTGATAGTTTTAGGAACAGCTCAAGTTTTCTAAATCTTAACTCTTTTATAGGCCTATTATATCTAGATTTTAAAAAATCTTGATATTGATACAGAAAAAATAGAACTGTTTAATAAATAAATTTGTTCTGTACTTGAAAGAATATGTGATGTATTTGTATCATATGATGATGACTAAATGCTTTTCTGGTCATTATTAAGAAGAATATTAAACAATCTCTTAGAGAGAAATATTTTCAAGTACGCAGGTCCTAAAGAACTTGCATTTGAGAGTCCTAAAGAGATTTGCTTGTCTGATCTCAGAAAACATAAGACCTTATTAATTTTTAATAAAGCTTAAATTATTGCAGAAATTTCTGCAAGACATGAAGATTGACTATAAGTATTCAAATTGGACAAGTGAGAACACAGGTAATAGTAGACTGACTTATCTGACATAAGTCACAGTCAATAAATGCTGACACAAAATGCAATAAGGAATTATAAGATAGACATAAAGCAGTAGCAGGTGATGTGGCTTTAGGGAAAAACATTTAATTTCTATCTAAATTACAAAATGGCTTCTAAGGGTAATGATGTGGATATAATACTTGGATAGTTCTCAGGTGTTTTTCTGGAAAGTCAATGTTGTATTCTATGAAAAAAGCTCACACTGCATGGGTCACATATGAAGTGACTGGCATAGCTCAAAAGGAGTTATCAATCAGAGGAGATGATTCTGGATGATTGTGCAGAAATGGAGAGTAGGACTGATGCTATTTAGGATTTGTTGTAACATTGACTTTAGAAAGTCAATGTGAAATCTCTGTGAATGAAAGCTGTTTATGATTCAGAGAGCCTGGAAGAATGGCAAGAAATGGCCGAGGACAGAGGGGTCAGAAACAGACAGGTTCACCTACTGAAGGTGCTGATGTAGAAGGAATGGCTTAGCCTGGGATAGCTGGGGAGGTTACTGACAGCTGCTTCTGGCTTATTCCAGCTTTATAAATGTCTATGAGCTCATGAGCACTTCCCAGTCATCACTGCATTTTTAAGGCAAGCAATGACACTTCCGCTTAAAATTCTGAGTTGAAAACAGTGTAGATTCAAGACCTGGTGGATGAGCAGCTCAGGCACCCAGGGTGGGGACACCATGGTCAGCCAGGAGTGGTTGTGCTCTGACTTACACCTCCTAAATGGGACCCTTCAGATAAAGCCAAACACGGGGTCACATTTATAGGAATAAATAGTAAGGCAGGTCTGAAAGAAGCTAGGCTGCATAGTAAACAAGCAACCCAACACAAACTTCTTTTGTAGATCTGTGTCTATAAGATCTAATACCTTTTGGGTATATTGTAAAGTAGCATGCTGTGGAAGAATGTAACATCAGAAATAAAAGTAGCTTTAATGCCACGTTCTAGAATTCTGATGTCCTCACTGTTAACAGATTATGAGAAATTGAAAAGGTCAGAGAGGACTGCTCTGAAGAACTTTATTTTTTTGCAGATCCATTCATTGCCCTTCAACCTCTTGGATTTCTGCAGCGTGCACACTTTTGCAGCCATACCCTATGAATCATGTCTCAGATGCTACTGCTCAGCTTTCACATCCTGCCACAGATCCCCGAGAAGCAGTAGCCCTGTTCTTGTACCTGAACCACAAACATGAACCTGTGTAGGTCAGCAGTTGAAAGTCTGTGACTCTTCCTCCTACATAATGTGCATATGAATCCCCTCAACAGAAATGTCATCTCTTTTAACCCATATTGTCATTTTAATTTTCACAGTACTAAAAGACTCTTGTCTTCCAAGCAGAGCTTGTTTTTAAGGGTACTGTGCAACTGCACAGTCATGCAAAGGCTGTATTTGTTTTGAATTCCTGTATACTTCTCTGGAAATGCTACATTTTATCTAAATATATAGGCCTCATTATCAAAAGACTGAAGAATTTCAAAGCACTGCTGAAGCTATTGGATGCAGGGAAGACGTCTGGGTCATTTATTTATCCAACAGAGAAAATTCCCCTCTTTCTAAGAGGGAAACTCTGAGATGTATGAATTATGCTAGCTGTCCCTATGCAGTGCATATTTCAGTTTTTACATTCATTATTGTGCATGTTGACTGTATTTGTAAACTTTCTAGTAGGAGTTATTACTTTTTTTTCCTTTTTCTGTGGCAGGTTTCCTATTCCTAACTTCTACTCTCATGTATTTTTGTACTTCATGTATTTCAGTACTTTGTCTGTAACTCAGTCTTCAACAGGCTTCTCTTAGACCCACACAATTGATGGTCTTTTGAGAAAGTGATGGATAGAGAGGCAGAAAGTATGAGATCCACATCATCAGCATGTTTCCAAGAAGCTTTGAAAGTCCATCAGAAGCCCATAAGGAAAAAACTACCTCCATTTTTCTCATATATCTCTACCCAATCAGCTAAAAAATTACTAACTGCTGTAATACTGTCATTAAAATAGATTCCTCATTACCTTAGGCACATCCTGAGATGAGTGTGGGAACTGTTAAAGCTGTCTCCAGTTTGTGTAAATAAGAACTACCTAGGTAGATTTGGAGTGAAAAGGCAGAGAGGCCAAAAGGGATGAAGGGACATTGTCAGAGCTAGAACAAGACTGCAGCACATGGACTCAGACTGGTGGACGCTCATCCATACAAACTCAGCAGGTCTCAGCAGGTTGATACTTTAATTAGAGCAGTCATCTGGGATGACCTGTGTAAATTTAGGATCAGGTTCCTGGACAAAAGCTAGTGAAAGTAATGATACTTCTGTACATAATAAAGTGCAATAAATATAAAAATATGTCAGAAACCAGAAAAAAGTCCTAAAAAAAAAAAGGAGGAAGATGAGTTTTTTGAAGGAAGTAATTTAGAATCATCCATTGTACTGACAGCATCTCAAATATAAGCTTATTTTTTCAATTTTAAAAGTTACGAGTCACTTCAGTGTTCATGACAATGATGACCTTAAGGATGCAAATAACTCAAGCCTTGCACAGAGCAGGAATGACAGGGCTGCAAGTTGCAACTAGGTAATATGAACAGCAGGCAGATTGGGAGCACATCCAACTACTAGAGAGATTACTTTACTAATTATCTAAGTTGGTTCTAGTATCTTCCATTTTGCATATGAAGCCAACAAAGCAGAGGTGGGAACCTGACACCAGGCTCTGTAGTCTGTGGATGAGCTCTGCTGTTACAGAGGCCGGGCATTTGGGGAGGGAAATGCACACTGTCCTCACATTGCATCCCTTCTCTAGCTAACAGTGAAGCTAAGTAGACTGAATGCAAAACTGGAGGTTTTTCTCTTGTTGTCACCTAGAAAAAACAACCTAAATTGTTATGGAAGGGGTTTGCCTCAGTAGTAACATGAGTAATATGATTCTACATTCCCAGCCTAGTCTATTTTTCCATACATGTTAGCTCCTTTCTGGCTCACTCCAGAGATAGGATTTGGCAGACATCGTGAAAGGCATGAAGAAAGTCACAAAGTATCAGTTTAATGTCCTCTCCAATATGAAAACTAAGGTGCAAGGAGTCCAGCAAGTAGGTGGAATGGTCAAACCAAGGAAAAGTGGTCTTTTTTCCTAGCTGTTTGAAGGAAGTGGCGGAATGCTCTGCTGCAAGGCCACATGGATGCTGAAGTCCAGCTCACTAGTACAATGTACTAATCTGGTACCAGGCTGTCTTGTGGAGAGCGCCGGGAGCCGTAAGACAGAGACCTTCTGTGACTAAGGAGCAAAGGCATTAGTGGCATGTGGGGATTACCAGCAGATGTGCAGGGGGAAGAGGGCTGGGAAGAACGGCTGTGTGCCAGTGAGATCTGCAGCAGGGAGGTGCAAAGGGCGTCTGGCAGATTTCACGCCCTGCTGTGTTGAAGTGTGGGGTGACTGTGGTTACACAGCTCTGCTGTGCACTGGCTGCTGTGGGGCAGTGGGACTAAATACACAGGGCTAATGAACAGTCCAAAATAAATACAACTAAGGGCACACTTGGTCACTGCTACCAGAGACAGTGTAAGTGAACACCTTTTCATTAATCATCACTGCAGCTTGTCACTGTATAGACATTAGTTGCTAACTATATTACATTATTATATAATAACTATAAGAATAATAGTTATTAATATTCACTAACAATTTTCTAAACTAATCAACATGCAGGATTTGTGATATTTATGGCTTTCATTAGTAACAGAACCTAGCAAAATAATCATGATAGAATGTATTATCTATAAGAATATATCTCAATTCTAGCTGTTTATTTATGTTTAATACTGACTAAAACAGTACAGTGAAAAGAGACTTCTTTAAATTTTCTGAAAGCTGCATAAAAAAATCATGTAAACATATATGGTCTGGAGATTTCAAAAACAATTTGGGAATGATAATTCATTCTAACGGAGAATTTGCATATGTAGAAATAAAAATTTTAGAATACTAGCAATATATTATCAGACTAGAGTATTTTTTCCTCAATAGTCTTCTATTTAATTTTATCTTTTATATTTATATAATGTTCCTGGTGCTTCATTGATGCCTGTAAAATTTAAAAAAAATGACAAAAACTTAAAAAATATTATCAATTTTTTATTTTCTCCAGATGTGTTAGATGCACCTAATGTAGTTTTTGGTTTCACAGACAGAGAGGGAAAAGGAATTAGCTAATTTCTTTTTTTTTATTCTAAATTTTCTCATCACAGATTTCTGTGAGACACTGAGCACTGTCTCCCCTGAGGTGAGAGATTACATTTGCCACTGACAGAGGTATTTGGGACTTTTTTGAATCCTGTCTTTAGTACAATATCCAAGGATCAGTAGAACAAGCTGCTGGCTGTGAGAGATTGTTCAAATATATAAGGTGAAGCTTCATGAGAAGGAGAATAAAACCCCAGGATGTCATGCAGGGTCCATACCTGAGTCGTCATTCATACAGCTCAATCTGATCGAGCATCATCAGTGCTGGACAGTCTTGAGACCCATTACAAAAGAAGCCCAAATTCCTTGCAGGTGGTGTTTTATATATGTATATATAACAGTAGGTGTTGTTCATACTGATTGAAACACTTCAGTAGCCAGAGACTTGTATCTTTGGGTCATCAGCTGGCTCAGGATGCTGTGAAAGCTGTCTGGGGTCATGCTCTAGGGAGTGCAGTACTAACCCCTCACTCATTTGGTGTACATAGCATATAAACAGGAGCACAAGGCATCAGATTCATTCCTCACAGTCTTGCAGCAGTGCACAGAAAATTTGTAGGCCTGATTTTTTCCTCACTTCCATTTTTGCCTGTTAGAATTTTGGGGTTTTCTGATTTTTATTAGCCTCCATGGGTATTTCAGGTTCACTGATGTCAAGACATTCTCTAGTATTTCAGACCTGTGGTAATACAGCCATTCAATTTATTGTGTATATAGGGACAACAGAACTGCCAGCTGCCGGTCCCCTGGAACTGGAGACACAGCCATCCTCGAGCCTTGATCACCTAAAGATCTTACAGTGCTTTGCAGCCAGGAGAGTATTCTAGGGCAACTAGAGATAAAGGAAAACAAGACTAATTCCAGTCAGTAAAGCTGCAGCCTTGATCCCTTCCTGCTTTCCTCTGTGCTTCTCACTTCTCATAATCCCAAATCATTGGGATTATGATTTATACTTTCCTGTTACCTTTTATATATCACATGGACGAGCACTAAATCCATTCCCTGACCTTCTCACCTGGGAAACCATGGATCCAATCACACTCATCTCCCTCCCTTACTCATGTGGCTGCCCTCTTTTATATATTTACTGCTTTCCTCCTGATTGCTTTCAGCACACCCAAATGAGTTGTGCTTAGGGTATGTTCTCACCTGCCATCCTGCTCATAGCCATCACCAGTTTGAAATCTCTGCAGTGCTATGTCCCCTGCTATAGGACTAATCTCTGTGCTTGTAAGGTCCTGCACAATTTGGTTCCCTGCTCAAGCTAAATACATTCTTAGTGGTTTTTTCCTATGCTTCTCCTTCCTGTCTTATTCTGCCTTGAAAGCCTTCCTCTATCAATCAGCACGTATCAGCCTCTCGTTTATCCCATCTTTCTTCTTCACATTGCAAATGCCATTTTCAGTTTTCCTGGGAAATGAATTTTTGGCAATTCCAGCACACAGCCTTGTCGTTTAGTTCAGTTTAGGCTCTTTGTAGGCGTGAGGAGTGGCAAGAGGAAAAAGATACCTGATAATATTGGAAAATAACCATATAGAGAATTCACTGTAGCCACAAACTATGGTGGAAGGCATGGACACAAGAAAAGTAACAGTATGGGGGGAAATCAGAAATATGAGTTTAATATGAGATACAAGTTTTGTTAATCAGTTGCATTTTAAACACAGGACATATGATGCAGTTTGATAATAGTGTAAACTCAAACCATGCATTTCACAAAATCAAACAAAAACTTGTTAGCAAAACAAGTCTTCAGCCATTTAAAAAGGAGATGCTTATGGAATGACAATTAAATGGCATTTTTCTAGTAGTTGTACACTGAATGGTATCATAATTGGTAACTGTGCTGTTTCTTGCCTCTAGCTATCTCCGTTCAGATCTTTCATAACAGAAGAACTCAGGGATCCTGAGGGATTTTTTTTCCCCCAAAGCACTGTACTGAAAATAAAATCCCTAGGAGGTCATGGGGTTACATGGAAAGTAGCACTTTAATTTATTCATCCTAAATAGCAAAAGGCATATTTTAGCATACATTAAAAATAGACTCATTTTATGCACTTTTTCAACATAGTGTCTGATTTTACTGTTGATTTATTTCTGCACAGTGTATTCTCCCTATAGAAATTCATAGGCTATTGTTGACAACTTCTTCAGATAAATGTACACGTAAGAATAGACAAATTCCTGTTCTTTTGCAAAAATGAACACACAAGGTAGGAAGTTTTTCTCTTTCTATACCAATTCCTAGGCACCACCTAATGGCTGCTTAGCTTTCTTACCAGCAGTTCTTTGAGGAGACGAAAACCATTTTCATCTTTTGTATCTTTCTGTAGCCACAGTTGAGCAGTCACTGGAACTGGAGAAATGTTATGAATTGATTTCCCACATATGCTCCCCCTCTTCTGTGTTATAACACATACATGAGGTTTCTGGGATAATCACAGCTATTGTAGACTTACCCTGTAGGTAGTTGTGTTGTGAAAATAAATTAGTATCCCCAAAGCAATGGTAGCCATTTAAAAGAATGAAGTAAATACCACGTTTGCACTGGCAGATATATCTGCATTGCAGAGTTTGCTCCTCCTGTCTACTAACCTAGTGCAAGGCTATAAAGGGACTGGTTTGAATTTGTTTATCTAGGAGCCACTAATTTCAAAACTGGTTTTTCCCCTCTGTAATGATCAGAAGACCATTTCATTGATTCCTCTTTCATTTAGGCCTTATGGTGGAATGTGCTTATTGAGGGGTCTTTGAAGAGTTTATAGTTCTATATTTAATGTAACATAGCCTGATGTTAGTTTTCACTGTCTGTGGCAATGCCATACTTTTACCATTGTACCTGGGGGAAGCAGTTGTCAATTATGAGTTGGTAAAACTGATAACAAATGATGTGAACAAGTATAGTACAAGCAGATCACTGCCACACATGATTGGAGCTGATGTTATTTATGGGCTTGCATATTTTTAGCTATTGGCAATGCCTGCCACAGTGGAGAGGGGTGGTAGATACAAACGGAAAGAATACTTTGAAAAGGATGTTATTTTTATACTGAACTTCTCATATTGCTCAACTGATGTTGCCTCAACATGACACTGAACACAGTTAGAGAAAAGTGTCGGTCACAAGACTGTAAGAACTGCCACACTGGTCAGACCAAAGGTCCATCTGTTTCAGTGTTCTGTACAGTTAAGTGACACGTAAAATAAAGTGTTTCCATTTGTTTCAAATTACTGTTGTTACTACTGTACAGCTTTTGCACTTCTGAGAAACAATGGATAACCACCTTTATACCAGTGATTTTATGCTCTATCCACTTTAATCATCTCTTTTCCATGAAGAAATACACTTTTCAGTTTCTCTTGAGTAGAACCCATTCATTGTTTCTGATCACTACTCCTTAACTTACCTGTATCTTATCCAGTGCTACTACATTGATCTTGGAGCTCAATAACCAAAAGTTCATGTATTTGAGATTCAAGATTGGGACAATAACATCATGATGTTTTCCTGTTTTGTTCTCTATTCACCTCATAGGGAAATAATTGGATTGTTCAGTTTGTCTTTTCTTGTCACAGGGCACGGCGCAGCTTCTTCAAATAACTCCCAAATCCTTTCATGAGCAGTAACAGCTAAAAGCTCTCTGGTTTGTATTTTTCTTTCAAGTACATTTGTTTGAATTTGCTAACCATGCATTATATGAGAGGTTTTACCCTCTGGTTGCTCAGCATTTGGTAAAACTTTCTTCAGTTCCTTTCTGTTTTTACAATTTTGCTGCACAACTTTTTATCTTTGCAAACTTTCCTGCTTCAGTACACACTTTTTTGTTGTCATTTGTGAATAGCTTGTACAGCAGGATATGGAGATCTCTAGATCCTGTGGAACTCCACTATCTATTTTCTTTATTATTTGTGGAAAAAGATAATTTCTTTGGATCTCCCATCTAGTTGCTTGTCCATCTTTGCTCCTGTTCCATGAGTCTTAGCTTCTTTGAAAGCTTTTAGTAAGATACCTTTCTCAAAGAAGCGTTTTACAAATCCAAATACACAAAAATGACTAGCTTAACCTCATGATTGCTACATTTTCTACGCAAATTCCTTTCTCAAACTTAATTTTGATTGTTCCTTCATATTTTAATTTAGTCAAATTTCTACTCGTTCTATTTTACAATCATTTCAATTAGTTTACCACCCAAGAAAGTCAGATCTTAGGTATTGTAGTTCCTCAGATAACCTCTGAAGTAGTTTTTAAAAACTAGTCACATGTCTGTCATCTTCTGTTTTCTCAACTGATTGAAATGTTAGGTTAAACACCACAGTTTTCAAGTGAGGAATGTACTGTGTAAAATTCTTCAGTGACCTTTCCATGCCTTGACAGTTATTTACTATTTCTTTAACTGATTTGTTTACAACCTTTTCTTATGTTGAGTCAGTGTAAGAGAGTTCTTAGATTATTTTCCAGTTCTTGAAATGTCCCATTACCCATCTAAGGTTTTCCTGCTGTATCAAGGTCGTTTCATTCCATCAGAATTTGTTCTTACAAGATTGATGTCACCCAATACCTATAGTTTGATCTCCTTCAATCCTTCTGAACTACATGTCATAAGATATTAGTAATTAAATGCACATCTCTGTATATTCAAACTGAGAAAGACCAGAGAGAAACAGAGTGTTCAGAGAATTATATGAATAATAATAAAGAAATAAGATTGAATCAAAAACAGAAGAAGGAAGTTTCCTTTACCTTAAATTTCATATATAATAACATTTTTTGAACAATATTCATTATGTAGAGGAATGCTTTGTTGATGTATATTCATGTACTGTCCAAGGACTGAAAAAAGATGACCAGGAAATTTCAGTAAAATTTTACATAATTATTTTTTACACTACATAATCAAACAATTACTTTTTTGGACTCAATCTCAACCTAACTCTCCAATTCACCAAAACTATTCAGAATAAAATAGTGCTTATTTGAATAACCATTCAGAATAAAAGAATGGTAGAAGCACAGCTATTGATCAGAATTAATTTTCTTCCTTTAATGGCTTGTAATGGATGCGCTTTGTAAATATAATGACTTTGCTACAAACAGAGAATTCCCATGTGTCACTAGCCATTTAATCCCAGTCCTCTTTTGCACTCACTTCCAGTAGTGATGGATTGCCAACAACAAGGTTTATTAAACACATTGGAAGCATTAGATAAGCTGTGAAATTGAGCAAGAAAGCAAAGGTATGTATTTAGTACTCTGTTCTCTGTAGTTTAAGAAAATCCCAAGGAAAGAAAAAAAATTCAAACTCTAGAACTTACTTCCATTCAAAGCTATGTGAATTGAATATGGAAAATTTCTTCATCATAACTCTGTGCATACACTCTCCACAACACCAGAAATTGCTTCTTTGCCAGTTTGGCTGACTGGCTAAGAAGTCCTTTATTGTACTGTAGCCAAGGGCAATGAAAGTAACTGTGGAAGCATATTTAACTTTATTTTTTTTGTCCGTAGCCTTTCCATTGCCGCCTATTTCGTGCTTTAAAGTCTTACAAAGTGTAGATTTGAGAGTTTCCTTTCTGACTTCAACTGCTCTGAGCTTTCCAGCCCTTGGGTTTAATTCTTTCTTACAAGTCGGCTCCCTCCCTCTTTTTGTTGTTTCTTTTTTAACACACACCCACCCATCCACCCACACACCCCACACCACACACATTTCTTTTTAAGTTTATCCATGCTAGTGCATGAAAGAAAATACATGCAAGTGTAAGGGAAGTTCTCACAGCTGGTTTTCTTTGCTTTGATCTCAGTAAGAATTTGAGTACTAAAAATAGGATTTATCTGAGTTTCAAGCACCAAAGGCTGAATCTGAGGCCAGAGTTTGCCTCTCTGGCCTTCAAATACTCAGTTTTCATAGAATCACAGAATAACTGAAGTTGGAAGGAACTTCTGGAGACTGCCTGGTCTAAATCCCCTGCCTAAACCAGAATTCACTGGAAAGGGTTGCTCTGGATCTTGTCTGGTCAGGTTTTGAATATCTCCAAGGATGGAGAGTCTCCAAGTGGTATTTAAGCATCCTCACAGTAAAATATTTTTTTATATGTTTAAATGGAATTTCCTATGTTTCCTTTTGTGACCATTGCCTTTGTCATTGTGTTCTTTCAACATTCCTCCGAGTATTACCAGCCTGGTCTGGCCCATGCAAGTAACCTCCCAGCTCCTACGTAAATTGATAGGGATTCAAATGTAAGTGGAGTGGCACATTAATTTTCTAAGGAGATGTGTTGGGTTGGCACACTGAGTCAGTTAAAAGGAATTTTAGGTGTCCCTCTTCAGTTTTAAAATGTGTGTGTAGCTACTTTAGTTTTCCAAAGCCAGCTGTTGCTGGGCATGCTGGCTGTTGGCAGTACACTCTACTAGTCAGAGCACTCACCCAAAAAATACAAGCCCTTCCTTCAACTTTTTCCACGGCCTTAGTCCAAACCTTTTCTCAAGAGAGTATTCTGATTGTTGGCTTATAAAGCTGGGTGAGGACATTGCTGTCTCCATCTTTCCTAATGCAGAAATACTTGCTGTTAGCCATGCACACAGGGAAATGAAGCCAGAAATACATCATGCATGAGGGAGCATGGTGGCTCAACCTGTAGCACGGCAGGGGGAAGAGAGTGTCCTGTGTTCCTGGCTGATGGCTGGAACTGGTTTTGATTTCTTACTCCAGTGACTAATAACAATAGTCTCAAGATCAGAGACCAAAGTTCGACAATTAAGCTGCAAAGTCATTTTGCAGTGAGTGAGAACCCAGAATGAAGGGCTTATATGCAGGGATAGACTCATTAGGTAGCTATGGGAGGGAACAGTTCCAGCCACAGTTCCAGTCTCAGCATTCAAAGTAAGGCTGTCAGTACAGTTGCAGAGTACATAAGCATCAGTGGCAACAACATAGTTGCTTGTTTTTCCATTAAGAGGCAGAAAGGTGAAACAGGTACCACTGAAACTAATAACCAGGCCTGAAACTAATAAACTTATTATCAAGATTTTAGCAGTCCTGAAGAGTATGCTTACTATATACATCTTGATAGGTCACCTACTCCCATCATGATCAGCTATAAATCCTGCTGTTACTCTCTAATATCAGCAGGGTGCCTGCTCAGTGTAGGATAAAGTACTGCATGTCAAGAATACCTTGAACTCATTCCTGCCTCCCCAGATAAGTTTAGTGTAGCTCACATCATATCAGATGCACGGGATAAGATTTTGTCTCCTCTGAGAGCTGAGATTTTCAAATGTGCCTTGGGGATCTAAGAGCATAAATCTCACAAATTTCCAAAGGTACCTGCATTCATACATGCTATAATCTTTAGGAAATATATCTTTGAAGTATTTTGTCTTCCTAATTTAGAATGTTAAGTTCTAGTATCTAGGCACTGGTTTCCTTAGTGATTTGAACACCACTAATACAAATACCATATGCTTGTCTTTTCAACAAATGGTCAGTCAGGGGAAACTCCAACATCAGTTAGTGAAGACCAGTTACCGCAGAATTACCCTCCTTGAGTCTGGGTGAGAGATGTTTATCTTAGTGATCACAGCAATCTCTTCCTAAACAACTTTACCATACAAACTTTTACCAGTAGAAATAACTTGCTTTACAAGACAAATCTCATCAAAATCCACAATTTTTTTCCACAAAATTAAAATAATTGTCAAACCACACACATTGTTTTGTTAGATTAAGATTCTGTTTGTGTACTGATCTCTGTTATTTACATTCTCTTTGCTCCTTTTCTATTAACTTGACTTATTCAGTGATCTGCTAAGGACCAGCTATTTAAGAAGTTGTGTATGTGAATCAGGGGCAGTAACTATGAGCAGCATGGCTGCAGTCAGGTGGAGCACTTTGCACGTGAATCACTCTCTTTTGTACACTTTTGTTATTAATATTGCTGCTGTTACCATTGGTTTTCTTATCTCATTGCTGTTTCCAGTAAATTATTCTTATCTCAACCCATGATCTTTATCTTTCGTGCCTCCAGTTCTCCTCTCCAGTACACCAAGGGGGAAAGGGGGAGTGAGCAAGCAGCACAGGGTTTAGAGAGTCTCAATGGGAGCCCTAAATTGGGGAGTACCATTCCTGAACCACGACACTAAGGAATCTAGAAATAGTAATATTGATGTCATCAATACTGAGCTAAAGGCAGATCCAAGAATTTGTGCTAAATATGCTGTGCCATTGCTTTCACAACTTGTTCCCATCAAAGCAGAGATGCTTTGGTCAATCAGAATTACTGCTAGATGCAAAGCTCCCAAATGATCACTGACAAGACTTGCTGTTAGTCTCAGACCTGGCATATGTTTCCAAACCTACAAAGCCAAATACAGGCAATAAATTAGAAGTAAATAATCACATAAAAAGAAGACAAAAGTCGTGCTGCTGAGTACTGCGGTTCAGTAACTTCAATAAGGTCTCTTGCTTGGACTTACACCTAAAGAAACACTTTCACAGTAAATTAGCAAAGGGAAGAAAAGAACCTCTTCAGAGCAAATTGAAAAGTGAACAAAATAGGATGCTTTTTCCTAAGATACCTTCGAAGATACCGTGTGCATGATCCTGCACTGGTCATTGGAGTGGATACTTATGTCTAATAAATTCAAGAAGATTCTACAAGACTAAAGGGCTTCATGTCTGTATAGTTATTTACAGATTAGAAACCCTAGGGCTCAACACAAAGCAGGGCAAAAACTATGGCAAAATTCCCATTGATTTCCATAATATTTTATACACAATTTGCATCTTCTGAAGCATCAGTACACACCTCTTCCAATGAAATTTACGTATGTACATTTAACTTGATAGGTTTCTTTGTATTTTAGAGGAGCAGTGACCCAAATGGATTTGGATTCTCACAGACCTGTCGCCACCCAGAAATAATGACACGTTTTCTTCTCCTTCATGGCAAAATACAGTACCAAAAGATTCGATTAAAATCAGCAGATCTTGGACTGGTGAATCACTGTTATGTCATAGAAAGTGACTTCTAGAGGGTTCCCTCTTTACATGGGCTAATTATTTTTCTTCAAGTGAAGAGATTAATTAAAAGGCAGCTAAATTAAATCTATACTTTCCTGATATATTTAGCACACTACAACAAGTGGAAAGGGAGAAAGGACAGTCTTCCTGTCAAGATCCAACCCATACAATGACAATACAGGAGATATTTGATTACAGCCATCTGCATTCTGTACCAAATGAACAAGGAATATATGGAACATGACTGACGAGCTTGCTATGTCCTTTGACGACCTCTCAGCAAGTGATGAAGCATGACTCCTCATGCTTAGCACAGTCACATACTACACTTTCCTAGTTTGTGTGTTGGTGTCACTGTCATACTTTGCCTGTAGCCTGTTGCTCTTCAACTAGGTGAGCTTGATTCTGCCAACAACACGACTAATAAGTACTACTGATTTCTACAAATCTTGTCTCTTTATCAAGTATTCTAACCTGAAAGTTCACTCAGAACTTACCAACAGGAAGTATTAATGTTTCTGTAGAGAACATGGTTACAGTAAAATAGCATTAACAAAGTGGGTGTGAAGACTGGTTAAGGCAGGAGCTTTTTCATGTAGCTGTCATGTTGCGCTTCACGGCAAAAGTAGGTTTAAATTCCTCACCTGCCTTAGGGAAGAAAATACTTCCCTTATCTCTCATGAAGGTGACTGAATGACTGCACATATACATTTGCTTTTATAATATTTTAATCTTCAAGATGTAATAACTGAAAAGAATTGCCTCCATCACTAGATAACCACACCTGTTACGTAAATAGTCACTGCTGAATTACTCTGTATACTTAGAGGCAGAGCTGCTGCAGACTGTTCATTAGTTAATTAATATTTTCTGAAAAGAGTACCTGTGTATTCCATTAAGCGTAAAAATGTCATTTATTTTGGTAATTGCCTGTAAACTACTGTGCATAGACCAAACTGAATGAACACAGAACCTTGTTTATATAAAAACTTCTTCCTGTTGATTCGAGATTTCCCTGTAACAAAAAACCATTTACAGATAGCTTCCTCAGTAGTCTCTACAAAAGCCTAAAATGAAGGATTTCCTCACTAAAGATCAATTTCTGCTGATGGTACTGATGCTGAATAACTATTGCTTTAGAAAGTTTCACAATTTAAATGAGACCACTGACAGACATGGTACAAACCCTACAAAAACGGTGAGTCCAGTAACTGAAAATGCATAACATTAATAATTTTGAGCTCGGTTACTCTGAAATCAGAAAGAACTTTGCCAAAACAGTTATAACAACAGATTTGGACTACTTATATCTTTATTTTACTACTTAAGGAAAAAAAAAAGAAAAAACCAGATTAATTTACACTCAAATTCAACATTACTTTCTTTGTATACATTTCCATAAACATAAAGGAAATTGTGTGTGAAAAAGTATTCCATGTGGCAAAAATCTGGTGTTTGCAAATACAAACAGTGGAAATTTGCGGTTCTGATGCAGTTTGTGACCTCCTGTATCGCTAACAGCAACCGTGGACTGGTACTGAAGAGAAATAACACATTAAGTATCAATAACCAATGGCTAATAGCTATGCAGTTACACGGACTACTATGAAATGAAGAGCAGACTGGCTGCAGCAGCCGCTCTGTGCACCAGGCGGAGCTGCGGAGCCGCCGGCCCGGCCGGGAGGGGAGAGCGCGGGCTCCGAAATCATCACCCTGTGGAAAACAAAAAGGAAGAACTCAGGAGAGCGACTGTACCTCCTTTGACGTAAAAATAAATATACGCATCACACAAATCAACTCTCAGTAACAGGCAGGCAAAACGAATGGTTCATTGTATTTGGATAGCTAGAGCACTTAAAGCTCGACAGATCTCGAGGCAAGAAAGATGGAATCTGGTCAGTATTCTGAAAGGCCTCCAAAGAAATAGCACATGGATTATTCTCCTAGTCAGGAAACTGAAATGTCTGAACATAAACAAACAGCAGCAGCACCACCCCCCACTGGAGATCTACTTATTCTGCTTACACAGAAGAGCAAAGCTTTGTTCATTCTGTTTAAAAACATCCCTTTGCAGTCTTACAAGTAACATCGCAGTCAAATTCAAGTGGCTGCAACTAAATTTCAGGCTTACAGTTAAAAGTTGCATTTTTGTAATATCTTGGCCTACCCTAAAATGTGTCTGCATTAAGGTGTTAGGCAGTTGAGCTGTTTTGTCCCAAAGAGTTCAGATACTTTCAAATAAATATTCACTCATGTAAAGATATTTGCAAACATGAAGACTGAAAACAGATTACATTTCCAGGTTCCTTTATCATTTCAAAGTCATGGAGTCTCACTTTAGAGAATAAGGGAAAGAAAGGAATTAAGAAGGATAAAAATAGCACATCATAAAGACAGAACAAATTGTAACTATAGTAAAAGAGATTTTCTGGTGTCCTTATAGTTTTTCTTGATCTTTTTTCTATTTTGTTTGTTTATTATTCTTGTTTATTTTATCATGGGGTCACAAAGTAACATTGGCATAGGTATTGGTTACAGTAATGGAATGTTAGCCTTATTGTGGATGTGATCTTGCTCTTCCAGTGCACAAATATGTAGCTATTGAGAATATTTCACCGATTTTAATTTTTTGAAGAAACATCCGATAGCTGTCTATCACACAGTCATGATTTGTGCCACTAAACGTTTAGAGAACTAGAGTCAGTCAGGTACTTCATGTTAAATCTTTTAATTCCAAAAGAATGCCACTGCCATGAAAGTTGCATTAAAAACAGGCTTGGGAGCACTGTTCATTATTAAGAAAGTTGAATACAGAATCTTCTAGTAAGAATCATGGAACAGTGTATAAATTTGCCAAACCAGCTATTTGGAGTGAAATTTTCCTTGCAAGCTTTCTATCTCAGGCTGACATTTCAAAAATTTGGAAAATAATACCTAAAGTCTCATCTGTCTCTAAGGATCTGTAAAACAAACACACAAACAAACAAATAAATAAATTTAGTGATTTAGTAAAAAGCTCTTGTGGCACCATGTTTTCCATAAAGACATTTGGCAGACAGACTATGTTTGCTTGAAGGATCCTCTTTTTACAGGCCCACGAGAATCCAAAAAATTCCAGCCTTTCCAAAATGACACTATTTCACATACTCAGAAAATACTTCTTCAGTTTCAGCGGTTAAAAATCACTGAAGAACCTGTAATCCCTGACAGTGTTGGCTCAGACATGCAATGTGCTCTGCTGCACAGATAATGTAGCCTGTCCTATGTCCTCCACTGCCTTCACTAGCACGGGCAGCATGGAAGGCAGAACTAGGGTTTGTTGTGGAAAAGGCATTAAAGCACAGTGGAGAGCAGGAGCAGAACTCTCTGTTAATTTTGTTCTTGCAGCCCTGTTACTGTGCCTGTGATAGTTTAGGAACACAACCAGGCTATTTTTATGGAAAGCATATATTTTATTAGCAACTAATAATTCAGTTGAAGAAAAAAGGCTTTGGGGATCACAAGCCCTTCTTGAGATGACTTTATTATGTCTGTTTCAAAATTTTGCCCCAATTAAGGTCACTAATACTCATGCATACCCAGTATGAGGATTTGCAACATATTATTTCCCAAGTTACAAATGTAATTGCCTTTTCTGTACATAGAATGATCACTTCTATACACAGAATGCACTGTCAAGAAAATGCTATTGAAATGGCTAATTTGAAAGAAAATTACCACAATTTCAAACAAAATACATGTCTGCAGTTAACAAGAATCAAACATAAGGGAGTATATTACTTAAAAATCATATTAGATTCAGGAAGCATGCATTTACAGCAGTGCCTAATGCTTTGCATTGCTTATAATGAATTTTATATATCATAAAATGCTGATTAAAAGATGATGATTATATACCAAACAGAAAAAATAAAGAACTAATGAACCTTGCTAACTGGATTCAAAATCACTCAAATCAAAAAAAATCCATGGAAACTTTGTTGCTTGGGACAATTGATTGTAATTAATGAACAGATACTTGACTTCCTGAGCAAGATTTAACCTTTCCTTCTGCAAAAGGTATAAAATGATGAGTGCTGGAAGTGTCATAGTTCTTTAATAATACTTAGAAAATATAGTAAATTCGTGTACAAAATTTATTTTTTAGACAGCATAGAATCACAGTATATCCCGAGTTGGAAGGGACCCAGAGGGATTATTGAAGCCTGACTCCTGGCCCTGCACAGGACAGCCCCAAGAGTCACACCATGTGCCCAAGAACATTGTCTAAATGCTTCTTGAACTCTGTCAGGCTTGGTGGTGTGACCACTTCTCTGGGGAGCCTGTTTCAGTGCCCAACCATCCTCTGGGTGAAAAATCTTTTCCTCATATCCAACCTAAACCTCTCCTGACACAACTTCAGGCCATTCCCTCAGTGCTGTCACAGGCCACCTGTTGGAGTACAGAGATTGTGTGTGAACAATTTCTATTGCATTTCTGTGAGCGTTGCCTTGGCATAATTGGGTGTGGACAGTAAAACTAACTGCACAGTTAAATATGGCTACAGGGGCTGAAGTTAGAACAAAAAAGGCTTTTTGCCAAGGTCAAGGAGGAGTTTTTGGCAGGTGAACAAGTTTTCTCATCTCCTATGACCACCTGTTGTGATCCAATTAGCACTGTACAACAAAGTATGTTTTCCTTATGTATTCAATGCTCTGTGAACAAGAAATAGATGTCTGAGTGTCATAAGCAGTATATAAGTTGTCTTTCTTCTAATAAAGCCAACATTTTGCCGACCATATTGGTTTGTGAGCATCTGTCCATACCTCTCCATCAACAGCCACCAGAGAGAAGAGATCAGCATCTGCCCCCTCTCTTCCCTTCATGAAGAAGTAACTGCACTGAGGTCTCCCTTCAGTCTTCTGCATGCTGAACAGACCAAGTGCCCTCAGCCACTCCTCACGCAGCTTCCCCTCAAGGCCCTTCACCATCTTCATTGCCCTCCTTTGGACACTCTCCAATAGCTTAATATCTTTCTTATATTGTGGTGCCCAAAACTGCCACAATATTCAAGGTGAGGCCACCCCAGTGCAGAGCAGAGTGGGACAATCCCCTCCCATGACTGGCTGGTGATGCTTTGCCTGATGCCCCCCAGGACATGGTTGGCCCTCCTGGCTGCCAGGGCACTGCTGACTCGTATTCAACTTGCCATAGACCAGGACCCCCAGGTCCCTTTCCATGGCACTGCTTTCCAGTCTCTTGTAAATCCCAGGTCTGCATGTAAATCTAGGATTGCCCCATCCCAGGTGCAGGATCTGGCACTTGTCTTTGCCTTCCTATCATTGGTGATTGCACAGCCCTCTAATATTTCACAGTCTTTTTTCAGGGCTAATCTGCCTTTGAGGGAGTCAGCAGCTCCTCTTGATTTAGTGTCATCAGCAAACTTAGTACACCTTTGAATTCTACGTACAAGTCATTTACTTCAAAGAGTAATGTTTTGCAAAAGAAAACCAAAAGACTGTAAATGTACTATGTCATATTTCCAGAATATCTCTCTGAAAATAGTTACAATTGTTTACTTCCTATTTCACTGAAATTTTGCAAAACTGGGTTGAAAAGCTACATCGTGTTGCTTACTCTTAAGATTTTTCCAGAAGGACAGCATAGGTCTTCACTGACAAATAAACCTATTGTTGAGAGGACTATTAAACAGTGATTTGTTAAGATGATATTCACAAGTGACAGGTCAGCACAGACTTGGGGAGGGAAAAAATCCCTCATTGTCAAGGGTTGTTGCTTGGTTCTCTTCACACATCATTTGCCATTCCTAAAGCATATCCTATTTCCATAGACAGTTAGGAGTTACCCTCACAAGCTCAGGAGCCTTGGTAACATAGGATTCACACAGTGTGCAATGCCTGGCATGGAGGGACATCTCCATGCAGTCAGCCGGGCGGGTTTGAGATCACACTGTCCCTGCAACCAGCTGTTCTAGAGTGCTTTCCAAATGATTGACACAAAAATGGTGAGATCCATGTCTAAAAATACCACTTACTACAGGTTTTAAGCATCCAAACTAAATTTCTTCCCCTATCCAGCATCAAAGAAACTCCTTTTATATGTGCACCAACACTGTTTTTAAGTAACATCCTAGCAGTTGAATCAGAGGCAAATTTCCTTAAAGTCAACACTACACTAAGCTGAGTAATAAATGTAAACTTTCTTCATAACCACAAAGGAATTATCAAAATATCTGTAATTCTAGGCATATATGTAGAGAATACAATATTTTTCATACACTAGCCTAGATGCCATCATGTAAATAATGTCCAGAATCATAGAATAAATCATAGACTGCTTTGGGTTGGAAGGGATCTTAAAGATCATCCAGTTCCACCCTCCCTGCCATAGGCAGGGACATTTTTCACTAGACCAGATTGCTCCAGGGAAGGTCCCTTCCAACTTAAGACATTCAATAGTTCTAGGATCATAAATGTCTTCAAGAGGTATCTGAATTAGGACTAACTTTCACTGATTTTCATCTATTTTTTTTGACAAAGTGAAAGGAAGTTAATGATATTTAGACATTACACTCTGGAAACAATTTCTCTGTTATGAGAGCTGTTCAAACTTCACAGAAATTACAGGGAGCTACTTAGACAACTCAAACTTGAATTTCGTGTTTGTTCTGTATTTGATTCCCCCAAGCAGCTACAATGATACAATGCAGAAGATCATGAAACCATTAGTGCTTAGAGCACTCATTCTTTTCTGTGCAACACATTCAGTACATCTATCCACCTGAAAGTTTCAGCTTCTAGCTTCTCACTACATACTTGTTTGTATTTTGCAACTCACCCCTAAAATAAATAACTGCCACCTGCCATTAGTCACCTCACCTTCAATTAGCTACCACCAAGTTTCTTACTCTAGCACTGAACTCCAAAATACTCTATCAGGAATGAAGGAATGAGAGTGGATGAGGCCTTATTTAAATGTGTTTCTCTTGTACTGGCCTCTAATTTTGAGAGAATTGCAAAGATGTCTAGCAAACAAGACAGAGAATAAATGACAGATAGGGTATCTACATAGTCCCACATGTTCTTTGGCTACACAGAGAATTAGTGAAACAATTGTGTTAGCACTGTTCTTAAAACTAATTTATAACTCATGCTAATCAAACATGCACTGGGAAAAACTGAGTGTCACCCGTCCTGTTTTATTTTGAAGATGCAAAAATGGGTGTTGTTCATGATCTCTGTTGGGAGCAAGCCCTGCAGAGTTATACATCAGTAGAAACTTCTTTCTCATTTCCATATTATTCTCCTCATTTATGCTATATAAATAATAGCTGGTTTTCTTTGAAAAAGATGGAAAAAGATATGTTTTACCTTGAGAAGTCTTCTGCAATCCTTCCATTGCAATTGCACCAATCAAACACTTCACAGACTTCATAGATGAATAATAACTAATTAGTTAAATTCTCTGTACACACAGTTTTTTCCTTGAAAGCAGATACGCTGCAACAAGTCAGGGATCATAGAGGCCATAATCTTAATGAGAACAACTTGATATACATCGTAACTTGCAAATGTTAACTTTAGACTGAAAGTAATGTGTTTTATGCACTAGGACAAATTTATGAGTGGAGAACATGGAGGATCAAATTGAAAGTCAGAGGTTGCAATTAGTTGAAGGTGACAAATATGTATTTTCAAGGTGGAGATTTAAGTTTCAAAACCAAAATCTAGGTGCAAGACTGGCAGCTGCTGAGCTTGCTGCTGGTACAGAAAAGAAACTGGAAGGCAGTCAGTGTCATGACAGGCTGAGTGCATGTTCAAAATATGCCTAAAGACTTCCAACTATAGAATCACAGAATGGCTGGAGTTGGAAGAGGCCTCTGAAGGTCATCTGGTCCAACACCCCTGCTCAAGCAGGACCACGTAGAGTTTGTTGCCCAGGACCATGTTCAGATGCCAAGTGCAAGTGCATGTTCCTAGGTATACTTTTCATAGAAAAACTGTGTGACAAGTACATGACTGAACATAAATTTTGAGGTCACTTATTAACAGTCACATTTAATTAAGTAATTATGTTCAGTTCAATGAATTGCATACTTCAGTTCAAAAATTGTGTAAACCCCAAAACATAAACTGGTTTATGTGGTGACTTCTCTCAACAGACTAAACAAGTCTTTAATAATATTATTACTTCAATAAAGAATGGGCATATAAAAGAAAACTCATTATTCCATGTCTAAGAAAATCTACTTTTTAAATGACGTGTGGTCATCACCAAAATCAAAACACTGGTCTGCCTCTCAAATGTGCATTAATGTACATTAAAGTTATTAGCACAGGAAAAAAAAAAAGATAAATTTTACATTTGCTACTGGTAATTCTGACCTGGAGACCTGGATCCTCCTGAGAGCAAAGGCTATTGGCCCTGTCTCCTTCCACTCCTTGGACCAGCAGTCTTGCCTCAGTGGCTTCAGTCACTACAAAGCTTAAGTTCACCTGCATTTCACTTCTGACCCTGTGAAGACCAGCAGTTGCAGTTTAAAAAAGTTGACAACCAGAGCTGCCTGCTGCCAATCTTTCCTCCTGGGTGATTAACGTCTCACTTCACCTTGCAAACAGTCAGATGTGCTCACAGCCAGTTGAATGGAGGGGTTTGCAGTGTCTGAGGCAGCCCTCACACAGCTGCTTGCAATCATCTGATCATACTCTTAATTGGTATGAGGCACTTTATTCCCTCTGAAGGGCTTTGTAGGTTTTGTATACTCCAGGCCAGACATGGCAAAGAAGAAAATCTAAAGAAAATAGCTAACACCCCTGCTTTTTAAAGATGCCATTTCTTTTATAAATAGCCATATTTATCCTTCTATAGACAATGAGTAAAGATCACAGCGTTAGTCAGCTCTGAATGCTCAGCATCTTCTCCTTGGAGAACACGGAGAGCCAAGTGTGGACACACAGGTTACTGTGCCATAAAGAGCTGTGCAGCAATATCCTGCTGACATGACTGCAGGCAATTGTACCAGCTGGTCAAAACCACAAATCCATAGGAAAGCCTTATTCACAGGTGATGGTATAAGCATATCTAAATTTCTCCCCTGCCCTCCTGAGCTAAAGGCAAGAGCTTCAAATACAGGGTAATAAAACCAGGAAGTTTTTGTTCATCTGTGGCAAACATCCACTGGAACAAACTGCAAAATGAGGAAGGATAAAGAAGGTCATAGCACAGCCCATATTGCCAAACTAATTTCTTAGTCTTAAGGAAGCTGTGAGAGCTTTCCAAATACTTACTGTAAATAGCACTCTCCTTCCCATCACAGAAATCTAAAGGCCAGTGGTATCCCCAAGTCTAATCTCCTTAAGTTTCCATAAACTAGTTTTGGCTGACTTCCTATTTTCTAAATTTCTTGCTTCTACTGGGTGCTCTCTGCATTCCCAAGGCCTGAATTGTTCAGCAGCAGAGAAGGTGTGGCCTAAGAACAATATATGCTTCTCTCCCAAACCTCATCTAAAGGATCTGCTACTGAAAGAAAAAAGGGTTTGCATAAGTTGATATTTGTGATAAAGCAATGAGTTCTTATGTTGCTGTAGGTTTTTAAGAAGTGCAAATTTGTTCACTGTGAAATGGGTCATGGCCAGCAAGCATATTTCATAGAACCAGATACAAACCTGTAGTTGGTAAATCTCACCGTTCTGTGCTTGTTTAGGTGGTCTAACAGTGAAAGGTTGATCACTCATCTTCAATCTCATCAGCTATCCAACCCCCCACCCTATTTACTAAACATGGATGACATCTGTAAAATTTAAGACATCTGTGTTTTAAGAAGACTTTAGCTTTCTGTCAATATACTTTTTCATCATACTTGACCCTGCAGTAAAACTCTAGCAGCAGTTCTCATTTTGCAAACATAGAACACAGGATTACTGTAGATTCAGCCAAATGAGAAAATAAAGACTAAGGAGATACATTTCTATTCAAACACACTTAGCTCCAGAATTAGCAGAAGCAACATGGGAAGTGCTTGGCTTAGTGCACCCATTTAAAAAGGAATTTTTTCCGAAGTTCATTTTAGTGCTAATACATGTTTCTCAACTAACACTGGAATGTCATCATTAGATGAGTGAGGGAAAACTTTCACGATGTCCGAGACGAACTGCATTGGCACAGTTATGTTCTCACCAGTCTGTGATTCTGTGTTAAAACTGAAGATTCTTTTTGCAGTGAAGTCTTTGAAATTTATGAACTCTGAAACTGTTTGTTTGGAACAGTAAGAAACGGCAGATTATTATTATTTTATCTTAGATTGTAAGTTCTCTGGGAGAGGTATTGCCTCTTTACTGTATGTCTTTAGCTGAAACTTGGCAGAACAGAGCCTGCTCCCTGCCTGACCCTCATCTGTGACCACTGTGTCAGTCAAGGGGGAATTTGCCATTGGCTTCAATGGACAATGTCTTACTAATACAGAATAAGTACAATGATGCTCAGGGAGTAATACCCGAAGAGAGGGTTTCAATAGGTTCTAAATGTTTATTTCAAGGATAAAAATGATTGAAAGTGTCTCTCTTGTCAATTTGGATCCTAGAAGGATAGAGAAGTCAATCAGCCAACCCAGAAATCAGCTGTTTTGTACCTACATATGTGAATTGTTGGAAGCATAGGGCCATCTTTTTTCCTTTTTAAGTGACAAGGAAACTCATGTTTTTCAGCAAATTAAATGGCATAACCAAGCCATATTTTTAAACTGTACTTTTCTTGGACATAGAAACGAAAAGTAATACTATCCTGACTACATTCTCTGACCTTAAATGGAGAGAGTTCCTTTTCAAGGAAGATCAGGAATTCATTCTGCCAAGTAGTACTAGAAGTGGGATGGAAAGCAAGACATTGGCTTCACAACCTTCTTGGCCAGTGGGGTAAATTTGATCTAGCATAATGTAATCTCTCTGTGTATCTCTTTTAGGAAGATAAAATGGGCTTGTAAAGAGAAACACTTCCCAATCTTTCTCTGTTCTGCAACGGGTCAGAATAGTGATGAAATCTGTGTGTTTCCAGCTCATCAGACAGATGCATCAGATGGCTCCTTAACAAAGACTCTGTGGCACCATAAATCCAGTTCTGTGAACTGGATCAAAAGAGATTCCTAATTCATACCCTCTGCAACAAAGGAAGCAGCAGGTTCCCTCACCTGACTGAAGGCAGCAACATGTGCTGAAATTGCCAAACTAATTTGAGAAGGCCTATTTCACTTTGAATAATCTATAAGAGGATATAGGGCTACTTCCTTACCTACTGGAATTGCTTTTTTTGGTCTACAGCTCCCTAATAGTAGTCGTCTCTGGTTTCAACTTCAGCAATCCCTGGAGTGGTGCCGGTACGATCCAGCACCGTTCCCCATTTAAGAGCCTGGAGCTAACAAGCAATTTGCCAAGTCCACACAGCCCAGCGCTGCTCAGCACTACTGCGAGGCATCGGCACCTGACCTGCAGAGACCCTGAGAGAGTGGAGGTGGGTTTGACAGCCCTGCTGCACGGACTGTTTTGGGGCCACACCTGGTCCTGCCGCCTCAGACCAGCACGAGCCGCTCGGCACTTTCCAGCGTGGCTCCGGCCCTGTGCTCAGACAGTTTTAAGAGATAACAGCGCTGTTAAAACAAACCAAACTCATCGCTGTTTGTGTTTGTTTTCCCCCTAAAAAGGAAAGAACAGCCGAGGAGCTGGGGAAGAGCCTGGGAGCAGGCTCGGGGTTGTGTTGATGTGCGACGCTGGATGGAGCCGGGGCTGAGTAAAGGGCTGGGTAGTCGCACTTAGAACTGACCCAAACGGGGCAAGGAGAATTAAATCTGCTCTCAAACCTCCCGGTTTATCCGAGGTCTGACACACGGTTTCCCGACAGTTCCGCAGTTCCAGACAGCAGCCACTGCGTGGCAGGAGAGATCAAGAGGACGGTTTTATTTTCGGCGGCGGGCGGTAGGGGAGGGGTGCAGAGCGCGGCCGCCGGCAGGGGACGGGCGCCA
>NW_021940750.1:26991438-27166422 GCF_001715985.3 Manacus vitellinus
GGAGCGTTCGGGCTGCGGGCCCGGGCGAAGCTGGCTCTGAGCAGAAGGAGCTGCCAGGACGTGGATGTGCAGGACAGCTGGGCAGAAGAGTCAAAACTGAATTTAAAATTAATCCCCTGAAGTGCAGATAATAAATAAACTCGAGATAATAAATAAACTCTCACTGCGCTGTCTTTCCCCCCTCTTGCAATCCGTTGTTCCTTAGAAGAAGCAGAAAACTTGTTGATCTATATTCACAGCAGAGTAGGGAGATGTATTTGTAGCAAGTACTAGATTTTCTGAAAAACATGCTCTCAGAACATCAGTTATTAACAAAGTCATATGCCACTTAAAGTTTTCTTGAGACTCAAAACCAATACAGACAAGGTCTATGCATGTTGTTGCTGCAAAATCGGGACAAAACTATAGTTTTAAAATTATATTTGTATTTAAAATTTGATTTTCTGGATGATGTGTAAAAGGAAGTAAAAATAAACTCTTTTGGATTGACTAAAATGTTTGAAGTTCTACCCAAACCAAAATTCTTTTCCATTTATTTAGCTTGGCCACTGAAGTGAGAAGCTAGTATGTGATTATCCACACACAACAGCAAAAAAGACATCTGAAGGACAAACAAGGTTTTAATTAGCTCCACTTCAGTATTTAAGATTGATGCTGAAATGAATTACTGTCAGAATATATATGTCTACAGGAGGTGTTAAATAAAAAATGCCATTTTTTTTCATGTTAATTTTGAATTAGATACTAAAAGCTCAGAAGTGAGTCAGGGCCTCTTTGAACTAAGGATCACATATATATAGAGGAAAGATGGCACCGGCTGAGTGTGCTTGTAGACAACAGAAATAAACATGAGAGTTGGATCATGCAAAATAAAAGAGAAATATGATTGTTTATGATGTAGTGTGTGTAATAAGCTACAGTCTCAGTACATTTTCTTAAGTATTGACATACTGAAAGACAAAACCATACCAAAACAATCCAAACCTACATCACTTAACAGAAGCCATTGTGCCAAAACACACTTCAGGCAATACCAGACTGTGTTTAGACAACAGCATTGAACATAACCATGGGAACAACTGATGTTGAAATCCAAGAATATAAAAAAGCAAAAGCACAAAAACTCTCATGGATTTGCAGAAGTTTCAAGAAACATGATCCAAATTTTAAACAAATATTTTTGGTAGAAAATGAAAATTGAAAATTTAAGGAATGCAAATACAACTATTCACTCCTTATTTGCTCACGTGGGAAATGTTTAGGAGTTCTGTAATGGATCTGTGCCTTATACCTGGTTTGGGGAGGATGTATGTCTTACAAACCAGTGCTACATTTCAATAGCCAAAATGTTTGTCTCCTGTTTCTCCTGGTACAATCTCACAGAACTATGATATTAGTCCTGAAAGGCAACATGGATATAGCCTGGCTTTTATAACACATATAGAATGTATTTCCAGCATGTGAATGTGGGCATTAATCTCAGTGGTGCTACTTCTTAAAAGATTTGTCTAAGCTGGCCAGATAGGGGAACTGTCTGCATAATCCTCTTGAGTCCCTCACTTCTGCAAGCACCAGCTTTGCACTGGTTACAGGTTAAACAGGTTTGCAACTAAACAGGAAAGAACTGTGAGAAAGTCTAATGTTGATCAACTGAAGATACTGTTGCTGCAATAAATTACTGTGACAGGACTGATCCTACTTCTTGGCACACCTGATTCTCTGGGTAAACCTCACGAGAGAAGTGTACGTGGAATGAGGAAACAAAATCCATCTGTCACTGGCCAAAGGAGTCATAAATGGCCAAGCAGAACAGAAGATCCTAGAATAAGGAAGAAAATGCAAAAGTAATTTGAATTTACTGAGTTCACAAAGAGCTGTTAATTCATGTGATCTTTTTACATGGTCCTTTTAAATTGCTAGTTCTTTGAGACTGGTTTTCATTGTGCACTGTAAGTGAAAAACAGAGAAGCACTTAATAAACAGTCATCAGTCCGTAGCAAAGCTCCACTCATCCATTCAGTTATATCCCAATTTCGAAGCAGTAGAATTTGACAGTGAATCTATGAAATATTGTAAAACCTACTGGGGGGAAAAAAGGGAAAAAGAAATGCTATTCTTGTGACTGATTATGACAATGGAAATATGAACCAAGTGTGTCAGCTTCCTAAGTTCATAGCCAGCCAAAAATGGTAACACTAGGAGGATGAATTAGTTGTTTGCATCTCAGTAGGTTGTTTACATTTTTCTCTGTAGGTTTCAAAGTCAGTGTTCATTGCTGATCTCCAGCGTTGGTTGTTCAAAGAGAGTGTCTTTCAGGAGTTTGTGTCCCAAGACAACCTGTTTCCCTTGAGGAGTTACTTTGTTTGATTAGTTACTCAAATTGCTGTTCAAAAGGCAGAATTGACAAAGCTTGATTTTATTTATGTTTTTTGTGATTAGGTTGTTTCCTGGATCATATGTTTCAGTAGCACCAGTTGAAATACTGCTTCAAATTAGCACTTTGAGCAGGAGCTCCAGGATCAAGTCTTCATACTGAGCATTTTTTTTCCCTGCAGACTCATGTAAACATATTACCCAGTGGATATGTTCCAGGTACTGGCATGCTAGGCCACTGTTTTCTCATAGCAATATCTTCCAACTTCATACAGGTTTTCAATGTTCCTGCCTTGTCAGCAGCAACATCTGGCTGTTTCCCGTATCATATCTGAGACACTGAGTTTATGGCTGATTAAAGCTATATTTAACTGGGTTAAATATATCCTGGATTGTAAATATACTGGTTAAATACTGGGTTGTAAAATCTTTACTTTGTTGTGAATTGTATAACAGTCAGCAGCAGCTCCAGGTGAAATTCTCAGTCTTGGTCATGGATGACACGCCAACTAAGCGGGACAGGTAAGAAATGAGCTATTTTTTCCTGCGAAATAGCTGCAGCTCTATCTAGGCTGAATGAAAAAAAAGTTAAAAGTGTGTTATTAAAGCACCTTTCATATCAGTCACAAAAAGAACATGCCTGTATCACCTGGGAAAGTGAGGCATTTCCAGGTACCTTGCCTTCCCTAGCCGTTGAAGTAGTTCATCAGCATTAAGCATGACAGCAGCTTGGGATATACTGTTCACCTGTCAGGCGCTGAGGAAATAACTGTTCCTTCCATCATATTTGGATATCAAAATGTCTCCACTATTAGTTGGTAAAGCTTCAATTTGAGGACATAAAAGAAAAAAACCTTTCAGTGCCCTTATGTACCCATGGCCAAAATGAGCAAAAATGGCAATTACATGGGGAATTGTTTCTTTCCTAAGAGGCTGGAACAGCCCCAAATGTAATTTCTTTGGCATATACCATCAGGATCACCATTTGCATTGTGACCTCATTTGCCTGAGGGTGTTGCAAAATGTATCTGTTTTTAATAATGCGATAAGATTGATGAAAAGCTTTGTTAGAGTTCAGCTCTTTGCCACATGATCCAGGACGTGCTATCCTGAGGCATAGGTTTGCATCCAACACCAAAGTTAGGCTGATAATTTCTGCTAGACTTAACATACTGTACCACTCAGGGAAAGGGTGCCTGGATTTTCTAGTCCTACTGTCTCCTGCCTTGCATCTGTTCCATTTTCAGAATCTGTCTTTGCCAGCTGCCCTGTGAGGGCAGAACCTGGAACTTTCTGGCTCCAGGCACTACTAGTGGCCCCTTTGTGTGCTTTTCTGATGGGTGCAAGTTTGCATTTTAAATAGAATGATTAACTTAGTCATAAACCTCCCACATCAGCATGTCGATACGACCTTAATCCTTTCCCATGTTCACAGGTCAGGCAGTGCTTCACCAGACAGACTCCAAGCCCTACAACATTCTTAGCCTTCATGCCACTCCATGTATGTCTTACCTGAGCAGAGTCTTCTGGGAGCATTTCTTTGCAGACTCATGTCTACAAGACCAAAGCACCTGTACTAGCCTTGTTAATTTGAAGATTTGTGTGGTTTGGCTCTTTTTGGGGCTATTTAGATGCATCCACAAGTACCACACACAGACAAATAATCTCACTGCAGTGTGATCCGTTTCACGGCCTGGGCAAAAGATGGATGGTTCAAGTGGAAACTGTATGTATTCCAATGATGTCCAGTTTTACCACTTCACAAAAGAAAGAAAGACCTGAAAAAAGTCACAAGGAACCTCAGAAACCTCAAGGGCCTCTGTCATCTCTGTACCTCAGCTGATGTCCAAGCAGCTCAAGTCTTCATCTGGGCCAGTAGGTTTTCAAGAACCATCCAGCACCCATTGTGGAACCTGGTGATCCCACCACACTTGTGCTGTGAAATGTAAGTTACACTGTTCAGAACTTCTCATGTGACCCATTTCAACAGCAGTAAACCCCGGGGCACTGAGATAGAACTAAGCTCCTGTTTGTCTCTTAAGTACAAAGAATCTTGAGGTTAGCATCTTTGTTAAATATCCAAACACCAGCATATACATGTAAAATAAATGAAAAGCTAAAATTGTTGGAGAGATGGGCAAGAACCATAATTTCTTTTCCTATATACAGTACTCAGTGTTGAAATATATAACAAAAGTTAGTATTTTAGAAAGCAATTAAGCATTCACTAAGCATGGGAAATCTTCCTCAAACAGACATCCTGTTATGAATTACAGCATTTATCAGCCTACTGATGATACAGCTTATTGTAAGTCTCTTCTTTCAAAGTGAAACCATATGTTGAATAGGAAAGAGGGGAAGCCTAGTGTAAGATAAGACTGTTTATTAAGCTGCGCTGATGGATATTTTGTGGATGAACTTTCTTTTACAATATAGTTAAGGGTTATATAAATTCTAATTGGTATATGCAAACAAATGTACAGACACTGGGTATGACATGATTTAAGTTAACTGTCAGATGACAGTTCCAGAAGACAGTGGGACCAGTACTACCAGGTGCCAAACTCCCACAATATCAAAACCTTGTATAGTTTCCGTGTTCAGATATATGGATAATGCTGGTTTTGAAGGAGCGAGAAGGAAGATAAGTTGATAATAGTAATTTTCACCTTTCCAGCTATTCCCTGAGAGTTCAAAAGCCTGAGTCTAGAAGATGTGTCCTGCTGGGTCCTTGGAGCTATAACTGAGGTTGCAGGTTTGGCTTGTGATTATGTCTGTCAGTCTCCTGTTGTGTCGATTGCCTGCAATGCTTCCTTGGAGTTGCAGTTTCCTTAGAGAGAGCAACTCCTAACAGAGGACAACAAGGCATTTGAGCTACAGCTCCTATGGGAAGATGTGGGAGTATATCCAAAGTGAGGCTTTTCAGTTTTTGCCTAAAAAACTGTTTCCGAGTATTTAATTAGTTAATTTAAAAGAAAACAAACTTTTCCCCAGGAATCAGTCTTTTTGTTTAAAAATGTGCATTTAATAAAGATCTAATTTTCCACCAAAACTGTTTCAACCAATGCTGGGAATTATAGTCCCTGACAAAACTACTTGAAAATATATTTCATAATGTAGAGTAAAATCCAGACAATTTTTTCCAGATGACTTTAGAATGATGTTGTTATTACTCCTAAACTAAACATGATAAACCTAGGAAACTTGTAATTTAGGTTAATGAAAATCTAGCACATTAAAGACACAGAAAATACATCATTCAAGCATGAAAAAAACTTCAATCTCTGCCATCTCATGTTTTAACTTAATAGTTATGAAATAAAAGTTTATTTGGTTTGATTTACTCCAGAGCATCTTAAAGCAGCCAGAGCACACTGGATAATCAAGTAGTTTTCAGAAATAGTCAGTATTCCCAGAGTAGCACAAGTGTCTAGCCAAGCTCAGCTGTACTGCTCATATGTCAGCTGCCTGCGACCTTTTGGGCTTCTTTGTCCTTCCCTGGGCCTTACTCTGCACAAAACTAACTTGTGGTCCTTCCACCAGTGTCTTCTACAATTCCTTCTGGAGGTTCCTCTCTACAGACACAGATACACACAAACCAAATGTGTGAACTCACACAGACAGAGAAGCACACATCAGCTTTCTACTACCCCACAATCACTTGGGCATGGCTCATCCTTTAAGTCTTCTGCTTCTTTATTATTCCGTCCTTTTTGAATGTACCTGGTGCACTGAATAGATTTATCAAGAAAATACATAAAATTAATGATGATTTTGTGATTTCATAATACAAGATATATTCCCCTTAAGAACAGTACAGCATTAGAAATTACTTTTCAAAAGTAACTCCATCAGTTTCAAAGGGCTTAAGACCTTACCTTGAGACCTAAACATTTTACAAAAAGCTAGCAGTGGAGCTGAATAACAACAACAACAATAATATCAACAACAGCAGCAACAATAATAATAGAATCATAGAATCAACCAGGTTGGAAAGGACCTCTGAGATCATCAAGTCCAACCCTTGATCCAACACCACTGTTGTTACTAGACCATGGCACTAAGTGCCACATCCAGTCTCATCTTAAAAACCTCCAGGGATGGAGAATCCACCACTTCCCTGGGCAGCCCATTCCAGTGCCTGATTACCCTCTCTGTAAAGAATTTCTTCCTAATATCTAACCTAAACCTCCCCTGGCACAGCTTAAGACCATGCCCTCTTGTCTTACTGATAGCTGCCTGGGAGAAGAGACCAACCCCCACCTGGCTACAGCCTCCTTGCAGGGAGTTGTAGAGAGTGATGAGGTCTCCCCTGAGCCTCCTCTTCTCCAGGCTGAACAGCCCCAGCTCCCTCAGCCTCTCCTCATAGCACTTGTGCTTGAGTCCCTTCACCAGCCTGGTTGCTCTTCTCTGGACCTGCTCCAGCACCTCAATATCCTTCCTGAACTGAGGGGCCCAGAGCTGGACACAGTAATAATAATAATTTGTCTCTTCCACAAGAAAACAGCTTCTGAAGAGAACATGAGAATAAGTACTCAATTAAGTCACTTAATTCTGTTCCATTTTTCATGCAGAGCTTCACATGCAAATCTTGTAACCACTTATGCCCATTGACTTTTTTGTTTAAACAGAAACGCATTCCAAGGCAGAAAGTCTAGGTAATTAGAAAATAAACTAGATCATCTGCCTATTCATTTTCATCTGTAAAAATATCCATTCATGATTTCTGTTGTGATGTTTTTATTGCTGTAACACAACCTATAAATTTTAAAAGCTTTCTGTGCCTAGAGGACAGCTCACAAAATCAGCTGAGCAGAGGTTGTATCACAGGTGTTGTAAGAGCACCTAGCAACACTGCCCAACAAGTGGAGATGGGAAATTGATAACTCCATTAAAATTAATTTGACGCTTACTAAGGCCAAGTATGGTAATCATAGTTGGTCTCTGTCCAGATCATGCAGTTTGTAGTAATTAGGTGTTTGATATCAGCTAAAAATTTTTTGTTCATGAAACAAAACCAAAACATTTACTTAAGCTAGAAACTAAAGACAGAAAGGACGCTTGGGATTTTATAACAGAATTCTTACTGAAATTGATTTTTAAAAGTTTGTATTCTACTCTGCATCTCTGAGAGTATCCGGGGTTATTCATGAGGCAGGTGCTCAAATGATGTCACGGTTAATGTTTAGCATCATTTTCTTATAGGTCAAATCCTTTCACACCCTTTTTAAACAAAAAGTTGGCAATAGACCAAACGATATTGCAAAAGGAATCGAGATTATATGCCACTCACACAGTGTCACGTTGCCAACAGGAAGCTCTGTAGAAGAAAAAAAAATGGTTTCAATGTGTAAATTAAGTGTAATAAAATATCGTAATCAGAAAATCAACATAAGACATGGTAGGCCCGGTCCTGTTATACCTGGACTTGTTCGGGAATCAGCAGAGCTCCTTGTGCGTCAAACTGTCTGAGGGGACACAGAAGGGTTTTGAAATTCAAAATGTGCCTAAGCAATTTCATCTGGAAGTACAGACTATACTGTAAATGTGAATGGGTTGGGAGGGAAATGCAAACAAATTCATTTTAAAAGTCGCCGGTGGTACTGCTTGAGTTTCCAACTATGCATTACAGCAACATTAGGAAAAGCTACCTTCTTAAACTTCACCTCATGCATGTGTCCCATTAATACAGAATGTGAGTTTTTTAATGATTACCTTCTACTTGTTACTACGTCAAAACATATTCAAGTTCAAAGCAGCCAACAGTTCACCAAATTAAGGCAAATTCAGCTTTAAAACGAGAACAGACTATATTTTCTTTCTGCCAGTGGTCTGTTCCACACTATTAGCATAGGTCTTCTCCCTGACTTAATCCTTGCAATCCCCATAGACAGAAATATCAGATTCCAGCTTCTAAGTAAAAAAGAAACTGATGGTGCCATGAGATAAGACTTAAAAAAAAAAAAAACCACCAAAATTTAAGGCTATTTTACTGATTTCAGTATCATGCTGTTTGTTTCTAGGAGAGGGAACTGGAACAAATTCCACCTTGGTTGTATACCACCATGATTTTATTACAGGCATCTTCATCTTTTTTCATTAATTGTCACTGTCATTAACTAAACTGATGGAAGTGAGCTTGGACAGTGAAAATCACTAAAGGAGCTTCCAAAATGAGACCAGGAGACACTTGCTAAACCTCATCAATAGTGCTTTATAAACTCATATTTCTGGCTGGTGGCCTGACCGGGAGCCCCATGTGTACTTGACACACCTCTTGCAATGAAAGGTGCCCAAGGAATGCGTGATGAGGCCCCTGACTGAGAATGAACCTTTGTTTTAGCTTTTTGCTCATACCTGATGTAATGGAAAGCTTTTACAGAATAATGTTTGTGGGACTGAACAGACAGTAAGGAATTAATGGATTAAACAAAAGGTAGAAATGCTCTGTTTACTGAAAGTCATGCTTTATGGTAATATTAACATAATATTTGCCACATGGACCATTACTGTATCAGAAATAAATATCTACCCAATGCATGTATTGTATAAGGTTATTTCCTTATCAGTGGTGAGGTGAGTGCATTGTATTCCCTTTGCAAAATTAATTTTTTGCCAGTTTTAATTCTGAGAACTGCCAAACTTTCATGAAAGGATTAAAAAGCCAGTCAAAAAGATATATAATTTTGATGTCACTAGAAAACTTTCCATATATAATTTTTGAACTGCTGGTAAGAACTGCTTTTTAATGACTCTTCTGCAAGCCAGCAGATTAAAGAAGTAAAGAAAATGACCTTCCCATTCATCTTCATTAATAATCAAACTTTTAAGATACACAGGTTGCATCTGAGCACACTCTTCTTGCTTCAGTGTTTTACAGAGATGGTAAAATATTGTTGGCAGCTTAAAAAAATCAAAGCAGATATTTTCTAACTGAAGCTTCCTTGCCATCTGTAATTACATGAGTGTTCAGTTCATCCCTAGTGACATGGAGAACAGTCAGTCTTTGTCTTCCTTTTCCACAAACATTTGCATATTAGGATGTTAGATTTTTATCTCAATGCTTTCTCTTTTCCGTCTTCAACAACCCAATACCTTTATTCCTTACTCACAGGTCAGATTTTCTTGTTCTTGATCTCATTGTTTCCTCTCAACTCTCTCCATATTGTCTTGTATCTTGAAAGATGATGACTGCAGCTCAACAGTATTCTCCAGCTGTGGCTTTCCCAGCAGCAAGTGAAGCAATGCATAGCTCTGTATCATCTGTGCAAAGCTCTTAACTATGGTCTGAGGATGGTATTTCCCTTTTTACTTGCAACTGTACTTTATTGCCAGTTCAAGTATCTTTACTCCAAAGCACAAAATACCAGTTTCACCCTCTGAAAATGTGTGCTGTGCCCATCTGTGCTTTCAGCATCAACTTCCAGAAATTACTGTGCTATAGTTTTGCCTTTACCACCTCTTTCCTGTAAATTCCAACAGCAGGCTAATTTGTTACAGACGTCAGGAAACGTCTCAATGTTTTTAGAGTATATGTAATTTGGGAGGCCTGCAATCAGCTTGGATAAACAGAAATTAAGCAATTAACCTCAGTACCCTGGAATATTATCCCTGGCATAATTGCACAGTCAAAATTGAATGGACTATAAAGAATCAATGTGATCATATCACACTCCAGTGGCTGGGAGGGTGGTACCAAGATGTGTCTTTCTGTCTCATAGTTGGCTGAGTCTGTAGTGTTTCCATACCTGACCTGACAAATGTGGTACTGAGCTATGCCCCCTTTGGACTTCCCATTGTTTCGCACATTTTTTTTACATTTACAACCGATAAAACAAAAGGTTTGCTGCCCGAGTGCTCAACAGCCTTCTCCTATGGAAATACTCAGTATGGGATTGTGGGGACTATATGTCTGGAACTGAATGACTGCCAGGCTGATATTTATAGAGAAAGATGCCAACTTCACTGGGAGAGGTCATATGAATTCTGGCTCCCTTGGCAAAATGTGCTGTTTGGCTGTGCAGGATTTGAAGAAAGTGTCACTTTCTTTTTTGGCTGGTTTATTTCTATTCACAATAAAAAGATCACTCAACAGCAGAGCTACCTCTTATGATGCTGCTGCCAAGATCATTTGTCTCCCAGTCTATATGTGTGTGTGTAAATGCATGTATGATGCCAAGTAAGTGACAGGTCCCAGAACTCCAAAATGTCAGAGTTTTTTTCTTTGCCAACTCTGGCTCTAACTGACGTCCAGGCAGTTGAATGCCAGTCTCCAACATAAACACAGTCCCATTAGTTTCTCAGCTTTCACTCTGTGACCCTGTCTGATAGCAGTCAGTAACCCATGTGGTTTCATGGGAACTATGTGCTTTACCTGTCATAGCATGGCCCCTGATCCTTTCACCATGAAGAATTCCTTTGTGGTAGCAGTGCCTGTCTTCATCTGTGCACAGGGTACTGGCATGAGAAAACTCCTGTGTGGCTGTCTAGTCTACTGCAGGTTTTGCATGTTCATCAAAATGCTGAACATTGTCTTAGGTTGTGCCATTTGCCACAACACGGAGAATCAGCACAGGTTTTTTCCTATGACCTCTTCACTAGTGTTACCTGCCTTTGTTCTTTGAACTTCTTTCATTCTTGTATTTTGGGTCACCTATGTAATTATAGCTTTAGTAAACCTATAGGAACTTTTGTGAGCTGGATGACTGCCATTGCTTTGCAAAGTTCAATGGTATTATCACAAAATAATTTTAGGGTTTGTAGTGTCAGAATTACTTATCTCAGTTTCCAGGTATGATCTGCTCTCTTCCCAGGGCCTCAAAGAACTCCTCCAAATTCAAAGATTATAACATACCCTGACTTTCTAAAAATGTTGAATTAGTAATTTTCCCTTTTTCATGTAGTGCAGTCCTCATATTTCTTTAAGATAGTTTTATAGATGGTTTAAGTTAATCTCATTAATTATAAAATAGATCTCTGCTAAGAAGTGATAAAAGCCTCAAGCGCCACATTGTCAGGTGTGCTCTCAGAAGGCCATGTTACCCAAATGCCAAGCTCCCCCCTTTCCAATCTCCCACTTCTCTGGGCATGCTTTGAAATGACTGCAATCTTCATGTGTTGCAGATCAGAACATTTCAGATTCTTGTTAGTGAAATATTTTTTTAATGTCCCAAATTCTCAAATTTTTATCCTTGGAACTAAGATTTGCTGCATAGCTCTACTTGTCTAGGTGCTTGTAGTTACCTGTAAGACTCAGCACTGTGGAATTCCTTAAATCCCAGGGAGAGGGTTGCTGGGCTAATTGTTTAGCAGATGCATTCCCAAAAACACGTGTTGGCTCCCCCATAAAAGACTGAGAGTCACAGAAACAAGTAATCTGCACAGAAGGAGTTCTCTAGAACATTTCTTGTCTTTTGTTTCTTTTAACAGCCGCGGACATCTTTTAAGAGAAGGAGACATCCTTGGAGTGAAAGCATTGGATTGTTTTGCAAATACTGTTTAACAGCCTCAAACACTTTACTTCCAGGGATAATCAGCTGGAGTTGTATTTGCACTTGCTGGAACTATAAGTCATTATCAGTTCTGTGTCCTTCACGACCTACCTCTCCTGTACCTGCTTTCCCACCCTTGCTTCTGACAACCTATATAATTTTTATTTGGTGTACTGCAGATAAACAGGCAATGTAAAATAAAAATGAAAACAAAATTCAGATTTTAGATCCAATTCAGTCAATAAAAGAATTTATTAAACATTCTCTACAGAAAAGCAGTTATTGAATGAATACTGAATGAGGAAAGTTCAGTATCAGAGGTAATATGGACAATTTATTTGCACTGCCCAAAGTCAGAAATGCAGGAGCTCAAATGAAGAAAAAGCAAATGTCTGAAAAAATCATTGCTGGTTTAACTCTCCAAGGTATTTAGTAACATAGATAAGGACATATAATACTAGATTTTAATGAATAAACAACATATTTTATGTTACTATATTTAAATTAATAAGCACTGCATTTTATGTAATTATTGATTTAGGTCACTTTTGTAAGGGAAGAAAGAATTATCTTAGTTGCATCACATGAAGAAACAGATTTGGTGTCAGTGTCAAACACTCGAGTTAGTTCTTTTTTTGTGTTTTTGTTGTGGTTTTTTTTCAGTATCTTTTACCCTTTTCTGTTAGGGTAGAAGTGGCTTCCCACTTGCAGCTCAGACTAATAGTTCAGAGAAATATTCAAACAGCTTATTGGAGTTCTGACAAGGATCACAATAAATACTCTTCCCTTCTACCTCTTTCTTCCCTGCCATATGAAGAAATCCTATTTAGTAAGACAGATACAAATGGACAAGGCTTGTTGACATGAAGCTTTTTTAATAGATATGAAGGTATACCTATTATATAGGTATATTTAATATGTATTAAAGTGAAGGTATTTTAATCAGGAAACACCAAAACTGAGAGAGTAAATCATGGATCTCTAGGGATATGAAAGGCCACGAAGAGTAACTCTGCATCAGTCCAGACTACAGGTGAGGGTTCTTCTTTCCCATTTTCACGTGACCTCCTGAAAGTGTATTTCCAGCAGTGAACACTTGTTTCTGAGACCTTGGTGGAGCCTACTGAAGCTTTCCAAGAGATGAACATCAACAGTCACAATCTTCTTACTTCTTTATCAGGGGATTCTAGTTTCCGTGGCTTGTATGTCCTTGTATGTCATCAGCTAAGATGAGCTGGCTCAGATCTATTAATGCACGGTCCAGTTTACATTGCACCAGCAGAAGATCCGCACCTGAATATTGGTTTCATGGCTTGTACTGCCAAAACTCCTATTGAAGTGTTGATGCAGTTGGCATGGCTGATATGCTCATTGCTTTTGTTGCCCAGACTAGTGCTTTGATCTGTTCATACAGAGGGACATGTGCAAACAGATTTGATACAGTTTAAAGCACAGGAGAAACTTGTTGTTCCGATGGCCTTCCATGGGGCTGATTAAAGGAAGTAAAGCAGCTGGATGTGTTTGACTATGCTTTGTCTCTTAGGGAACTAAGAGAGGTGCAGGCAGGGAAAGGGAACAAAGTGCTGATGAAATTAGGTAGCTGAGAACAAGTGGATGCCATAAATACCACTCAGTTTGACCAGAACATCAGCACCTGCTGTATTTTTCAAAAAGGGTATTTGTAGGATTTTTACTCCCACAGCAAGGAACAGTGTTGCTAGGCAGAGAATACCAAATCCACAGTGATGTTACATTTCCTTCTCTGTGAATTTTGCCATTACATGAAGTTACTACTAGAAATCCCATTGTGGTGCATTTTTTAATCCATCACATTTAAGGCTTTAATTTATACATACAGTGCTATTTGTCTACTCTAACAAATAGTAATCATCAGGGTTGCCTTTGGTCTACTAAAAGTGTAATGTGGAGAGACAGCAAAGTCTATCAAATCACAGCAAAGACTAGAGTCTCAGAGATCCTCTTCTACTCCTACTTCACCTTAGCACAAGAGCTTGGTAAAGTGCCTCTAACATCACCAAGACTTTACTTCCTTGCCTTTGAAATTAGGTGAGTATATTAATCCTGATTTTTGCAGCCTTTTCTCTCTATTTTTACCTGCTTTTCCCTATTTTTCTTTCATGGGCATTCTGACCCACTTTTTTTTTCCCACACAAGCTTATCAGCTTGAGCCAGTCATATAGATTTGATTGCAGATTTGTCAGTGTCATCCAGAACTCTTTGGGCTTATCTGTCCTGCTCTTTAAAAAAAACCAAAATTCCAAAGCTTTGCACTGATTCATCGTCCAATCATCCGGTTCTTTGGGGATATTTGTACAGTAAATCAAGATCCATAGACTCACAACTCTCAATAACCTATGTGCTCCAAAGGCAACTAAGACTACCTGAAGCTAAGCTGATTCCATTGGTTATTTTTTTATGTTCTGCACAAGTCACAAAGTAGATCTGAAAGCAGAAGTCTCAGATCCTGCTCCTGAGGTTCAGGACAGTTTGTGTAGGTTCCAGAGCCAGCACTCCAGCAGTGGAACACCCAGCCTTTCAAGCTCAGTGCTGACTTAAATATAGTAAGGCTAATGTTTTAAAAAATGCAATATTATTCCCTGTGAGCATTAATGGAGTCCTAATTAGATGTACATGCTGGAGATTAGAAGGGGACTTGAAGTCCGCTGCTACTGGTTATTTTATTATCTAAAAATTAGGCTTTTAAAGCATTTCTTAATACTAACCTTAATTAAACCTCTGCTTCTGCTTTTAGTCAATGGTAGTTTCAAGGTACATCAAAACTCTCTTCACCCAGATCTTTAAAACTGCATTACTGTGAAACCCCAGCAAGTGGCCAGCTCCACAGCACAAAATATTATGCTTCAAAATGTCCATGCTTTAACAAATATTTCTTTAGAGCTTGAGCCTGAGCTGCCTCGAGAACTAGTATTGCTGGAACCATAATCAGCAGTGATCTGAAAAGCTTCTCTGTTCTATGGTAGAACAGAGGAAAACACAGCTGAGCCTCAGGGTCCTGAAGCAGCAGAGCTTGTTTTCGCTCATTTCTCTTCCAAGGTCCGCAATAATTTTTGAGCTCATTAGTCATTGCAGCCAAATTTGACTGATGGCAGAGATGTCACAGATAATTCTGTTTCCAAAGGTTTTAAGAAAACCCAAGAACATTCAGGTAGGAAAGGGAGAGCCAGCTCCCAGTTTCCCAGCTGAAGGAATAGCTGTCATGAGCTCACCTCTGATTAGAAATGAGAATTCATCTACGAGAGAAACTTTGTAACTACCTGATGGACAACAAAAAGAATGAAGAAGGTCTATCCCGATTTGCACACTGAAGTCAATCAGCCATGACGGACAAAGCCATAAGAAATCAGGCATAATTAGGTCTAGAGCTCAGGGGTCAATGAACGCAGCAGAATGAAGCATTATATAAATACAAAGAGGATGAATCCAGTCTCATGCCAGGAAATACTGAAAGAACCTAAGCAAATACCTAAGTGCGTAATCACCTATCTTTACTCATGTCAAATAAAAGCTTTGTCAATAGTTACAGGCATGTTACATTGCTTTCAAAGACAATGTTTTTCCAAACAAAAGTGCTGCTTTTATTCATGCTTTTATTATTATGCTCCTTCACAACCTCCCTCTAACAATTGCCCACTCAACCTGCCCTTACTGCCGGAGAATGGGCAGCTAAGTGTGTTTAGTTCCACCTCAGTGTTGGAAGGACTAATGATACCAATGCAGAGGAGACCAGCCCTGTTTTGGGTGCACATGCCATTTTCTTCTGCTATGTATCATAAAGCAAGAATTCACCCCTCTCCTATGACAAGTGACAAAGCTTGGCTATACTTAAAGCTAACAAATACCTTTCTATGACTGCTTTTTTTCAAAGAGTCCTGAAATCTTTTAGTCAGTTTTCTGCTTTACAGAAATCTGTGAACCATACCATTCCTCTTATGGAAAATTTCCCTATTTAGCTGCTCCATAGCTCTTTTGCAAGACAAGGATAAAAAGTACAATATGATGACCCTTTCCTTTGGGCATCTGACAATGGATCCCAATCCCCAGATTAGTAAGCATTTCCCAGATCATATATGCAGGAGGTACAGGCAGGCCTCCCTCCACCTGGAGGTGCAGCTTTTCATGACTCTTCCTTGAGCCTTTCTCTTCATCTCAGAGCACTGTGGTGGCAGTCAAACCACCCTCCTGTCCCTTAAGCTCAGAAGCACAAACAGCTTGCTCCTTCTCAACACCCAAAATGATTTCCTAAGCTAATTTTTGGAGGAGGAGAAAGGCAAGTGAAGATACCTGGGTACACATAAGAAATTACAACTGAGTTATCCCATTGTTGTATTCAATGGTGGTAGACAACACAGGAATTTGGGGAGCTCCAAAAGAACCACACCATTGAAGCTGTGAGCAAAGGTAGCTCAGAAATGCAGAGCATGAAACATGAGCCAAGTGCTAGGATGAAAGCCTTCTGCCTGTAGCCAGTTCTTTAAACAGCAAGTCAAACATGTACAATGCTGGTCCCAGTACTAGGTAAAGAAGGGGGGAACATTACTAGAAAAGCAGAAAGTTAATTGCAAAAAGCAGACACCATTTACACACTTGTTTATGCTGAGGCAGAAGAGCAGTCTACAGTCAAATCAAAGGAAGGGAAAAACTGCACAATCAGACATAAGGGGAAAATAATCAACACAGTGGATTTATTTCAAAGACTGAAATCTATGGGAAGAATTGCATTATGTTAAGAGATGCAGATCCACTCTCAATGAAATTCAGTTTCTACAGAAAAATCACTGTGAAGAGATTTTTAACTATTTAAAAAATATCTAAAAAATTTAAGCCGCTTGTAACCTTTTAGATAAATCACACTATCTCAATGCTGAAATAACTAAACCAGCTTTGAAGACTGGTTGCTTCTGCTGAATGCAGTGGGAGTTTTGCCATAGACTGAAAGACAATGGCCTGTTCCTCAGTGCAAGCTAGAGAAAAGAATGTACATGTGCTGGAGCAGTGTTTGTGAAACATGGTGCTGATTTTAGTGATGGCTTTTTCCATGCACCAAGCATGAGATCATGTACAGGGCTGTATTTACATGGTGATGTAATTTCGCAGCAGAAGCTGGAAAAACAAGGAGGGTATATCACATCCAGTATGATTTATGCCAAGCTTTCCACAACTATGCAGCCTCCCTCCCATGTCATACGTATGTTGGCAGGATGAAAGTAAGAACTGGGACAACCCTGCCCCAGATTTCTAGACAACCTTGTGTTTTGGCTGCAAAATCAACTCATAACTCTAAAAGGAACCTCCATCAGGCAGACAGTTTTCAAGTCAAACACCATATGTGCTTAATTGAATGCTTACAAAAATACCTTTTGTTTTATAAAAATGTCCTGCCAACAAAAGGAAAAACTAGGGATGCCTAATGGATTTAGCAATATGGCACTATTTATGTTGTGATCACAAAAGATCGGATGCTCAAATACAATTATTTTCCAAGTAATATTTTATGATGATATGGTTTACAAGCTGTTACACCCACTCATCTTCTGAGGTAGAATCTTACAATTTTTTTCCTTAAAAGGAATGCCATGCCATGCTGTTGAGACGTAAAAAGCTTGAAAAACTTTGTTGACTTTGTTTACATACAGAATGCTATTAGTCATAAATAAATAAAACAGGATTGTTTGATTAACCAGTGAAATTATATACACACATTTTGGAAAATCTAATTAAGTTTAGTCTATGGATGGTTTCTAACTATGCAAGCACAGACCTCTGTATGAATAACATCTAATATAAGATCATAACTGTTTTTCCAGTTCATCCATATTCATTTGGGAGATGACCGAAATAAAACTGGTGCAGCTTCTGACCTCTGCTGCTTTCATCAGAATTGTTGTAAGTTAGGAAGCTGAGTCACTAACTAGAACCAACAGCAAATTCAACTATAAACCATGTGTGCCTTATATCTACAGATTAAGTGAACTGACAAAACAGCTTTCTTAACAGTATTTTGAATGAAAGTAAACTTGGATGTAACAATCAAAACAGTGGCTGAACATGCATCAGAGGGACAACATACAGCTGTGGCCATTAGAAGAGTGCTCCGAGACACCTCTTTTTCCTCCTTCTTGCTTGTATCCTGGAGTACATGAAGTTCCTTGGTAATTTATATCGTGGATTGGTCTTCAAATGATGCATCATTTTCCTTTTCTGGAAAACTGCATTAGTCTCAAATAAGCCAGGAGCTGAATTTGAAGGAGCTTAAGTCTCACATGCATTTATAGTGAGGTAGTCACTAAGCAGTAAAGCAAAACATTCTGCACTTAAAAGGTAAGACATCCTAGGTGATTTCTAGCTGGTATTTCAGACAGTCAAATTGAAATTACACCTGTTGGTGCATTTTACAGGCAGTTGTACCCTGGGACTGGTGTTGGGAACACGTGTGTATCCCCTGGTCTTTTGTTTTTTCTTCAGGACTGTTGTCTAAGGTAACAACCATACTGATAAGCTCTAGACCCACATGAATCACCATGGAAAAATGCTTTATGTGACAGGAAAAAAAGCACAACTGTTGACAACAGTCAACTATTAAGCACTCCTTAAATTCTTACATGAATGCACACAAATGCAGAAAACCCCACAGCCTGGGGATGAGCACAGGATGAAGCGGTGCCCCAGAGTGCTCCAGTACCTGGGTGCATCTTGCTTATGTGGCAGCAGTTAACTCTCCTACAGGCAACACTACATGAAAGAGAGTTCATTAGCTGAGATTTTCTCAGAGAAAAAAGTAGGACTTCAGTTTGAGATGCTGGTAAACATTTGAATAAACAACTGGGAAAAAAAAGGAATATTTTCTGTTTGCATCTTTTATTATAAACACATAGATTAAATATTAATGTAGGAATAAAGAGACTAGCTAGGCCTTTAGAAGGCTAGGTGTCCTAAAGCAGCCCCAAAAGTCCATTTACACATATCCACTGAGTTGGCAATCTCTGTAGAACCACTGCTGTGGTAATGGAAGTCTATAAAACCCTGGGATATTCCCTGTTCTCTCTTTTAAACAGAACAGCATTCTGCATAAGGAAACAGTTAGTTTGCACTTTTGTTTACTGCCACAATGAATAAAATGTTCAGCCGCAATGAATAAAAAAGATCCATGTATTCAAGTAAAGATAATCCAAAAGTATCAGTTCGGTCCAGTTCCTTTTTTCATTTTACCCAACTGGACAGGGTCCTCCCAAGAAGTGTAACTTGGCTGGAAGTTAACACTGTCAGTCAAGATCCTCTGGGCCTACTGGGAGCTTTGCAAAGAGTGTCAGTAAGAGCTAGAACCGACTTTTGTTCTCCAAGTAACATGCAAAACCTTTTTCAGTTCTTTTATAAAGACTGGTCAAAAAGCAGAGCATATAAGAGCCTGGGAAAATCCTTTTGTTTTCAAAATATTAAATTTCAACAACCAAAATCTGGATGGTTGAAGTTTCAAAAGTTTCAATTTTCAACTGATTTGGGGGTGGGAAATCAAAGAGATTCCATTTTTTCTTGAACACTTACTCACAGACAAAAAAATTGAAATAAAGATGCTCAAGAGGACATGCTTTCCTGTTACAGTCTTTTCTCTGCTCCCCATGTTCCTCTGCCTTCCAGCAGTGAGCGCTCTCATTGCTGTGCTAGTTCCTGTCAGATGTTGCAACCGGATCCAAGTTACAAAGAAAGGTGGAATTATTCAGCATCCTTAAAAATACACATATTTGTACAGTCCAGACAGCCAACAGTAAATGTGTAAGCAGTGGATTTAATGGAATATATAGGTATTTTTCCAATCTGCTAGTTAAAGTAGTGCAAAGAGGTCTGTGCTTTTAGATTTATGTATTATCAATTATATACATGGTGTTTCCCCCTCTTAAAAATAACTGTGAACAACCCCCTGAAAATATGGGAACTAATAGAAAAAAAAATTTTGGGATTTTGTAGGAAAAATATAATTTGCAATAAAAATATGGTAATTCCTTCTTACTAGAAACAAGTAATAAAAATATATTCCCACACATAACTTTTCAGCATTGTAGACATGTAACAAATACTTCTGCAGTAGTAGCCTATCCTTTAAACAAAGTCCCTTACAGTGCTACATTTTAATTAATATCAAAAAGCACTTATGTAAGTAAATCTTTGCTCCTTTGTACATGTTAGTCTGGGTTTTGGCAATGTAAGCAAACCCTAGAGCCTTGTTGATTAGATAGGAAGTGGTTTACATATAAGTACTCTATATAAGAAAGTAATTTATCTAAAAATACTGGCTCTGTTCCTAAGCAGGGTCATTGCCTCTGCATTATTCCAAACAGAATTTACCCAAACAGAGCAAGTCTGGAGGGGCCCTCTTGCAAAGATCACTAAGTCAAAGAAACTCTTGTCTTTCCACCTCTCTGTTTTGAGAGAAGGATGGGGGCAAACTCAGGCTACAGGCATGTCAGGTACTGAACAACCCTTCATCAAAAATGCCTTCATCTACTGCCACAGCTTTCCCACTTGCTCAAGCACGTGTTACTCTGATCAAATGGTATCAACAACCCCAGAGGCTCACAGGTACCCAGGATCAAGCCACTGACCCAACTGATACCCATGGACTTTGGAGTCTGCCAAAAACAAGACTGCAGATGAAGACGATGTCAGTAACGCGAAATAGAGTTGATTCAAGCTGTTTCTCTCAAAGATTGAATTTCTGTGTTTTTATGAAGCCTGAAAGGGGCAAAAATCTTTTTTCCAGGTGGATTTTTTGAAATCAAATGAACACTTTTCCCAGTTCCTAAAGTCTTCTTCTTAATAATATTTAGCCGGTATTTCTCTTGGTGAATTTCCTCAGTTTCCACAGAGGCAGGATGCAGTGAAGAACTGAACTTGTGTAGACAATATTTTTCTTTTTATTTATACTATTTTAGACACCATAGGAATTGTTGTAGAAAAATCAGTTCTGAATTTCATCTCCAGTCTTCAAGATGGACCAATGCTGTACCATTTAACAACAACTTTTTCAGGGTTGGCAATGGTATCTTTCCACTGCTCTACTGCTTCACTGTTATTGCTATCAGGACTTAACCAGATCTGCATTAAGAAACAAAAACAAAAATAAAATTGAGTTTACCTGATATAACACAGAGGCCCAGCTTTTGCTAGTTCCAAATAAATAACATGCAAGTGCAGAACAAGATATAACGTATAGACTGTGACCAAAGCATAACAGCAATAAATACAGTTCTGCTAATCCTAACATATTTTGGCTTTCAGCTGGGAACACAGAGAGTCTGTGTTTAAATTTAGCCTCTAAAGTAGTTTAGAGAACCCACCACATAATAATGTTTCTGTACTTAATAAGATGTTTTAAGTCAGGCATTCCTTGCTCTATTCAAATGCACGTGCTGGGGTCAAGGGCTCATCAGGGCCGGTGGTGGCTCTGGGCATTCGAACGCAGTTGGCCACGAGCCATCTGGCATCCCCTACACGAGCTGTCCAGCATTTCCATGAGCATTTAAAATTGCACACTCCCACAGACAGGGCCAAACCTGCATTCCACAGAGTTTACTAACATGCCCATACCACACATAGTCACGTAGTAGGAGTCCGTTTCTTCTCAGTATTCAGCTAACGGGTAGTGGCCATGAAATAGGGAAATGAAGTACAAGTAGGAAATTTTCCCCCTTAACATTATCACCAGCCTGCACTGCCAAAAGAATTCTGCTTATGTAAGTAGGTATCGTTATTTACAGGACTCTATTTCCTTATGTCTTCCAAGAATGAGTCCTTTTAAGACTTCTCAGAAACCTTGACCATGAAGTACATTTAGCCTACACTGCTGGGGCATGAGTCCTCGAGAAGTGAGAATAATGTCTTCCAGAATACCACAGACAGCTGATGTTTCATCCACAGAGATTCAATGTACATCTTGCCCATGATTAAAGACATGCTTGTAAAAGCAGCCTAATCTATGTATTGTCTGCTTAGAACAGCATCCAATTAAACATCATTCTCTGAAGGACAAAGTTAATAGATCCAGCTATAGTCATTTTTTTCCAGCTACCCAGCCAATTGCTCAAAGTACATTTTCCCCTGAGCCATATTTTATGTCTTCGTGTGTTATGTGGCAATGTCTGCCTTCATGAGCTGAAACAACCTTTTCCAAATAATCTCCGAGGAGCACAAGTAGCTCATTTCCTCCCCCTAAAAATAAGATCCATGAATTAAATGTAACTCATCAGATTGAGATGACCTCACATATTTCTAGGGACTACAAAATCATACCCAGTTATTTTCTCCCCAAAGTAGCACTACTAAAAAGAACCATTTTTTTCTTTTCCTGTTTCAAATCCAATTCCACCAACAGGAACTGCAGAAAGATGGGACATGTGTGACATGATGCTCCAAAAAATGGAGGAACTTCACATAACTCTTGCTGGCACATAATTTCTACAGCATTTAGCACTTCAGCATCTCCTGTCACTGCATGTCTTCAGCAGGCACAGGAAACAGCACCATAATGGGACAGTACCATTTTTTGTATCTAGAGTCAGTACAGTCCTCCATCTGACATAGGACATTACAGTTGGGGGGTCTCAAAATCAATTCTACATTATTCACTTTTGCATATATTAGAATTCTGCTACTGCATCTAACTGGGTCAGAGAAAGCACAGAGATTTTTAACAACAGCTATGGTTCACTATACCAAGAAAAAAAGGAGAGAAAGAAGGGACAGGATGATGGTAAATTAGAACAACCAGGAGAAGAGGACAGAGAGAATAAAGAGACCAGACTACCAAGCTTTACGGTAGTTAAATAAATATGATCACACAAATGCTTTCAAAGAGATACTATTGAAGTTCTGTTTGTTAAAAAAAAAAAGGCAACAAAAAACAAGCCTAAAAAATACTTTGTGTTTGGACACCTATATTATTTCTTTATCATATATACTTAGAATATAGTACTGATTTCAGCTTTTTTGGTTTTATCTAGGAAGGCGGTCTCATATTGTATCTGTTGATACTTCCTTTTACACACACCTGTTTGTAAGTGTACTGGTGGGGTAACCAACACCCCCTCCTTGCTGTGCAGGACATTGTAGGCTGTGCAGATCCTGTGAGTGCTGTGTTTGTTTTCTTTACAAAGCCTAGAGGCAAGGAGGAGATGGTGTGTCTCTTGGAAGGAATCTTTCAGATAGTAATACTCCACACAAAACTCCTATTCTGATGTTAGTGCATGTTTAAGAATTCAGTACTATTCTTGCTTGGGTTACATCCAGAAAAGTTTATTAGAATTTACTATTTTGCTATATGCCACCTCATTTAAGGTATTTGAAAACTCACACCAGGAAACCTGTGGAACTGGATTTTAAGTAAAGGATCAGGCTATTTAGGAGAAACCAACCTGTCCTAGGAAGTGTTTTCTTCTCACTGAGCTTCTGCTGTAGAGCTTGATGAGAAAGCTAATTCCTTGTTCTGCTTGGCTAACTGGAAAAACCATCATTTCTCCCCACTTCACTTGGCCATTAGTGGACTTCAGAAGACGAGTCTTCTTCTTATAGATCATCCCTTCTGTACTAAACATTCCAACTTTCACAAAGAAATCTGGCACAGAAGGGAAGGAAAAAGGCATAGCACACAAAGGGTTACTCACAAACACACCCAAACAGGAACCAACCAGACCCATATGTATGGTTCAAATTGCAACAGTTTCTCAAAAGTCTGGCCAAAAGAACTGTACAATAGCTTTCCTGACTAGTCACACAAACAGAGTATGTTCAGTAATATTGAACTGATTAACACAGTATCCAAACAGCAAGTGCAAGCTAATGCTCTTGTATGTCAGGATTAATACTGGGATAAAAATCTTCCAAAATACATAAACACATAGCTTCAAACCAAACAAAAAGTAATCAAGTAAGACATCTGGGGAAATAAGCCTTGGCAATGGAAGTCTACTGCACAATATGTTAGTCTGAGGTTTGTAAAGAATGTTATGAATTGCCAACCCATTTGATCAGCAATTAACCTGTTACAAATGCTTTTAGACAGGAGGCATGAAACAGCTGATGTAACTTACTTGAAGACAGTGGTGTAGATGAAACAGGAAGGTTTTGTGCTTCAAGAATCTGTAACTGTATCCTCCTGTTTATTGCTTGAAAACAAGTTCCTATTTGAAGTTCTGCACGGCGCACCTACAAGCAGAAGAATGTTGCCATAACATGTGGATTAAGTTGCTTATAAACTCAGGAAACACAGGAATTCTGTCATATATTGGGCTCCTGCATTTCTATCTGGGATTTCCTGGACAGAAACATGAGCTGTGTTGTATACACAGCCTGCAGATGCACAGTAAGTTCATCTTGCACTTGTCATAGCTGCAATGCATGTGCTCTGCTGACAGACTGCGTATGTGCGGTGCACAGATGGCCCTGGGTGGGCTGCAGGCAGGGATGGGGGCAAGTAAACGAGTCCTCAGTGTTCACTTGGGAAAGAGTCTGTACTGCTAAGAGCAGACACATGCAGGGAAGACCAGACATGCTGCTGCAGCTCTATTAAACCTGGGTGTGGAAGTGAGAGACCAGGTGCGCTCCACTTACACAGAAACCGTCGGAGTTCTCCTCCCACACTTCTGAATTTTGCAATATGGAGATATAAGCAACGTTTTCCATAGATACAAAGCCCAGTCACCTAATGTCATGAATGCTTAGGGTGACTGCATACTGTGAAGTTTCCTATGTTATGGAAGCACTTGTGTTTTACACGCCTACACACGTACACCCTTGCCCAGCACACACTCTGAATGATCCGAGATCTTCAGTCTATTTTTTTTTTTTATTTTAGAATTTTTGCTAGTGGCAGAGTTCATTGTGTCATCCTCATTGCTCTCCTGTCAGACTAACATACTCAGAACACTGTAAAAGCATCAGGAAAAGGCCAACAGAGACCCACCTTTCCTGACAGCCTCTGTTGAAATGGACTCTGCTAGTCTTGGTTCCCTTCAAGTTTTAATGCACTTCAGTGAAGCAAAATGCACCAAGTGAGAGAACAACAGGTCAGGTAAAGAGAAGTCAGGCTCCAGTTCATCAAAGAGATCCAAATTCTCTTTGCAGCTCAGCCACAGAATTGTTGTGTAACCCTGAGAGGAAGCTACTTACTCGACTCTGAGCTTTGGCTTTCTATTTGCAGGGAGGATAGTGTTTGCTGCCTCACAGGGTAGCACAGGGATGAATCCCAGCAGTGTCTGGAGGGCTCTTGGATATAATAGTGAGGAAAGCCAACAAAGAGATACTATGATATGATTCAGAAATTTACATTGAGATGAAACGCTTTCTAAAACAGCTTCCTCTGTCACTTAGTCTTACTCCTTTTGAAGCAATATTGTTATTCTTGTTAGAACTAAAAAATGTCAAGTGTAGCTTATGTTAGAAATCAAGAGTATCGTTCATTTTACTCAGACATGCTTAAAATAAAATTTCCTTTTGAATTGCTAATTCAAGTTTAATTTATTGAAAATACAAATGTCTAGACACAATCTATAAAAGAAACAAACAAAGTAAGGGTAGGGGGAAAGGAAATCCCACTGTGAAAACCACCTGCTTCTTATTACACTAATGGAAATGAACTGTATGAATTATTACTTCACAGCATGCAATCTGAACATTAAATATATGTCTGTCTCTGCATTTTCAAGCCACTGAAGATCTTAGCACTTTTCTTCCACAACAAAAGCAGATTCCATTTGCTCTGAGCTCTTGCTGTGAGCGCTAAGGATCTTCTGATGCTTTTTTGGTCAGAAAAGACAATTACCCAGTGTCCTTTGCTGAACATTTCCCCAGAATGCCCCTCCCTCAAGCTGTGAGCCATGGTGTGGAAGAGTCTGCTCTAGCTATTTTCCTAGAAACAGCTGCAGTTTATGACCAGAACAGCTATGTGCAGAGTTCAAAAGTCTGCATTTTTTCCCCATCAAAATGCCTTTCCCAAGGATGTGGGGTGAAGAAAAACAAATAACCTCCCTCGTTTTTACTACTGCATTACTTTACTTTCATTTCCAGCAACTCTTTCTAGGTGAGATAACAACACACTTTCACAGTATTGGCACTTACAGGTGCTCTGGAAGGAGGAGATATATCCAGCCAATGACTTGATTCCTGCGAGCTCAGCTCCTGCAGTGCCAAGGAACATTCTCCAATTGTTTTTTTCCTGGGAGTCTGTGTCTGGATTTTAAATACCAATCTGACAGCCTGCAGGCTTTGCAGTTTAATAGCAAATACAAAAGTTTCCATAAATTCAATATCCTAGAAAGAAAAACAGAGGAGTAACATCACCATTTTAAGAGAGTCCCACTGAGCCCAGAACCTAGAAACCAAGGTGTCTTGGTTCTATAGCCACTGCTCACAACTACTATTTTAGGCTGCCATGGAAAGTGTGCTTTTATAGTGGTAAGCCTGCACAGACTCATCCTCTCACTGTTGCACCCTGGCAGGGGGAAAGCTCGGGATTATTCTTCACTACTATAACGAGTTGTGGCCATCTCTTCTGGAGCTTTACAACAGCACACACACATTGTTATAACAGATTCTGTGGCCTTTTGCTACAGTCTCTCCAGGTGATTTTATTTTCTTTCATCTTTGGCTCACATTATGGGAGGTTTATGTTGCTTTCCCTTCCACCCCCTTAATATTTGTTTACTGCCACTATCAGGAATCTTGTCCTATGCAACCAATTCTTACAGTTTCTGTAAAGACAAAGCATTAATATTGTCTCCTGCCATATGAGAGGCAGTACATCAGCTACCTTCCCTGGGATGAGTGTGCACCTACACGTATGCCCAGTCTTCCTCTGGTCCCTCACCATGGAGTTGCCAAGACCAGCAGCTCATGGTTCAGTCCCCTATGAGCATCTGTCCTGCAGCCTTGAGAGAGAAGGAGGGCAACAGTGCAATGCAAGAGAGGATATAGGGGGAAGAAGTGGAATGAGGCTTATAATAGGATTATGAGAAGTTGGGGGAAGTAACCCACATCTAGGCAACTACCACAGCAAGCATGGCATAGGAGTGGATGTTTGGTCCATTTTAAAAATCCATTTACATTTCATGTTTTTTTTTTTTTTCCTTGGGAAAAAGATTTCTCAGTGTTTTCCCTGACTCTACTTACGCTGGAGCCCTCCTTGGCTGAAGATTTGAAATGCACTGGTTTGGGCAGTGTGAGAATTCCCTTGACACAGATACGAGGATTCTCCCCACAGCTAGAAGGCCAGCACAGGTCTTTGCACTGCAACATTGAAAACACAGTCAGTTTAGACAATGTAAGACTGTTTTTTACCATTTGATATAGTCCTGAGGTATCTGACTACTCAAAGTTCCATTGCCTAAAAATTACTCATAGTTCCTGGAAATAAATAAAACAACCATCACATTTGCTTACAAAAAGGCCACAAGAAGCTACGTGTTCTCAAAGTGCTATCAGGGTTCTGCCCTGAAGGAACTGTTAGATTTAAAGTCATAGAATCACAGAAGTCACTTAAATGCTGCCTCTGAAGTTGCTTCCATTTACTGCCTTCACATTTCCCCAGGAAAATGTCCACAGCAGGACCAGCCTCTGACCATCTCAGCTTTCTAATCTATGCTGAATAGTTCCTCACTCCACAACCAGAACACCTTAACATATGTATAGTAACATAAGGAGTTATATATTACTTCTTGCTATTGACTGTAGCAGAACAGGGAAACAGGGATTGCAACAGGAAAAAAAAAGTCAAGGAGAGGCAGGATGCTTTGAAGCCCAGCATTAGATCTGACTGAACTTTGTTTATATTAATACTTAGCAGTAATTTTATTTTTCTCCTAAAAGTATTCATTAAAGTAACAAGAGAGCCAAATTTAATGAGAATTAACATCAAGTATAGGAAAATAGCAATTTGAATAAATAAACAACTTATTTATATTTGCTTACATGTAAAACTGTGATCCAAATCTGTTCTACAGACGAAACATAACACAACTTCACATTCAGTCTTCCAAAGTCTCGTTCATCAGCTGATAATGTAATAGTATCTATGGAAGAAAGCCAATTAGTGTTTTTAGAAGTAATGCAGTATCTTAAATGTTCATTCCAGGAATACAGGAACTTGTTAGTAGGTGGACTAACAAACTCCTCTCAAAGTAAGTTTGAAATACTTTAACACCTACATTTTAATGACAAAATATCCACCACGTCCTGTAGCTTGACCTTTTGCATAGCTAAAAGCCCTCACATTTCATGGAATAGAATCATAGAATATCCTGAACTGGAAGGGACCCCTAAGGGTCACTGAAGTCCAGCTCCTGTGGCTCTGCAGAGGACCACACAAAGAATCACACCATGTGCCTGAGTTATCTCTACTGAATTTAATAACTAGTTGTACTCAAACAACTTTTAGAAAGAAAAAAATCATGTGCCTGAGACACCCAGAACACATTTATATTCTATCACTTCCCTTAATCTCTTTCACCATTAAGTTTATAAATTGGCCTCCTGTTTACCTTTCTCGGATTTCAATTCCAGTCTAGTAAACATTTTACTATTATGCTTTCTCCAAGTCAGAAGAGCCATTTAATGTCCAGCATTTCTCTGTCCTGACTAGAACTAGGTCATTGCCCCCAGTCTTCTTTTTGAGGAGACTGGGAGAAATTCTGACTTCTAGCAGAGTGACTTTTGTGGGGACTTGATTAATTTTTGAAGGTTTGTTTTGCAGTATCTCCACTTCTTCAGCATTCTTTCATAAATAAGGATGCTGGGTTTGCATGCAATATTCTTGTCTAATTACCAGTGTAATATATGTATTGGATTTCAGGCACTTCCCACAGAAAAATACTGTACTGAGAGATGAAAAAGGACTAGACCTGTGACCTAGTGCTGCATTCTACCCTAACAGAATGTTTGTAATTTCTTAATTCATGAGGGTAGTAAATCCAGGGATGAATTTTTCAAAAGCATGAGAACTCCTCAAAATCTCATTTGCTCAGTCTCCTGACAACAGGAAGGTGCAAGTCCAAAACTCAATCTCAAATTGCAAAGTAATCTCCAAACTGATCTGCAAGTTAGACTCATCTCAAAAAAAACCAAACCCAAAACAAACAACAGTAGAAACAGCTTAATATTTCACGTGCAAAGGGAAATATTTCATTACAAGGTAAACAAACAAAACATTACCCAGACTCCTGTTACTGCCTTGTGAATCCTTCCTGGAAGAAGTACTGCTGGGTACACTGGAGACTGAATCATATCTCTGGGGGGGACAAAAAATTCACTTAATTCAGAGCAACAGATGCAAAACCCAGAGAGATTACACCACCAGACAAGATGTGATGAAAACAAAACACTCAGTTTCAAATAATTACTTCATTCCCTACTAATCTCTTAATCCACCATCAATTACTGTTTTGATGCAATGAGCTAATACAGGATCCATTTGACCAGCACAGATTTTTTTTTTGCTCATGGATATATATATATACATACACAAGTTCATTGCTATCTAAAAGATGATTACTTAAAAAAAAAAATAAAGGCAGTGTTCTGTGTCAATGGAAACTTCTAGTGTTCCACTTTTCAACTGATGGGAGAAATCACAAGATGAGCCATGACCTGTTGTCTGTCCTGTCCTGCCTAACAGCCTACTTGGGTTTCTCAACAGCCCTTCTGGGCCAGAACAGCACGTCAGAGCAGCCCCAGGAAAAGGCCTCTTGAAGTTAGTCAGGATGTTGAACTTTCCCCTCTAGTCCTTCCAGTGCACAGTACAATGCCCTTCAGTATTTACTTTGAAAACACAACGCAACAGGAACAGATACACTGAGTAATCTGAGTTTTCAGCATAACCTAAATTATATATATATAAGGGGAACGCACCTTCATGGATCGATGAGGCGGGCTTCTGAGATCAAACATTGAACGACTTACATCAAGTGATCCAGGCAAAGTACTAGATCTTAAATCACTAACTAAAAAGACAAAGAGAACAATATAAATCATGTCAGCATCATTGCGAGAAAAAAATGTAAGTAGATCTATGGTAGAATTGAAACCTAGCTAAATAACATCCAAGGAAGGATATCAGCACCTTTCCCTACTTCCCCTTTCCAAAACACTCCCCTGAAATGGCAAAATGGAGAGAGCAAGCCATTAAAATATCTCAATTCCATCTTTGAAATAGTTCAAACTTACTTGGTCACACTGGTAGCACTAGTAGGATGGGGAGCCTGCCTCAAAGTTATTCCCTCAAGAGAAATGTTTTGTTTAGTAGATGCTTTAACAAAACAGAAAACCTTTGTCTTGAAATCTAGCCCGCTAGAACTGGGGTTTAGCCTTTTTAAAATTTTTCCACAGTAAAGATTCCAGTGGTAAAAACATGCTGCCTGCTAAACTTGGCCTCATCTCCCTGGCTTCACTGATCACTGTGTGAAAGCACCACACTCCATATCCTTACTACATCTCAGACAAAGCAAGTCTTAACTCTAATATGACACGTACCTGTTATAGCACAAAACCAAGACCTTTATTTTATAGAAGAGTGGTTTCCTCAGCAGTTGGTGGTTAAGTAGATGCTATCAGTTTTTGACCCCAACTCAATACAGAGCTAAAGGACATTTTCTATGCATAATTATACAGCAACAGTAGGTGAAAGCTGAACTAATGCCACTGTTTCAGGAATCTCTGCTGACTCCAGCGATGTTCAAGAGGTTTTTAAAGCCGCCTAACTCAAAAATGGCCCATACTGAAGCAAATGAGCATATTTTAGCTTCTAGGGCTATCTAATGCAATGAACTGCTTTTTGTTGCAATGCTGTGTTATGGTATTGCAGAAGACATCCACTGCAATCCACCGATCATTATCTTAAGAGAATTACATCTCTCGTTACTGAAAATGTATTTCCTTTTTATTGCTATCAAAAGAAAGAACTAATTATGGTTATTGTAAGATGATAGAATACAGAATAATTCTTTCTTTTCCCAAGGAAGAAAGTATTAAAAAAGCAGAAAAATTTTAACCATATGTTGTTTACTAATAACTAGAATTTGGGGAAAAACATCAATACATTTATTTTTCAATTTGTTTATGTGGGTTTTTTTTAAGATGAAGAAGAGGGACTTTGTATTAGAATTCTAAAATTTCACTTCATACATTCCAAATAAACACAACCTGTAGTTCTAAACCCACATATATGAAAAGTATCACTTGCTGCAACAAACTAGGCTTACAGTTTTGCTTAAATATTCTACAGATGCACATGAAGAGAATCATCTAACTTCTGAAACAGCTGTCAAAAAACTCTGGAGGAAGAAGGCATTTTAAAATTGTACTCTAGACACACTAGAGTAACCTTTCTTGTGTTTAAACTTAGTAAGACAAAACTAGTAAAGTGTTTACTCTGCTTGAAGAAAAATGGACAAAGAGATGATGAACTGAAGGGAAGATGTTCAATACAGTTTTATAAAACCCATTTGGCTCCCACCACAGGTGCTTCCAGAGCCTAGTAAAACCATATGTGTTAAAGGCTGCTAAAATTGTACATGTATTTTGTTCTCTTAAAAAATATATGGAGTAGTCTTTTCATGTAGTCTCTATGGTGATTCACAATTATTTTGAAACAGGACACAGACTGAGACATTTTCCCCTAGCTGTAAAATAAGCATGATATACCATTCTAAATAAAACATCTTTAAAAATGCATGCTGTTGCCAGCTTCCGATTTAACGGAGAGGTGTGTACATTTCTTCAAGTGTTGGAGTTTTCTGAATGCATTTGCCTTAGAAAACACAAGCAACACCTAGTCATCTACTTCAGTCTAAACAGCATTCATTAGAGGATACATATACCAATGAACAGCAGAGAAGATAATTTTTCCCTAGTAGCCAAACACTTTCTATCTGAACTTTTACTATCGCGCAGCCCTCCCCCATTCTTACACAAAATGAGAAGTGGGGACATTTCTGTAGCTTCAAAAGCAAACTACAAAAGAGCTGGCATAGAGCATCATGTCCCATTTTGCACCTGTTCTTATCATCTGCTCCTGAACGTTTTTTGGTGCTTGTTTCCCTTCCCAGGTACGTACTCCTCAGGTATTCCTCCACTCAACATACTGCCTGCCTTCCTTTTTCCAGCTCCCTCACTTCTATCACTGGTAGCTGAAATCTCCAGTACTGCATCCTCTTTGGGATCAGAAGCAGCTACAGTAGCTCACTTTGCCAATTCCTCTACCTTCGTGTGGTGCACGGAGTCTTCTGATGCCCCCAAACGACAAAAAGTAACAGTACAGCTGAAAATCAAGCAGAGCTGGCTCTACAGATTGATTCACCATCCAAGAAGTGTCCGTAGCATACAGACTGACTTGGGACTGCTGTAATCAAACAAGACTTCTGCAGACTAATGGCTTTTTTGCCCTCTTATCTATAAACCCTGAAAAAGGGAGGCAGAGAGAAAAGTAAGGGCGTGGTTCTCCTCACCTGATCCATATAATTTCCTGTTATCTGATTTTGCTTGGGAGCGCCTAATCAGATCTGGCGAAACCCGGTGCTCCAAATAGAAGGGGTTGTACACGTCATAGCGGGGCCACTGGAACACGCCGTGTAGCTCTGCTTTCCGGTCACCAAAGGAGGCCCTGGCAGATTCTGTGGAGCACAAGTAAACATCAAATGCAAGAGTCCCAGACATAACACATGCTGCCTGGCTTCATAAGGCAGGCAGAGTGCCTTCAGGGCAAAGGACAAAATATTTCAATATTATCTACTTCGGGTAAAGGAAAATAAAAAGAAAAAGAAAACACACATTCACATTATGTCAGGTTTTCAAAGTGTGCGAGCAAACACTGGAATTTAATTGGCCATAAAAAACTATGCATACCCTGTCTTGGAGTTTCGCAGTAAATGTCAAGTAGTTAAAATACAGAAGGCTCCACAGACAGACAGCAAGACAGAAATTAACAGGAAAAGTAGGGCCATGTGTACAGAAAACATCCAATTTATTTGGCTACCTATTCCCTGGATATTCCCACTCAGCTAATGGATCCCAACACCTTCAGGAAGATCTTGTATGGAAAGATAATGCAGCTTGTGACTGCAGTCTCCTTGTTTATCTAGTCTCCTTGGGAAGCCTGTCCAGGGTAAAATCGCTGGTCCAAAATTACCTGAATTGTTGGCTGAAGCACAAGTAGTCGTATCTGAGAATGCTTGAATCCCAGCCCTTTACTCAGCCCATAATCATTTCAGAAAAAAACCACATATATCTTGGTCAGCAAAACAGTGAAGAACACTGCAGTAGTGTTCTTTACTGTCTAGAGTGAAATGAAGCCATATGTAACGGTACATTAGAGAATGGGGGGATTCTGCCAAACTTTAACATTTACTTTGTTTGCTTCACCTCCCTGGACTTCAACCTATCTCTTAAAAAGTTCTTTACCCCACAGTAAAGTGCCTTCTGTTCTGAAAGTGTGTTGCACCATAAGAGACAAACTATCACTGCTGTAAAATCCTCAAGTGCCAATAAAGTGAAAAAGAATAACTAAACACTGAGATGGAACATGAGCAACGATAAAGCACGAATTCAAGCATAATGGGCTGGAGAATGACGTAAATTAGGATGAATGCTAGAAGTGAGGCCATAAAGAATTGCTACACAGCAGATGATGGAAAAGCCAGTGTTCCAGACCAGGAGCACACTTCTTCCTGCTAGCTTACTTCTGTGAGAGCATGAGACACAGTGCAGTGAGTACTGAAGAGAAAGGCTGCCAGAACTTAATTGCTTTCAGAAGGGATGCCAAGAGCTAACACTGAGAATGTCCTGTTTCGCTAAAGGAGAATGGCCAGACATGCACAGAAAATGGAGTGGAACTGAGAGCAGAACTTGGATTTCTACAGATATTTAACAACGGTCTAAGAAAAAAATACTCTAAATACATTTCTCGAGTATGCTGGTGGTTTGGCTAATGTGAAGAAGGAATGACAGCACACTTCACTGTATTTAGTAAATCTCCCTGAAAAGTAAATGCTGCATTTTTAAACACAATTTTAATGAGGCTTAGAAAGCTGTACTTAATTTTTAAAGTATTTATATTTGGAAATAGAAATGAAAGTTGTCTACTTGACATAAGAGCTACTTTTCAAATATTTGCTCAAGAATTTAAAATATTTGCTCAAGAGAGACAATTATGAAGAGTCAGGTCATCTTGCCAGAAGATCTGCCAGCTTATAGCCTAAGGGCCACTCTGTACACCAGGTCCTTCAGAAATGATCAGGAACCAGAATTCCCAATGTAGACACTGACTGATAAGATTGTGTAGAACAGCATGAACAAAGAAAACATTCATCTAAATGCTGTTAGACACATCTTCCTTCTCCCTGGAGAATACTCATACCTCAAAATCCTTGCTGGACTTCTCTGTATAATATCTTGAGGACAAGATAGGACAAAGCAAGGTAAAGCCTGCACCCGGACCCAGTAAGAAAGGGGATTATCAGGAGTATATCCTGCATTTCCATAGCATGTCCATTTGTGGACTTAAAAGAAATAGCTACCAAAATAGCAGGCAACAGGAATGGGGAGATCAGGCTCAGAGATGAGAGGGACCTCACATATTCCACCTCCAGCTATTCTGTTGCCTGTTTGTGTCTGGTGGGACATCACAAGTAAAGCCCACGAGAAAGATCAGGCACAGAATGGCCAATCTACACCGAATAGCTCTGCTGGGCTGATTAGCTGGGCTCTGGTGCCAGTGTTACCAGCAGTGGTGGTTGAGGAGGAAGTTTGGTAATAGGCCCACAGGAGGACGCAAGAAGCAATGGCAAGGACACAGGGAGAGAGAGAAGGGTGGGAATAAAACCACATAAACACAAAAAAAGTTATGTAGTGCTGCATTAGTTATTATGCAACATGTGGTTGACTTTTTTCAGTTATTAAGGTTTCCACCTCCAGAAAAGAAATACATTCACATGGAACTAAAAGCATATTCCCAGCTTATCACATCCTTGAGACAAAGAAATGCTAGAAAAAACAACTGTTTAGGTATGTCCCTGTGCCAAAATTTTCCCTTACCTAATTTTAGGCAGCTTCTGGCAGGACTAAGAGCCTAATGATAGCGTATGCCCTGTAACTCATGTTACTGGGCCAGGATCCTATTCTTTTAAAATGGCACTGTGTCTGAACTGCATTTACATAATTTTGGCAGTTTGAGTATGGGACTAACATGCAGAGGTTGAAACACAAGATTGCCGTGAAGCAAAGAATCATAACATCACGTGCAACCTCATATCATGGAGATCTGTGTCCCCAGGCTCCCAAAAAGCAGCAAAAAAAGCAGGAAATAGGAAATACTAGGGACAAAAAATTCTGCCAAGTAGTAGCGCATGCCATGTATGGGCAAAATTTGAAAAGGAAGATGTGTTAGCATGTTAAAACATATCAGTATATTAACCATGAAAGCCAGACCACCCTCCTCTTTTTACTTGAGTGGTCTGGATGCTGGCATGTGTTAGGTCTTTCCTTGCCTCCAAAAAATTCTTTGCTAAAGATTCTGTTTCCCGTACGTGTCTTCCATTACTTTTGAGTATGAACACTGGTGTGCAGTCATCCCTTTCAGTCTTATTCATGCAACATCACAGAGATTCACAGTGGGATGACATACTTCCCAAAACCTCTCTGGGTGTCCAGAGAGAAAAGAAACAAGCTCCCCAGGCTCCCCAGGGAAGTGGTCACAGCCCCAAGCCTGCCAGAGTACAAGAAGCATTTGGACAATGCACTCATGTACATGCTGTGACTCTTGGGGTGTCCTGTGCAGGGCCAGCAGTTGGACTTTGATGATCTCTGTGGGTCCTTTCCAACTCATGGTATTCTATGATTCTTTGAAACTAGACCAGGCTTCTAGAAAAGTTCTGCAAACATATGTTTTCAGTAGGAATACAGTAGGAATAACTTTCAAGGGGTAGCAGAAGCTAAACAACTATTTCAGCAACGCTGTTTGTATTGTACCTTTAATCCCTCCAGCATGTGAGATACTAGGAAGGTTCTTCGGCTGTACATACGCCAGTTTGAACGGAGGGACCACAAATGGTACCTCCTGACCATCCAGGGGCAGTTTAGAAAGCAAATAATCCTCTGAACAGCCAACTTGACGCTTCACTGACACAGAAGACAATGGAGGCTTCTCTACAATAGTTGGCTTGCTTGCAGCTCCTGCTTCAAATTCCTGCACCATGGAAACTGCTAAAAATAAAGAGCAAGAAAAACAGACAGTCCACATGTGCATTAATTTTTGAACAATACCATGAACAAACGTCTTTTATTTAATAGTATCTGTGCTTGATACATTACTTAACAGCTGCTAATATTCAGTTTTACAGCATTCAGGACTAGCACCTGGAAAAGATATTTTTCCTCCTGACACCTATACTGGTCCAAACTCTCTGTTGCCCAAGCTTCTATATTTATAGCTACCTTCCTCGTAACGTGAATTTTCACAAAAGCTACACTTGCATCATTGAAGAGTTCTTCAAACAACTGAGACACCAAAGAAAATCCTGACAGTAAATCCACAGAGTGAAAAAAAACAAAAAAAAAGAAAGTTTTCAAATTCTGAGAGTTCAAAAGATACAAGACCTTCACACAACCTTGGGTAAAAAAGCTGTCTTTTTTGGACAGTATTTTAGACGGCGAACAGCAGACTCCAGACAAGTGTTATTTCTCAGTTCCAATTCATAACACTTAAAAGCATGTGTTCAATCTCCAAGTGGAGGTATGGAAAGAATTTTGGATGTTGTAAAAGAAATCAAGTTTATCACGGGTGACACAGTCATTTTATTAATGGGAAATTTCACCATTAATGAAACCAGAACAGCAAAACTGTTAGTTGCTGTCATTATGTCAGAACTCACGATCATTTTTTTCCTTTTCCATGCAGAAACACCATTTACAGCACGTTTTCATATATTCTGTTGCCATTGTTTTCAGTGTTGCAATGTAGAGGGGACCACAGTTAAAGATCCAGTGCAGCAATCAAACCTGAAAAACACAATAAAACAAACCGTAGTAGATGGGAATAGTTGAAACTGGAATGCAATATTATCGGTTATTTAATATGCAGCTGCTTATTGGACACAGTCCCAATGAGAATGTTACTTCAGTCATAAAAAGATCAGAGCCATCAGATTTCTCTCTCTGAGACAAATTATTTTTATATAAAAACATAAGGAAAGAGACAATAACTAACATACAGCATCCAAATACTTTCAATAACCCACTCAGACAGGTCCCTGTCTTTTGGGAACACTAAAATTGTCCTCATATTTGTGCATGCCACTGGGCTTTAGAGTTTACCCAGCTTTACAGCTGTTTTGATGTGGTCTTGTCAAGTCATTTGCAAGATGTGTTTTTTATTCCGTTTCCCTTGTTCATGTTTCTCCTATCCTCTTTCGCTCCTCTACTATTTTCACATACATCTATACGTGTTTACATTTTTTCACTCAACATAGTCCATACTTTTAACTTGAAAACACTCTTTATGAATGATGCCAAAACTGCCTTCTTTGAGGAACTACTGCTTTCTCATAATTGTATACACATGAAACTGAAGACCTGGTTTATTATATAATTGTCTGCTGTGCATACAGAAATAGAGCACGCTGACTTTCAGCAAAATAAGAGGCATGTAATCTACTAAAGAATGAGAACAAGTCTCTAACAGCTGGTTAACATTAAAAGAACTTTATGACAATGCTAACTGGCCTCATTTAAATGTCTTTATTCATATCCTTATGTTCTCTTTTCAGAAGAACACAGACAGCTGTGTTGCCTCCTTTCCAAAACTTTAGCTGTGTAAGTCTAGTCCTTTTACATCCATCTAAAGTACACAAGGTTCTTAGTAGAACATACCCAAGACACGATTTTAACTCCACGGAGGTTAGAAGACACCAAATAGAACAGGAACATAAGTTGAAGGGACAGGAAAGACAAGTAGGATAAAGGAGGAAAACACAGAGTACCTCCAGTACTGCTATTTATGTTTTGGGCCTTTGCAGTCACTGACATACTGAGACCTTCACAAGGAAGCCCTACATTAACCTGTTATCTTTAAAATAGTAGTGTGAAATATAACGAAGGTTTAGTACTACAACTGCATAACTGTTCCAGAATTATTCTTAATCGTAAGCTATCACAAAGGATTGATCAGAAGGAAATTCTTAAAATATATTCCCATTAAACCTAAACCTAGGTAAACCATTATTCTACTGCAGCAAGGACCTAAGGAAATATTTGCTTTAATACAACTTCTCTGAATAATTTTTGCTGGGTTTACCACTGAGAGATATTTATCATTTCCTCTAGTTTTATACTGCTCTTTGTGTTCAACAGAGCAAAATACAAGTACCCAAATATAAAAACCTCAGAAGTAGCCTGAATACTGGTACATATTATTCTGGAATAATGTAGGCTACTGAAGAGATTACAGCATAGTCTCTAATCAGACAGGGCAGCGGTGCAGTATTCTGCTTTAAAAGGGACACCATTATACAGAATGGATGCACAGAATCCATCACTCAGTACTTGCCTTGGTCTCGAAATTGCCCATGAGTGTAAGTACAGCATGAGATCTGCATCAAAAATCTTCAGAGGCAATGCCACAACCTCCAGAACCTGCTCTGCATCTTCACAGAAGCACAAAAAGAGGCATGGGAATTCCTCATTAAATCCTCCATGGTTCTAAGGATCAGATTTTCATTGCTGCTCCTCCCTTAGAGGCACACTCATGATAACTAAGTCTTCTAGTTTACTTAGGCTTCCCTTGCAGCGATTTTCCTTCCCAGCTGTTATCAGTACACAGCTGGAGTTAATATGCTTCACTCTTGCTCACCATGTTTAAACTGGGCTGAAACAGCTGCTCTGTTTGCTCTAAGCTTTGCAACAATGGTATCTAAGCCTCAGTGGCAGTTTGCACAGGCAAAACAGACTTTTATCTTAAGATGTCCAGATTGAATTTATTCGCTACTGCTGGTGAAGAAACCAAATGTGAGTAACACCACCCTACTTTCCAGCTACATAAAGTGGAAAAATTAGTTTTTCTGCATCAGAGAAAATTCAGTTCATGATAGTAAACTGTTTAGCTGGAACCATTAATATGAGCAAATAAACAAATATAAATCATCTGTCACAAGCAATTGCCTTTGCATCACAGGGCTCAGTGATATAGTCTTTAATCATTATCTTTTTTCCCCATTTATCAATATGCAAATGTTCATACATTTTTTTCTATCTGAAGACAAATATAAAGCAATTCATCACTGCCTACTGCACAAAACAGTATACTATTTACAGATTACTGTTTTGTAGGCAAGGCTGTATCAGTAGCCAGTGCTAAAGTATATAGACACATATCTTAAGAGTTTTAGTTTAAATACAGGATTTTGAAAAGACAGTTCCAAGAGCAAGAGACTAGAGCACAGTTTACACTTTCTTTATGCTTAAAAATGTAGTGGTCTCAGTGACAAATCTTGCACTTGGGTTCCTGGACTTGTACCACAGCCACGTTACAAAAAAAATGACAGCATTTGCTGAGGGACAGACCATCACCATCTAGACACGGTGCTCCCTCATTCTGCTTAGAGCACTTGGCTTTGTTTGTGGAAGCGCAACATGGATCATCTCAAATACTTTTAAAAATTTTAATCACTTAACTAAGCTACAGTAATAAATACAGTTGTTTTTTGGTTTAGTTCAGAAGAGCAATTCTGGCAGTAAATTAGATGGCTTGGCTCCCAGTTAATATATTTTCTCATATCTGTATTTTCCAAACTGCCTACAGTTAGTTATACAATTTTCACTGCATGCAAAAGTTTCCTCTTAACCATGTGGGAGAGAAAGAAATTTAGTAGGTTCTATTGACTATTTTATTAACTGAAAATGAGCAAAAATATTGTCGAAGACTAAACAAGTATTTAATGGTCTTGACAGAAGTTGACATTTCTATCAAAGGTTAAACTTATCCCACATGCCAGAACTTTTTGCTGGTGTTGGCTACCCAAAAATCCTCAGTGTATTATTCAACAGTTGTTAAAAGGTTGCACTAACATGAATTCATCTGGGAATGCATTTGTGAAATAAACCTGAACTGCAGAGATACTTTTTAGGTTCCCCCCCGAAATCCAAACTAGTACTGACTTCCCAGTAATGTCATCCATTTTAACAAGAAGTTAGGACCCCTTGATGCTATCTCTGTATTTTGGAGTCAGTTTTTGTTAGGCAATATGCATGTATAAAGACATCTTCCATTCTGGAGATACTAGACTGAGAAAAGGATGGGGGAAAAGGAGAATTATCCCTCATTTTCAGACAAAAAATGAGAGAAATCAATTTGCAGGAGAAGAGGGAACTGAACCCAGATCTTGTCGCTCTGTCTCAAATTCTCCCCTTCTTGGTGTTTTTCACCAATTTCAGTAACCCTTTTAATTTCTCTCTTCCCAGTATCAAGGCAAAGTAAGATAATGAATCGTAACTCAGCAATTGTACTTCCACACTAAGGCAAAAGAAGAGCCAAGCTTATTAGAACATCCTGGAAACGACAAAGTTTAGAAAGCAACCACACACATACACTGAGCCTAGAGAATTACAATCACTATTATTTTAATGGGTTTAGATGGAAAACATAAATTATCTTAATGATTTCCAGACTTCTCTGATAGAAATTTTGACTGAGTTAAAATCAGATAAACAGAGTATCAAAGATTTTAGTTCCAGATGCCTCCAGAACGATTACAAGACAGAAATGTTTGGAGAAGAAAGTAAATATTTTCAACAACTCATTAAATGAAAAGAACATGATAGAAAACGGATGATTGCAATATTATATATTAAAAGCTGAAAGCAGTTTGAAAAGAAATGTCAGGTCTTTGCTGCCATATGAGGAAAGGGTGTGTTTTGCAACATGTTTGTAGGCTGCCAGTGGATTTTACTGCATTTAGTCACAGCACTGTTCCATAGGAGTTGAACAGGTAACACATTGAAAACTATGCAGTAGAAACAAAGGTGAAATAGCTGTTCTCAAACAGGGAGAGCTGGCTAAACCAGTGGTTTCAAATGTTTTGAGATTTATTGCCAGTCATAAATGTATAAAATGCATTCTCAGATCTGCATTTCAGAGACCCATCACGGCAAAATTCTAGTAGCAGTAAGTTCTCACAAAGCAGGATGTGTAAAAGAAAATATCCGGAAACAGGGATGATTGGTTGTTATTAAGCATTTGGGACAGATGTTGAATGACATAAGTGTCTACAAGTCCAGAAGCCAGGACACTTTGCAACATCTGAGGATCTGCCCTGTGGAGAAAGCGAGCTCGAGCTTGCCAGTTCACACCTCAGCCAAACACCATGTTTATGCTACCTCTGGGCCTTTCTGCCTTTAGGATCCAGGGGATGCAGTCAATCCCAGTCATATAAATCCTTCAGAGAGCGTAACAGTACCACCTCAGGTCTACAGATGTTTGACAGAAACACAGCACACCAAAAGCTGCTTCTGATGCAGGTCAGATGGATTATCTTTTGATAGAGCAGATGCTGCCAAAGGTTTCCCTTCCACAGCCAGCTGTTTTGTGGTTTTGTTTCTGGGGGAGAGCACCTGGGAGTTGGGCACTTCTCTGAGCACAGCTCTTCATGTGAAAAGGGGTGGCTTGTGTCCACTGCACCTCAAAACCATCCCACACTAGTAAAACAGCTTAAATAGTTTTGAGAAATTTGCCTCCAGGTACTTTGCTGCCATAGCAGCAAGGGTAGCACATGCACCCACACAGACACATAGGGCCACGCACAGGCACACACCATTAACATAAAGCCCACAGTTTAAAAAAACCCAAACTTCAGTTTTTTGGGGACTGTAGGTAGATCTGACTTGTACCACCCAAGCATGAGAGAGAGGTACTTCAAGTGGGTCTGAGCATGTGAAATGAGAGGACACAAGCTTTTGTTCCTATTCATCATAAACCTCAGCAGCAACAGGTTGTCTGGAGGAAGAGGAATTAAAAAAAAAAAGAAAAAAATGTCATGCCAACACACACCTACGAGGTGCATGATAAAAGGCTCCTATCTATACCGATTTCTGGAAGAACCCCACAATAGCAATATCTGCAGTAACTAGTGGGTGTGGGTGTGTACATACACCTGCCTACTCTGGTTGTAGCTGCAACTCTGGGAAAAGCATGAAAGCTCTGGGAATTTACACGCAGGGATTATTCCACTTCCTCTGCCTTCCAAGGAAATTAAAAAAATGTGAGGCTTTCCCTCTTTTTGTGCCTGGAAAGAGAAATGGATTTCACTCTGAAAGCAGTGGATCACAAAGGAGATGCTGAAATGACACAATAGAAAAAGAGAGCCTATGAGAAGGCTTCTGAAGGACACAACCAGATAGCCATTCTTGTGGAAAACATCTCAGAAACAGTTCAACAGAAACATAATGAAGAGATGCAAAACTCTCCCAGCGCAACAAATAAATGAAGAGTGTAATTACATATTTAAAACTGAAGAGGAGACCACGTGTCATTAACGAAGTTTAGCTGATGGGGATTTTCTGACAGACCGTTGCACAGCTTTCCTGGGGCAAAGAGCCTCATGGAGTTAAGTACTTACACAATCGAATCTGGTAACAGAAATAGATGGCAAAAAGTTGCTGGGGAGAGTGTCACACTCCATGATGCAAACAAACCACTAACTGCTGAGGCACAGGAAGCACCTTCCAGCACTGGTAAATGATGACACAGCAGCCCATCATCGGGGGAAGTTTTATTTCAGAAAACATTCCAATAGCTGACTTCCTTCACTATTTATATCTTAACTTTCTATCTCCAGCCTTATTTTCCCCCTAGTTTTTATGTCTTGCTAAATTGAGCATTAATTATAAGTAGCATCTCTTCCTTCAGATCTTAAAATATTAGTATCTAACCTTCTCTTGTATTTCTCTTCAGTAAGCTAAGTTGACCAAAGCAAGCCATGTAGACAAGTATAAACCTGTAGGTTTTACACCATTTAAGTTTGTTTTGTATAGTTCTTCTCAAAACATTATCTTGCTTCTCTGACCAGTTTCTCTCAGGCTGACACCACAACTGAACTGTGCACCTCAGACTCAACAGTATCACAGGATAAACTAAGGTGAGAAAATATTTCATTAATTACCACTTGTAAAGGCAAGACTGCTCTCATTCCTACAGCACTGTATTGACATCCCAAATTGTTCCTGGTCCACCACTAGCTCTGCATCCTCCTAATTATATTTTGAGCACGTGGAGAAGAGGAGGAAGATGGGAGTCTCCTCCACACAGACAGCATCTCCACTCTCCCTCTGATGACTGCTGTAGTGTTCAGGTAAGATATTGTTTATTCGGCTCTCCTAAAGATAACAGTTGCAGGTAAAGTTTAAAACCCTTGTAATCAGCAGGTGTGCTCAATGCTGTATAAAACTGTATAAAAGTATTATTCAGCTTTAGCAAGCTCTCCTGAGTCAAAGGAAACGATCTCGGATGTCAATTCTTAAAACTCAGGTGTTGTCACAGCAGTAAAAGCAGAACTCACTGTGACCCCCAAGCAGAACTCACTGTGACCCCCTCCTGCCAAGGAGGTCTAGCTCTAACTGTACAAGGGTTTTCCTGGAGCAGCCACATTTTCCTGCATGCAGTTGGGAGAGACCATGCCATGTCCCACTACAACTTTCCCTTCTCCCTCCAGCTTCTCTGCCCAGACAAAGATGATCTAATATATGTCTCTCTTTGTGCAGGCCCTGAGCTGAACTCGACAGAAAGATCACTTGTGCAATCTAGCTGTGGTCTCTTTCAGCTCAACAGCTGCTTCTTCCCAGGGCTCCAGTCTGGAGGAGGCCAAATGGCTTTCAGCACATCTGCACACGCAGTCCAGGCACAAGAGCACTGAACAGAGAACATCACAAAGAAGAACTAATTGCTCTTGCCTACTTCCCTGAAGAAAAATAAAGCTGAGCAGGTGTGTGTGCTTGAGCTATTGTGCTACAGGAACAACTGCTCCTGCTTTCCAGGCACCCCTTGGAGAAGGCGAACAAGTCCTGGCACGAGTACACGATCCAAAGTTATCCTTCTGACATGGTCCCCAGGGACACCCTGACTCTGGCTCAGCATTATAGCCTTGCACCTGCAGCCCTTAAACACAGACTTACTCCAATCCTACCCCAGTACGCAAAAGATTAATAATATCATTTACAAGGGCCAAAAGAACAATTTCCATAAATCTGAACCAGTTTTTCTCGTGTGAGATTTATATTTGAGTTGAGAGGGAAACATTATAAATCTATCCCATGATAAAGCTTAAAACTTGGGATTTTAATATGCTGAATCCCCTATGCTCTGGGCTGTAAAAGTTGATATAGTGTTTCTTCCTAATGCTGCATTAGGCAAGGAACCAATTCATCCAATTACTGAACTGACAACACTGTTCCTCTGAACCGAAGATAAATTCACTGGCTTGGACAAGGATGTACAATATGGTATGTATTGGGGCAGTAAACACAAAAGAATAAATCCATTATGTTGGACTGCAGACCACTCTGGATTCAGATGGAAAACGGCAAAGCAAGAGTTGAAGTCAGGACACCAGAAAAGAAAGCTGAAGAGACTGGAATATCTGGAAAAAGAATTTGGCTTTTGATGAGAACATGGAAAGAATTCAACATAAGATAAGTCCTTTGCTCTAAGCAGATTAGGAACAAATCATGACAATCACTGACGGTTACTTTATAATGTAACTTAAAACTTAAGACTTTCTTTATGTATTCTGTGTCAAGTTTTAATCCAATTTTTTGTCCTTCTGCCGTAATGCCAGGAAGCCACAAAAATAGAACTGTCAGTCCCTCTACAGCTCTGATACCAAAGAAAACTGGAAACATCTGGATTCATTTTTCAACAGGACAGCCAAGAAGAAGGTATTTTAGGCAAGAGCATCTGCCTGTGGAGTTCCTTAACATGGTTAAATGTGTCTAGTTTTGAAAAGATGGCCCTTGGAAACCAATTCAATGCAACGCTGAAAAAGAGCACTGAATGGCATCCAGGACTCCTCAGCCTCTGCCATGACCACAGAGCCATACAGAAAGCACATGGATACACATATAACAATCAGACAGCTAATGCAAACAGCTCTTCCTGTATATTTCAGGAAAAAAAAAAAAAAGATAAGAAAACCCAAGCAGTTTTGCATTGAAAAGTAGGTTCATTTACCATTAAAACTGTTGACCTACAAGAGTCAAGATGGAATATTTCTTTACATATACATGCACACATTTACTGCTTTGTTTTAGGTGAAGCAGTTTTCTGATCATTATTTTACAAATTATTATTCTTCTGTTTCATGACAAAACCAAAAAAACCTGTCAATTATGGAGTTTCCACTGGATGAGGATTCCCTGTTCAGCAGGTCTGCTCCATACTATCCCTGTATAACCAGTTACAGCACTGTGGTGAGAGGAAGGAAACCTATAAATTGCACAGATGAAATGGAAAAGACTGTGGCTGAGATTAGGAAAGGAAACAGGTGACTGCAGTACATCTCATATATGAAAACAGATTAAATGAATGAATCAAGAAAAGGAAATGGGAACTGATCTTAATTAATTCAAATCCAAACCAGACTGGGAGTATGGCACTGCAGGGCATGTGTACTGAGCTCAGGAAGCTGCCTAAACACACATTGAAATAAAAGTCCAGAAGAATCCTGTCTTTTTAAGGTACCACTGTTTATTACTTTTTGCATTAAATCTGCCCAGACCAGGGACACAGAACCACTTTTACCAGCCCCACCAGTGCCTCTTGGAGAGCTGTACTGTCTGGAGTAGCTGGCAGCTGCCCAGGCAGATAAGTGGTAACCAGGCACTGCATAAAACAAGCATTTTTAAAGGAGTTTGTATAAACATTGGGAGAAACCAACAGAAATCAGAACAGTCTCAATTTAATGGCAGTATCTGACATCCCAATCATTACCGGCCAAATGCTGCTACAACTGTGGGAGATGGTGGTAAGACTCTGCTCCCTCCTGAAAAGACAGAGGTCATGAGAACAGAAGTTGGCAGCATGAAGCCACCATTCCCTTTTTTCCATTTGGACAGATTTGCTTAAGGACACAGTGAACAACAGCTACAGCATGTAACCCTTACAGAATGTAAGGGGTTTTTTTAATCCTATTGAGTTTAAATCAACACTCTTCACAAGAGATTTTGAACCCATGACTTCATACATTGGTGAAACCAGATCTAGAAGTACACATACCACTGAACTGAACGAAAGTCAGGATAATTCAGGGAGATGGTGTGTGTTTAATCAAGACTTCATGGAAGACAATTTTTAGCTACTCAGTTCACTGCTGAGCAGACAGAGAACCTGAACAGGAAACTCACAGAGAGTTCCCAATCTAGAGGCCAACAATCCCCTTTTGCAAAAGTAAATCGTGGAGAAAAAAGCCCCAATGAATCCAACCCAGAATTAAAAGTTTTAGAATTTTCCTCAACTGCAAAATGAAACTGGTCTTGAGAATGTTTTGTTGTCACTTAGGAGTGCTAAACAACACAATTTCTCTCAGAAACAGGAAACACAACTTGTTTTTGTATCAGTTCACCACTAACCACAAAGGCGCTGCTAGCTCAAGCAACTTTCAAACCTCATTCTGGCTAACTGTCCTCTCTCTGCATGGCAGGCACTTTCCTCACTGGAAGACATACACACATAGCAGACTGAATGTCTGAACTTTTTAACAAGAACTCATCCTTAGACCCCTTTTTATCTGCCCCCTCTAGCCCCTGCCAAGCCCTGGTCTAGGGCTGGGCCATTTGTGGCCACGTTAACCACCTGACCCAGCCTCAACAAGCAGGGTGGACAAAGCCACAGGCAGCCCCTCAGCACAGAGGCATGAGAACTCTGTGGGAGCGAGGGCTTGCATTCCTGCAGGCAAAAGGGACCCTCCCACAGCTCTGATGATGAGGCTGTCACACAAAAGCCAAGCAACCTTCTAGCTCTCCGTGGTTCAGATGTGCATTAATGTATCCCAAGCACACCGTGCTGGATGAGGCTGTTCCACCGTTCTGGGGCCCAACATGGTGCCCTGGGGAGCTGGGCAGGGAGCTCGGTACCCCCTTTCCAGGCTGCAGCACACTGCACCAGCTCACATCCAGGTTCCAGGCTCCAAAGCACAGATGCTAAATCAACAGAGTGCCTCAAAGGTTTTGAGGTCACTGGGACACGGTGCTTTTTTGGACTTCAAAACTGGTTTAACTGCCAAAGGAGCATCTCCAGAACTTGCCCTTCAGGCCAAATCTAAAACTCATTGCAATGATCACAAGAACCCCCCAAACATCAAATGCCTTCATTTGGGATCTAATTATCTGTTCTCTCCAGTTTAAGTGTGGCTATTAGATCACTGAAAAACAAAGATTCAAAACAAAATCACCAGGGTACAATTTACAGGAAAGATAAGCATCAGATTGCCAACATAATTTTTTTTTGGCACCGAATTAGGGTAAACTTCATCTGCAATGACAGGCAAACAAATACTCGTGCTAAGCTTAAGAGAAGCATCCTCACTAATTCTGCACGGTTTGATGTATTGAGATTAGTAAGGGATATGATGCAACACAGATGAGCTCAACCGAATCCAGGTTTTGAACATCTTCCCACATGAGGCTCCTTGGTTTAGGCTGGAACATTCATCCTGGCTGCAAAACGCTATCAGCCTAATTTTTCTCAGCGTAAGCAATCTTTCTGATTGAGCCTGAACGGCATTACTAACTGGAATGACAACACCGCTTAACTCAAACAGAGCCTGTCCTACTGGAAGTCAGAGCATGCTTTGTCTTTCACTTTTAAGAGATGAGATCTTAAATTCCCTGCTGACAGAGATTGGGTGTTGTCCTACTTAGATTACAGTTAGAATATTTACCAGATTTAAGGTATCAAGGGAGATAGCAATTCAGAGTAAACAAAGCAATTCTTTCATAAAACTAAACAAGAGTCTGAAGAGGGGAGCAATATGCTTCACGTAAAATTCACTAAATGAAGTAAATAACACCTTAATCAAGCAAACAAGTTCGATAAATATTCCACCAAAGTCAAAGGGTACTTCTGGTATAAGCCACAGCAAGAAGGATTCACAGCAAGACAGGAGGTCTAAGCTAGCCAAAGTCTGTCTTCTTAGTTGAGGCTGTCCTTTCCAAGGCAGATCCTCTGGCTCTGCCCCCACACGTGGGGGCTGCATCTGCCTGTCCTGAACTTGCTTAAAGGACTGGCTGCTACCAGAGGGGCAGTTCGGCTCTCCCTTGCAAACAGCCATTCCTGTAGGATCCAGTAAACTTGCAGCTGCACAGTGAGTTGGCCCAGCTCACTGATTAGATACAAAATTAAATGACCAGAATAAACAACCTTTTTTTTTTTTTCTTTAAAAAAAAAAGCAGTTTTCCAACTCTCCCTGTGGTTGACTGCACAAGGTGGGGTCAGAATGCAGTGTGGAAAACAAAGGGCCAGAGCAGGACTGCCCTTTTCACAGCCAACCCACAACCCTGGGGAGTGCATTTAGTGTAACATACAAGTGAGAGTAAACCACCTAGGAGTACGATGAACGGAGGCTGAGTGAAAGCAAACCAACTGACACTAAACAAATGGCAGAATGAACAAGTAAAACGACCAAGCCTAATGATTAGGACAAAGAAAAAGAGGCCAGTGCCTAACTGGCGCTGTGTTTTTCCCAACACTGTAAATTAATAGTCTACACACACACATGACTGACTGAGCAATCCTGTCCACATTCATTCTTTCCATAGCATAGGAAGGAAGAGGAATTAATCACCTGGGGATCCATCATCTAAATTAAATGCAGGGAAGGGCTGTGGAGTCCAACATACCCTTTGGGTACAGCGTTTTTAGTAGGTGTCATTTTTATAAATATTTGCAAGAATCAAGGGACACTTTAGTAATAAATATATTGTTATTGAAATTAAATATTGCTTAACCACATGTATTCTGGAAATATATATTTTAATATTTAACATACAGTTGGAAAAAGGACTAGAAATCAAACCTTCTCACTTCTGGATTCATTCCCTAGCCACCGACTTGTAAGATCACAGCTCACCTAATGAATATTTCTGTACTGAAAGCAAGGCAAAAAAAGTTTCCTAAGTAAGGAGCCAGAGACCACCAGCCCAGAACAGCACTCTCTTGAGAAATGAAAGACGCAAATTCAGAACTTGACTCTTCACATCTGTCTAACAGCTATACACAAAACCTAGAAAGAATAAGAAGGAGGGAAAAAAAGGCCTGGCAATGTATTCCCTTGTATGTTTTTTAAGTGGTCCTGATCATCTATATGTAATCTAAAGACTCTTGGGCTCTCCAAGAGCAACTTGTCAAGGAACACTGCTTCTGCATGCCTGGACAGCTTGGTCACCTAACTAACCAACACTACAAACACTAAAGGCACATCAAGCATCAGACCTCAATGCATTCAGCAAATATCACTAGGAAAAACCTGAGCCTGCACAGATCAGAGACCTAGGGTTAGGACTGCAAGGATCTAGCTCCGAGGCATTGGTGCTTACAAGATCATTTACATGCCCAGGCACTTGACAGCTGTGGCCTAGCAGAAGTCCCTTGAGGTCCTATTCTCTTCCTGCACAATTACAGTGGCACTGACTGGAAGTGTACATTGCAGGAACGGTCACAATATCGACCTTTCCATTCTTATCTAGAGAAATGCATCAAATGAGATGTTTCCATCCAACTAGGTATGTTTCAACATCAAAGGAAAGTTACAAGACCAGCTTAATTTGAGATATTTATTTCAGACTGCTGTTTAATAACGAGTGGTCTTACACACCCAGGAATCCAGCTTTATGGTATGCATTCAAAAAGTACACTGTGAACAGGACCGTTTGAAACTGCTTGCAATCACACCTGCTGCTTTAGCAGTGCTCTTGGATACAGCAGGTTATAACTTCAGTAAACAAGTATTTTCTGATGTTAATTTCACCCCATACAAAAGGGAAACTCTGTCCAGCTGTATTCACAACTTCTGAGTTTTGGCTTAACCACATCTCTAATTACTTCAAGTGTTCTTAGAGAAGGTGATCTAGTTAGCTATTGCTGGCCTATGGCAATGCTTAGCTGTTAATTCACACAGAAAATCTGGCTTTTACAAGGACATTTTCATACAGCAATACCAATTTGAAACCGTTCTAAGCGCAACCTAATCTCTGACCAAATTTACATGAAGATTTAATTCTAAAGTACTTCGAAACAGTTCCTGTTTTTCTGCCTGCTTTCATTTCTCAAAGTCGATAGGAAATACAGACCCGCACGGCACACGCGGCCGCCGCCGCCGGGGCAGTTCCTGCGGCCCTGCCCGCCCCCTTCTCCGCGGCCCCCGGGCGGGCACTGCCCGAGCCTCCGCGCTCCCGCTCCCGCTCCCGCTCCCGCTCCCGCTCCGCTCTCCGCTCCCGCTCCCGCTCGCCTCCCGCTCCGCAGTACCTGCTGGGAGGGCTCCTGGCCGCCCCTCTGCACTCTCGCGGCGCCGCCGGCCGCCTCCTGCCCGGCGGAGCTCCTGCGGATCGGCGCTGCCTGCCCTGCCCTGCCCCGGCGCTCTCCCGGGCTGCTCTGCCTCCCTCCCGCCCGGCCCCCTCCTGCCCTTCGCAGCGGGCACTGCCAGCCCCGCCGCCCGCCAGGTGCGCTCCCACAGCGCTTACTCACCGATCCCTATCGCGGAGGGGGAGTTTCCCCGCCGCCCTGGGACTCTCCCGCCTCGCCAGAGCTACTCACTGGGGCAGACTTGCCTCCAAACGGCTGCCGGTGACTCTTCTTTGTCGCTTGCTGGACCATGACACCTGCGAAGTCGGTGCCAGAGCTGCCCCTCGCTTTGCTAGAAGCACAACTGGGCGTCTGTTTCAGAGAGAAAAGGCGAATTTTTCTTGTTTTACAATGTTCCTAGAAAATGGCATGTCTAGTTGGAATATGGATCCCTGTCAAGTTAGGCTTTATATGGACACATGAGAAAGCCCCTGCCACAGGAGTGCGTAGTCTGTAGGGTAATTTACGGATCACACACAGGGGATTGGTTCAGAAATTTCATCAGGAAATTCTGGTTTGGAAATTTTCTTGCAGGAAGGAAAAGTTCTGGGAGGCTCAAGGTGGTCTCTCCTCGATTCCAGTTTTTATAACTAGAAGTGCTGAAGTACCCCAGAAGGCAAATATGAGCAGAAGGTGGGACTACATTGGTAGGAAATGGGGTGTATTTCCCGAAATAAATGCTGTTTACACTCTGAGAACATGAACATTTCCAGTCTAAAGTTTTGCACAGTGACTCTTGATTTGAGGTCTTCCGTGGATTCCCCATCCACCAGGACTGTAGTTTTTCTATTACGATATTTTTCATTTTAAATTTTATAGCACCACAGACCTGCTGCTAACTAAGAATTTCATGCCTGTCATCATGCAGTATAACACAGCTACTTCGAGCTCCAGAGCCACTGCAAGGGAAACCCTCTGCCAAAAGCACAGACTCATAGTGTTTGAGCTAACAAAGCATCTCTGTTCATCTCTGCATAGAGCCAGTCACAAGTACTGGGTATCATATAGCAGAGTAGCTCTGATTCCTGTTAATGGAGCTCATGAGATTATGTGTGGTCACTGTTTTAAAGAACTACCAGTAACCTGGTATGCTTCCAGAATTATCTGAGTCCTCCTGAGGTGCATATTAAGCACCCATTTCAAGGCACCTCACTAAATTAATTTACATGGTCGAACAGCTTTATTTACACTGTTCATAAAAGTGTGTTGTTTAATTACTGATAAGGTCCCTGTATGCAGTTTGCTGCTATCAAGTTACGTCAGCATTTTCATGCTCCAGGGTTTTTCAGGCTCTCACCGACTTCCAGTCCTGCCTGAGCAGCTCTCCAGCTGCTGGAGTCGGCAGTGCAGTAGCAGCCAGCCCTTGGGACTCCAGGTTCCCTCTCTGATAAAGGAAAGGACACTAAAAATAGTATTTTTTATAAGGCAGTTAAAGGAAAAAAACAGTTTGCAATACTAGTTTCCTTCTTAATCAGGGCAAGGCTGTGCTCTGTAATTTGAGAGGGTCCCTTCTCCCACCCCTGTGGCTCTTTTCATGATTTGGGGCACACCTTTCAGTCTGCTTTCAGCTGCTTGAAAATTAGGAAGTTAATTTCAATAAGCACAAAATGCAGCTGCACATGGTAAGGGATGTGGACAACCTGATCTTGTATGGAGGGGGAGAGCATTACTGTGTTATGGTTTTTTTAGTTGGGATGGGAAACAAACCTCCCCCCTCCCTTAGAAGATTTTTGTTCCAAACAAATCTAGTCTGAGATCAGCAGTGAAACCAATTTACCTTTGTTTTTGCTCCTCAGACCTCTGTGTCAGCTGCAAATACGATCTTCCTTCCCTGCCAGCCTCCTGGCAGCATCAGGAATGCCCTATGCTCTGCTCTAGCACTTGCTAATCTTTCTGTAACTAAATCTTGCTTGAGAAACCTGGTGATGTTCCCATGCCTCACTGATGCCTGCTCTCAGCCCCTGACTTCTCTGTGTCCATCCCAGGCCGCCATTGCAACCACTCATCCTCACTAGTTCCTGGTGCTCTGCAGCTCCTCATGCTCCTCATGCAGCCTCCATCCAGGGCACCCCTGATATTAAGACCAAGCTAATAAACTGATCTGGTTTTGACTGGCTCTGCCAAACCACAGTGCTCTCAGCTCCAGAAATCCAGGGCTGAGATACTTGAGCAGACCCTTGCAGGGCCAATAGAAGAGAATTTATTAGTCTGGGCTACGCTTCACCTCTCATATTCCCCAGCGAGGCCTGTCTCATCTGTTTTGAACCGCTGCACAGCGAACTTTTTCACTTGTTGCTGAGGCTGTTTATGCTATTGGATTACAACATGCCAGTGTTTTTCTTGGTGAAACAGGAGTAGCCAGAAGTAGCTACAAGCAAGAGTGCATTTTATCATCTCTGGGCCTCAAATCTTTAGGAACTAGACCTGAAACAATAAAACCCCTATGATAAATACTGACACAATGTTCTTGAGTAATTACTTAAATCTGCAAACGCTTTCAAATAATTTAAGACCCTTTTTCTTCACTTTGTGCAAATATTCCAGTGAACAAAGTTTTCAGGAGTATGCTGATGGAGGCTGCAGCTTTGCATAACTCTAGCCCGAATTCTCCCTCTGATCCTTTGCATCAGAAACCTGATCCCACCACTTGTGCACACTTACTGAATCATGCCAACTTCCATGTTAAAAATCAAGAGGTTCAGAGGTTGAATCAATGTTTGCACATTGATTCAGAGGACACTGAAAGCTTTCAAACGCGAAAGTGGAAAACATAATTGCATAGTAGTTCTTGCCTAGTTTACGAAGGCTTACATGAAATTAAGCAGTTGGTGATTGCAAACGCCCAGCTCTTCTGAGAATCCTTCAGAGCAAGCAAGCATCTAGCACTACTGCTTATGAAATATTTTAGTTTCAGAAACTAATATCAAGTGATGTACTTATGATGAGAGTTAAAATCCAGTATATATTGCAATAGCCAAGTGATTAGGTCAGCTGTCAGGACCCAAAAGCCAGGGCGTTATCAAGATAAGTCCAGCACACAGCCTACAACGTCTCATAGCCAAACTCTATGTGTAGCTGCTCAATTAAGTTTTCTAAGGCAGAGGCTTTGTGAGAAAAGAAAAGGATTTTTCAACTTAGATTTCAGTGAAATAGCAGAGTACTTTTCGGCTGAAGTCTTTAAGCGGTTAATACACCTTCATTACAAACAACTTCTGCAGCCAAAGGATTTTACTACTATTAAAGTTTTTGCAGCAGAAATCTTTATCCCTTGAGGTTTTGCTGGGAGAAACATGAAACTGTTTCCTCATCCTCCCTGTCCTACTCTCAGCTGGAGCCTGTTTTTTTCCATTCCCTTCATAACCTTTGGGTTTAGCTGACACCTTCCCTCCTCTGCCACAGATGCTGGGTGGAGTTCACACACTTCATTATAGAAAGCTGCTATAATTCAGTTCATGACTATTTATTTTTTCCTTTTATCAAATGAAGGTTTAACATCACACTTTCTTGACATAATCTGTTGTAATTCTGTCCACCGTCTGAGACTGCAGCTAGTTGCCTCTTCCCACAGAACTGCAGGAGGACAGCTTTATTGCACAATGTCCAGCACTGTTTGAAAATGTTGCTACAATGCCTAGAGGAGCAATTGTATGGAGATACTTTGCTGTTCAAATTAGACCTTCTCTTTATCTCATTCAGATTTGATGTACTGTGAATTTGAAAACAGATTTGCTGGCTTGTTATGTCTTGCCATATGCTCTTAAGTAGATTTTCTCTGTACACACACATCATTAATACATTCTGATAATAAATCCAAGGAGGGCTCATCCTTCATTCACCAGAACACTTTGGTCCTGTCTCTCCACAACCACCCCCACATCTGTTTGAGCTGCACAGTTGCTTCTAAGCTACATAGTGGTTTTCAACCTCATAAATGCCTGCCAGCCCAAAACTAACTGAAGACAAGGAGAGGGTCCAGGGTGGCACTGAGGCACAAGGGTGCTGTTCTGGGCAGGCCATCGGCTTCAACCTGGAGTGACGAACAGGAGGGACTGTGGGTGCATATTCTGTTTCATCCTCAGGAGGCATTTCTTGCTGCTGCTAGTGTCTGGGAATCCAAGATGATGAATCCAATAAATTCAGGAGGAATTATAAACCTTTAGGTACTGTTGACAAAAGGATGAAACAGAGCCAAGGCATGCTGTCCAGTGTTTTCCAATTGCATCCTTTTCTCACCTGGCTTCATTAAGAGCCAGATGCTCTTAATCCAGCACAGGTTTGGGAAGACATTGTCGCATCTGCTGGAAAAAGGTAAGGTTAAATGTTATCAACATGTTGACACCTTCAGATATTTTCTAGAGCCCTTATACCTGCAAGATTGTGAGTACATGGTGCTACCTCAGCTTTAAAATGAGCTTACTCCATGCAAAAGTCAGTTGGCACATCAAATGTGTCATTTGGATCCAAACAATTCCAGTAGTTTCCTCTTTGTTCCAGTGCTGTAAGTGGTATGTATTTAGTGTTTGTCTGGATCCATACAGTCTGCAGTTTGAAAATTGCATTTTCAGGGTAAAGGATAAGAGAAAGGTAAAACTTTATCTGTTGCTGATTTCAAGAAAGATTCAAAAGATGAGTTTTCTTTAGAGTTCCTGTCTACCTTTCAGTGTAATAGTTGGACTCAGTTCAATAACAATGTTTCAAGTTGTTCCCAAACCTTCATTGTTAGGGGAAAAAAACCCACAACAAAACAGGAAAGACCTGTTTCAGGAAAGGCTGTTGCATCACTGAAAAAGGGCCCATGGAGCACCTGACTCTGAAATGTGCTTATTTGTTATAAATAATTTCCATGGCGTCACATTAACAAACATAAAAGGTCACGAACTCCTGTATTTGAAGCAAATGTGTTTGACATCTGGGATCTGGCAAAAGCTCCTCCTGTGGGATAGATTGTTTGCGCAGAGCTTTATTGAAGAATAATATTAAGAAGGAATTACGAAATATTAGTGTAACCCAGTAAGAAATTATTATATTTTACAAGCTAGAGACATAATAGATCTCACAGAATTATTTCAGTTCATCTGATTCAAAAGCACATCAAGGAATGCTGTGACCGGCTACCAATGAAAATCTGTGGGGTTTAAGCACTGCAGTTAGAAATGGGCTGGAAGGAGAGGTCCAAATGCAGGCAATGGCTTAAACATAGGTCTGTATTTTCGCTACGCCCCCGCTCTATGAAGTGAGTGAGGAGGGAATTGGCAGGGAGCATTGGTAGTTGGGAAAGCCGAGAGCTGAGTGGGAAGCCAGGCCACCCCTGTGCACCCCCAGCCAAGGAGCTGGGCCCCAGCCCTGGGCATCAGACACCTTCATGGGGCTGGGAATGGGCTGGGGCCAGGCAGGACACCAGGGCTGTGGGGAGGTGGAGACTGACACTCCTACGGTTCATCCTTTCTCCTCACTTACGCAAGTGAAAACCTCATAGGCGCAGCCATTTCCCTACGTGGGGGATTCTCTCTGAGTGGTTTGTGAAGCCCAGTCTCCCCAGGATATGCTCTCCCACCAGACTGGGATGGTGCCACCTCCTGGGGTGCCTGTGGGATGTCTCCTCAAACACCATTACAGTCTCACTTGCCTGTGACACTACCCAGAAATGCCTCTTTCGGTGTGGAAGAGGGGATGAGAGGAAGCTCTCCATGTCCTCCCAGTCTCCTCAGGGCCTGGGTACTTGCCTGTGCAAGAAAAGGGCAGAGCAGGCAACCAACTCATAGACAGGACATGTCCAAACACCTGCCTGGCCCCTTTCCTCCCCTCTCTTTTTTGGGACCACAGGACCAGGTACTGCTGCCCTGCCCTAGGTTTTCACACCATCTTCTCTCTGGAGTCTGCTCAGGGCCTCAGAGCTGGCCCTGAAAGCAGACACAGGCCTGCTTGAGGATGAGCAGATGTTCCTCTCCCTGGGAAGCAGGGGCCAGCCAGGTGTCACCCGTGCACAGAGCAAGGTCAGCACACAAAAGTCTTTCCTGAAGGGGACTGAGTCAAGAAACAGGGCCAACTTTTAAAGCAAAAATAATTTATTGTTTCCAGTTGTAAAAATTCTTTCTTCCTGTCTTCTATTTTCAGGTAAAGCAAACTTCATTTACCTTGCTGAAAGGGGGTGATGGCAAAAAGCCATTCCAAAAATCACTGCACTTTAAAGCTGGATGGACCGATGGAGGTGAAGGAGCTGGGAAGAAGATCCATGGAGGCCAGTGACTGATCGCCCAGAGAAGCTGGAATCCTGGGTTCAAAAGGAGAACACACTGACCTCCAAGCCAGAGCTTTGAGCACATCCCTCAAGGAAAGGCAAGGTACTTAAAGCCATTTAAGAAATGACATAACTAGAAACAGAGGTTACTAGCCCACTCTAATTTTAACACTTTAACCCAGCTGTAGATTGTTTTGATGTTCCCAGACAAACATGCCAGTATACAGCACTCTTAAGATACATGAAATAAAGGAAAGCCAACCTGCTGCCCACCCTCCCGGCCTTCACTGTGCAGACCTGCCAGCAGCACTGGCTGCTCCTCATCCTTGCACCCAGAATCACTGGGAGGTAAATGTGCTGTAGCCACGACCCTTGCCGATATCACTAGGTATTTTAGGGCAGAAATAAAGATGCAGTCTCACCCCAAAGCAGAGGATTATGCATATTTAACTCATGTTTGGTTATACACAAAAATATTCAGATGGGAGAGAACATAAAGCCCTTCAGACACTGCTCTGCCAAACAAACTGAAGCGGGTTACATCTTGGTACAACTCAATCGTACAACCAAGTTGATGGGTGCAGGTGTCACAAATCAGTGTTCTACCAGGAAGTTTAACAGCTGCAAACTGCAGGTTATTTATTCTCCACAGTAGTTTCTTGAGAGATTATTTTCAAGAATCCTGAGTCAGCACTAATAACTGTAGGTACAAATATTTATTTGCAGGACGCAGTATCTTTGCTGTGTTATTTGCCTGTACTCCCCAAACCAAGAAGTTTATGTATGTATGACTAAGGCTGGCCTTCCATGGTGAGCAAATACCCACTTGCCTCAAGTATTTTTAGTTGTCACTATTGCTTTACCTCTTAGCTCCATAAAAACTAGATCATATGGTAGTAAGGAATTCAAGAGTGAAGGGTTAATCATGTCACTGTCGCTCGGAAATTAACTTCACATTAAACCCACATGCATTTGTATCAAAGTGACATAGTGAAAAATGTGGTGGGAGATGGATGATGCAGTCATTCAAGCAAGCAAGGATTTATTAAATTAGTTCTTCAAGATCTTAGAAAACCTAACTGAACATTTCTCAGTCAAAGCTGTGGCTTTTCTCTCTCTTAAACTGATGTGGTGATGCCATGATTTTCATTAGGAAGCAGATGGAGAATGTGTTCCAGTACTGGATTTTAGGCAGCCTTGATGGTAATTTTGGAATGGTATGGTGACTGAACTAGGCAAGAGCCTAAGAAAGGAAAATAAAAGAGGCTAAAAAGAGAAAAGTTGGGAATGCAGAAGTGCTGTTAAAGATCAGTAATGGGCTACCATTCAGGGCAGTCCTTACAAACAGTGGCACAGACTATAAACATTGTTGTGAAAGAGCTGAGGTCACATTTGTCGTCCTAATGAGTTACTGGTGTGTGAAAGTGTTCACCTGTATGAAACGGGGAACTGCTGTCTGGCTTCCTGGAACAAACACGTAGGGCTCATTTTTTCCATCCCTTATTTCTCTGTGTGCAGGCTGACATCAAGGACAGTTTAACAACATTCAGCAGCACCCACAGGCTTGAGGAGGAAGCAGTGCCACCAAAAACAGAGAGGGAGGAGAAATCAGGAGTTCTGGTACACAGAATACAGCCCATGGAACTTCTCAAGGAAATATGATTCATAGTTTATCCTTAAGGAAGTGCAGCAGGAGGTTAAATCCCTGCAGGGTATCAGTTTTACAGCCCAGCCAAACCCCATCTCTCCAGCAGCGCAGTGTCCTTTACCAGCTGGCTGGACAGAAGAGAAAGTACAATGTACTTCAGCTTTGTCCAGTCTTGTGAGTCTTCTTCGGAGACACTGTGGCCTTATCCACAGAGCTCTTGAGGAAGGGAGAGTCCCTTGGCTGGGAGGATGCTGTCAGAGCAGATTGGTCCTGCATTGTGAAAAGAGCAGTAAAAGTGGAGGGGGTCACACTATTCAGTCCCATGTGCAGCCCCATCTAAGACAAACATGGCAGCATGAATAATAAACCTAAAAAGCAGACTGTTAGGAGATAAAGAAGGATAAAGTGGCTCAGGTCTGGAATCTCAGATTAGGCTACTTGAGCTGTATGCCAACAGCAAAGTCAGAGCATCTTTGTTTCCTAAAGTGTCCATTCTCTACCACATTGAGTGAAAAGCCCAGCCCTTCAGTACCTTCACTGATCAGGCCACTTCTACGAGGGCTCCTCAGTCTGGACTGTAGAACCAGAAGTCTTTAATCATGGGTCACAGACCTACTTTCTCATTTTCTTTGAGCAGTTCTAGAGAGTTGTTTTCTTCTCCTGAAATTTTGCAGCTCAGCATTCCTGCACTTGGCCTCTCCTCTTTCAGTTTGCCTGTGTGCCCGTTTCAGTGTCATTTTTTTTGAGCATGTGATTCAGAATTAATGTGTTTGCAGTGTAGTGAAGGGAAATGACGTGTCCTCGTGATACTGTAAATGAGCAGCAGCAGTTTCTCTGAGTTCTTATCAGCTTTCTGAGTGGCTTTTAAATCATCACAAGGCCAGTCAATGGTGTATTACCTCCCTCACTTCTGCAGAGAGTTGTTTGAGCGATAGGAATGTGAGAGAGCAACAGTGTGACATAAGTTCATTCACTTTCTTCAATGCAAACCAGAACCAGTATTGGCTGTCCTTGCAATTTGATGAAATAAGAACATGCCATGTGCAAACACAAACCCAACCAACAAATGCTCAAACCCCATTAAACGTGGGTCATTAAGTATGGTGTGGGTGGAAAAGTCTTTCTTTTACTAAAGTCACAAGATGTGTAGTACAGGTGGGAGTGAGAACTAGCCACTAGTTAATAATTTATATATGAGGAAAACCAGTTCAGTCTAAATTATCTTATATGGAGACAGATTTATTCTGCCAAATGTAAGCCAAATTCTGGCCATGGCCTCATGATCACCATACCAACTCCTGCTTTTACAGGCTCCAAAGACCCAGGACAACTGGAAAAAGAGAGTGGCACCATGTCAGGCTGGGAGGAGAGCTCATCTCCTGGGATCCTCCAGGAACACTTCCAAGGCTGCAGCATGTAGCCTGTACACCCTCCCATACACCCTTCAAATGTATGCTGGATAAAGCATAGCTGGTGGTTGGGGGAACCTGAGCAAGGTAGCCATCCTCACCATCAGAAGCTGTGACCTGCTCCAACCTTCAGTGCATTGCAGGAGAAAGAATTGCCTCAGCTATGTCAAATTCCTGGTACAGATAAAGTAGTATCACACACAAAATGTTAATTTGAACCTTATCACACATAAACCCACCAGGAAATGAAGGTAAAATACACACACGTACCTCCAAGTATGGGCAACTGTACAACATAAAAACTGTGAAAGAAAATTAGCTTCTTGAGAATTAATTGTATTTTGCTTTGAAATTTTCTCTTCTACAGTCTGTATCTTACTAGAATTTATGACCAATAGATGTACCAGTATCATTGGTCCTCATTCAACTTGCTTTGCAAAGAGGTTACATAATTCTGGCATGAATACTTGCAGTGATCCTATATGAACACCACTAAAACTGGCAATGATAAAAATAAACTAGAATTCAATTATAAATTTTGTTAGCAACATATTTATTTTTAAAAAAGCTTTAAAATAGTCCCTACTGGCATATTCAATGTTCACCAGCTGTAAAACAGTGCAACAATTAAAAGCTCATTTTCTGCTACAAATGAAGTAATGCTTATAGGTTAAAGGGGCAGATGAGGGACATTGAAACCATCCATTTTAAGTTACAGTAAAAACAGTACTCTTCCGAAAAAAACCCCAGAGGATTACAAAATATAACATATTTATTAATCCAGGCAGCCTGCAAGTAAGAGTTAGGGAAATGACTGTTTAAGCAGAAACAGAAGTTCTGTGGAGCATCCTTTGAGCTCAGCAGTGAGTCCTCCTCCTTGCACCTGTACTGGCTGCAAGATAAAGTATTGGTATAACAACAATTACACCTGTGATACTAAATGTTCTATACCTAAAATTGTATTTATAGGTTTCTGGGTCCAGTGCATCTCATTAGGTAACGGACTGACCAGGGCATAATTTTTTTGAAAACTAATGCTGCATTCAAACACATGAATGCCCTCCTATTTTTATTGAAGTGACTGTTAGCATTTCCTAAGCAAAGCTGAACTACTTCATACAGCAAGAGAGATTTGTCTCAGAGATCCTGCACATGAGAGCATTCCTTAGTATTTTACATTATCTTGGTGTGTCCTCCCCTTGCCCCTGGCCGTGCCTGCCTCTTTTTTGGCTGGACCATCAAACAGCCATTGTCTCTGTATCATAATAAGGATCAACTCTTGATCCTGCCTTGGGAGACAGTGATGCTGGAGGTCAAGGAGTGAATTTTCCCTTTTCCAGATGTTGTGTGGAATGTCTTAATTTCAGAGCTATTAATAGGCTACATAGACACTTTTCTTTCTAAGGAGATTATCTCCTTTTTAATATTTTGTGTTTCTGGTTGATTATTTTTGCCCATGGTAATGATATCATAACCAAAGCATTGAAGGTTAACTAATCAGCAAGCTCTTTTTTATTACCTTTCTGGTTCAATTGTAGTTTTATTGCTCTATAATTCTCTCTTTACATCCATACTTTACACTGCTGTGAACTGAATGCTGTCACACCATCGTCAACTCACACCAAATCAGACTGGGCAATTCTAAGTGAGCACAACCCTGGGGAATGGCAGAGGGATACACTAAAGCTTGCTGCAGGTATTATGTGTGTGGTAAGCAGCAGCTTGGTCCTCTTAATTTTGGTTATTTTAAATGTTCCATAGATGTATAAACAGAGTGAGAAATGTCTCTATGGACTTTGTGCCTTCCTCACTGACCTGGGGTGCAGACTTGGGCTAATAGGTATTTCTGGTCACTGCAGGAGCTCAGAGATCTCTATTGAGCAGCTGCTGTTGTTTTGGAAGAAGTCAATTTTTCTGTCCCTCTGCCCTACTTGAATGGCATCACATGTCAGAATCCAAAGAAGTATTTTTAAATTATGAACTAGATCCAAGTTTTCTTGGGGATACTGATTTGAATAACAAATCTATATAATCTTGGTGGGCCTTCTGCCTCTTTGCATTTCACATAATCTACAAAATAAGTTTACTGACCAAAATGTTTCTTAAAACCAGGAATTTCTCATGAATACTGGAGAACTCTGGTCCTGGGTTTTCAAATTGTGTTTGCATTATATGTAGGCAGCCAAGAAACACCACATTTTGAGAATTTTTGGCAAACCTAACCTTTGTAGCTATGATTTCACATGTTGGTTGCAGAACATTTGCACCAAGTTGTGGATGAACCATCTCCAGACTAAGGTCTCAGTCTTGGCAAACACATGCATGTGCATTATGCAGAATACTGCAGAATTCCAAGGAAGTTGACATAATCCCCGATAGGTTACAGAGAGGAAAAATTTCTATGAATGATGCATGAACTGTGACTATGAGAAGGCTTGGGTGTAGCTTCGTGTTTTAACAGAAAATGAAGTGAAGTGCCTGCGTTGGCCTTTGAAGAACGGGAGTGAGAAATCATTCATGAAAACACATCAGTGAATGTCTTGAAATACCGGAGGAAATATTGAAGTGTAAAAGGTTCTCTCAGGAAATCTCAAAGTACCCAAAGATAGTGCCCAAAGAGAAAGAGATACTGCAATCATACTACTGTTTATTTACTGGAAACAATCTTTCAGCTCTACTGTAAAAATAATACATATCTGTTTACATTTATACCACTGACACTGAGATTTGAGACTTAAGATAAAGCTGGTCTAAATCCAGACCTGATGTGAGGTGTTTAGCGATCACTGACTTCAGCATAGTGACGATCACATTGAATTCTCTCTAACTGGGGCCAAATACTGTTTTTGGAAATTGGAAAAGCCTCATCCAAGTTGTCTAAAGCCTAAGGATGTATTGCATAAGCATGTCCTTATCAGACTTCTTAAAAAGCCTTGAGACTATCAAGCCAACATGATACAGATGCAATTTTGGGATAAAAGTGATTAATCAGGACCTAAAAGAACATCTCTCACTTTCAAAACTGAGGAGTTGTGGGGTTTTTTAAATCCTTTTCATGAAGCTAGGCTCTGCCAGCAGACTGGGCAATCCCTTCAACCATTCACACCCAATACTTTGCTGTAAGGATGCCTACCAACATGGCAGTGCCTGCATCTCCAGTGAAACACATGAAGAGCTTGTACAGGTGGTGAGTGCAGAAGAACCTGACTGGGAAATAATGGATCTGTCTTGGCTGTGAGAAAAGCAACTGGGGTCAGTAGGACTCTAGAAAAGACAAATAGCCTACAACTCATTTCCAAAAAGCAAACTGAAAAATGTTTAGCAGTGCCAGAGAAGTGAAGCTTACTCAGCATGTGGTTGCAGGGCATGACCATAATAAGCTCATTTGTCCAGGACAAACCCCAGAGGGAAAATGAGTGACTTCTGGGTACAGGGAAGGGAATTGAAAGAGGCTGAATATTTCAGGAGTTCTTGGTTGCTGAAGTGTTTTCTAAAGATCCCTTTATTACTCAGATACATTCCTGAATTCGTACATTGAGGTTATTGCATCATTATTTACTTACTGGTGTAAAAGTGTATCTGCCTTGTACCCAAACTCTCCCTCATGTGCTTCACCAGTATTAGCTGAATTACACAGGAAGATCAGTTTGGCCAATGCAAACCACTAGAGGGATCTCAGAAGACAGAGCTAAGAATGGGAATAGGTGAGATTTCCACATCCAGTGTGCACACTTACAAACATCAGTTGTAGTCTGCACTGAAACAGGTGAGGGAAGAGGCTGGGGCCGTGTCACAGACACCCCCACACAAATAACTCTGGACCATTACACTCCATATGACACTGACCCTTCAGCACGTCGCATTTCTGGAGCTTTCTGCAGAATCTCCAAAAGTCTAGTTATGACCATCAGCCTCAGGCCTCATGCATGGCACTTGCTTTGGGGTTGAGCTATTCAAAATTGGTTCAAAGACTTAAACCAACAAAATGTGATGGGTGTAAATCACTTGTCTGCACTCATGTCAGCTAAGAAACAGAATTTGCTTGTGCCATATTGTCTTACAGCTTCCAAATGCAGAGCCACACTACCACTTCTGCAGCTTCTGTAAATTCTCCTTGTGCAGTGCTTTACACAACACACATTGAAGAGTCTAAGGACCCTTGTTATCTTTGCATTGAAGAGCATCAGTCATGCAAATTAACACCAGCTGAGGGGTTTGTCCATCCAGAATGGAGATTTATTTTAACAACAATTCCTGTCAGGCTTGAATAACATTAAGGCATACTTTTATTCCTTCTCTCTCCTTTTTTTTTTTTTTAATTAACATCTTTGTGCTACAACATTTCCATTGTGTTCTACTACAGCTACATGCTACAGAAGATTTTCAGTAGCATATTCTGTGAATAAGCCAGACTGGAGAACTTGCATGACCACAAACTGTACTGATTATATTGCTCTGCTGGCTCTAGACAGAGAAAAATTAATGTGTAAGTTTTGCTGATGCTGACACCATGTTTATGAGACAAAAAAAAGTTGACTCTTCTAAAAGCTAAGTCAAAAAAAGGTAAATATGAGTACAGGCCCCCAACTGAAAAGGAGAGAACTCTGTGTGAATGGCCCTGGACACTACACTCAGTGGTGGTGGGTGACCAGTCCTCAAAGAAGCTTAGTTGTTTTCAACAAAGGTGTTGTAGTCAGAGAATCACCAGTTGAAAGTGATTCTGTGGGATCCAGCAAACTCTTAGGTGAAATAATGTTTTGTTGTCTGTGTCAAAAAAGTCAATCCCCTAAAAATATCTCAAAGCTAAATAAGCCAGATGATAGGATCCATTCAGCTCTATAACAATGGATCATTCATCTCTTGCCATTTTTCTCCCTCTGGCACCTAACCCGACTAGCATGAATCACTTGGTTCATTTGTCAGAATAGTTTCTCCTTCGAAATCATGGTGATCTATATCAAAGATTACTGCAATGACTGCTTTCTTTTGCCTTTATTTCTATTATTGCACTGACATTAGGTGCTATACAAACACACAGTGAGGGGCAGTCTTCCTCATGAGGACCTACATTTAAACAGACATGACAGCTGACAGGCAGGAGAGGCAAAGAGCTGTCCCTTCCCTGCTTGGCCAGGGAGAGCAGAGCCAGAGGGAAGCCACACATACCCAGACCAGGGTCTGTGACCTCATCTGTGTGGCCAGAATACTGTCTTTTAACCATATGGTAAAAATCCTTGTGCTAGAAGACCCTCTGTAGTGGGTTAGAATAAAGAATCATTTTCTGAGCAGACCTGGAATTCTATCTACTTTTAGGGAGTCCTGGCCTCAAAGGACGATGGTCTATTGGAAACAGACCCCTGACTAGGAAATGGAGAGTTTAGATGTTATAAACTGCTACTAATTTATTATTTTGAGATTGGCATATATTTTGGCAAAATTTAAGTTGGCTGGAGTGATAGTGAGTGATGAAAGATGTTATGGCAGTTGAGAAGTGGCTGAATTCCTTTGTTTCCAGACTTTCCACCTTTTTTTTTAAGGCACAGACTGTTTATATAGAAAGTGTAATATTGTTTTATGGGTATATGCTGGATCCTGCTAAAACCAAGGATTCAAGCTTTACTCTTTTAACAAAGTGTTTTGTTATGGAATTCCTCTGGGTTTTGATGTTTCTAAATTAGGGTTAAATCAGGTTGGTATGTGGGGGCCATGGGAGAACAGCCCAGAAGTGAGAAACTGTCTGATGTCTAACAGGCTGTGCTTCCTCTCCAGGAGGTGATGTGATGATAGGAAGAAAAGGCCTTCTCAACTGGACATGAAGAAGCCGTAACATAGAGGCACAAAGGGGGGCAAAAAGGGGCTTTTAAGCACTAGGAAAATGTAAGAGTTTGACATCTTCAATGCAAGGTCCTGCCTGCCCCTTGTCTGCTCTCTGGTCCACCAGAGCCCGCATGTTTCCCACGTTTTACTTCCATCACCTGGGACACATGAGCACTTTTAGACCAATGGTTATAAACTAGCATTCCTCCTTCCTGATCGTCTCTATTTTTCTCGCCAAGACTGTAGTATTTGATGAGACATGATACACTCAGGAAACAAATTCTTGTTTGTACTATTTCTCTGCCCATTTCCTTTGCATTCATCTCCTCCAAGTCAGCTACTCACAAAACTCATTGGCTTCCTGCCCTCAGCTTGGCCCACTAAACCCTGGAGTCAGACTCCAGCCTTTTTGTTTTTACAATAAAGGACAGCCTTGTGCAGAGCTCTGAGCTGCAGCATCCTGGGATGTCGTAGCAGCACAGAGAAAACCTTTAAACCATTAAGAATCAGAAGCTGCTCAACTCAGCGTTTTCTTGCTGAGAGCATCAGGGCTTCCTTCAAGCTGAGTACAAGGAAAAAGAGGGGACTCTTTACTATAGCTAGGGAAAAACAATTCCAGACTAACTCACAAAGCTTTCTAGGAACAAAAGGCAATTTTTTGATTATGTCATGCAGTCTGTGTTGTGATAACTTTCCAAGTGTGTATTCTCCCATTTAATACTCCACTTTAATGAAGACATAACATAAAGCTGCTACTCTGCTCCTGCCTCCTTGCATTATAATCTTCATAAACTCCTCCCAAGTAGCACTGAGCACTTCCAGTCCTCGAAAAGACAAAGCAAATGTTATCTTTCCAGCCCTAGCAATGCTGGAGAGCTAATAAGCCAGTAAGAAAAAATGAAGCAAAAGAGCTGTGTTAGACAAATTTAAGAACAAGGCATAGGGATCCTCATCCCGACTAAAATAAAAGACCAAAGTGCCAATGGCTTCAACAAGCATTATACCTTCAAACTATACAATTTTTAATTTTTTTTTTCAAACTACTAAACATATATAGAGATTTGGCTTAGCACTGAGAGGCCTCAGCTGGAATACTTTTAACAGTTTTGGGCACTGTGCTTCAAGAAAGATGTGAACCAACTGGAGAGAATCCAAATGAGAGCAAAAAGAATGATCAAAGGTCCAGAAAATGTGATGTATGAGGACAGACCAAAAGAATTGGGTTTGTTTAGACTAGAGAAGAACAATCTGAGGGGAGACATGACAACAGTCTTCAGACACGTTAAAGACTGCTGCAAAGGGGAAGATAAACTGTTCTCTATTTCTAATGGAAGTAGACTAAAAAGCAACAGATTACAGTACTGGAGATTCAGATTGGACTTTAGGAGAAATTTTATATTGGTTACAGCAGTTATACCTGAGAAAACAATGCCTATGCAAACTGTGGGATCCCATTGTTTGAGATGGGGGTATTGCTGCTTTGTGGTAGAAGCATGAATGATAAAGGTCCTAGTCCTTTTCAGCTTGTTTTCCCCAATGTTAGGAATGTAGGAGAGACAGTGCAGGTGAAAAGAACAATTCATTTTTTCTGAAGGAATTTGGACACGTCTGACCTGAGTACTCTTTGAACAGGAGATTAGTTGCAGCCGTAACTACAGAGATGGCATTACTACCTTGTAACCATTAGAAACTGTTTGCAACTGTCACACTTAGGGAAAAATAAAATTCTGATTCTTATCTGCTCCAAAGTCCCTACTTATTCTGGAAATTATTCTGGCAGTGGAAGTCTGTGTCAAAGATCTTGAGTACAAATAAGTATACAATCCTAAATGTTGTGAAACACACCATCCAGTGATAGATTTCTCTAAACTCTGTTATATAGAAAGATTTAATATAGGAAGAAACCCAAACATGTGACACTTTGTAAGAAAGTAAAAGATTACATAGTACAACATGTATTTTGGAATGAATTTACAATGAATTTTAACTATAAAATAGAATCAAAGAAAAAACAGGTGAAACTAAGACAAATGCAGGGTGAATTGAGACAAAGGGCCTGACTGATAATTCCAGAGATAATTGGGAATGCAAGTTAGGACTTTGGAGATCCCTTGTTTTGATAGGTGGGGATTTTGTTTCTGTTTCTGCTTGTTTGTCTGCTTTTCGTTTATAATGAAAAAAAAATTTAAAAAAATGCAAGATTGCAAAAGCCAGCTTTTTCCTCAGTTTCTTTGGTGCTTTTTGCTAAGCAGCCTTGGAGCTACAGAGGTTCACAGTCTTTCACATAGACTTATGCCCTAGAAGTGTTTACAGTGAAAAGAAGAGTCCTTAAAATACATGACCACATAGAGAATCACATGGGATCTGCTGAAAATACATCTTCAGATGTCTGCATCCTGGTAGGGACTGTGCATGAAGAGGCCTCCCTGCTCAGACAGGCATAGGTCACCGGGTCTGTAGAAATAGTGATTTGGTTTGGAGCTGCTATATGTACTGGCTTTTGAGGAGAGAGTTCTGCAGAGGAGGAACTGTCTCTTTTGGTTTAATGTTTCCAGGGCACAAACTCAAGGTTTAGAAGGAGTACTGTGATACGAATATCCTCAGCCGGATGACAGAGCTTCCTCTGAAGTTGATGACAGTGTTAACAGTGATCATTTCCAAGTCCAACTCAACAGTACGGGGCCCCTTCACAGGGCGGGTCATCACCAGAGTAGCACTGATCGGTCCCGTTTGCTGTGCACAAAACAAGAGAAAGCAGGTGAGATTGCCAAAGCCAGCTCTTGAAAACTATGGTCTTCAAGCAGCCAAAATAGGTGTTTTCTGTTGCATTGTTTGTAACCGCTGCAACTGATAGGACAGAGCTTTATTTCAGCATTTGGCTCCTTTTCAGGGTTTTATATGAACTATCACCTTCTACAGTTTGTAAAGCCTTTAAGAGCCCTGCACATAAAAAGAGCTATTGAACATAGACACTTGCTATTGCCCAAATGGAAAAAGATGAAAACGTGGATTTAGGGGATAAACAAGTAGTGTCACCTTTTTGTTTGTTTGTCTGTTTTTGTGAGATAGTCTTTAGTTTGATGTAAAGGACAGTGTTACTGTGAAGCAGCAAACACTGAGAAGGGGTTATGTTAACAGAGCTTGGAGAACATTCCCATGTGAACAGGGTCCAGGCTTGTGGTACATTGTGTATGTTAATGGCACAAACCTCACACTCCAAAGAGAGCTTTGAATATGTGATGGCACTTCAGAAAACCAGTCCTTTATTAAATGGAAGCAGACCTTTGCAATGTCTGGCCAGAAAAGTGGATTACATGCATTTAAAAATCAGAACTGCTGACACTAAAATCAGAAACCTTGAAACTGGGTGTTTGTGTTACCTTTAATAAGAGCAGGCCAACATAGCCATCAGGAGGTGCTGGGTGGGCTGCCCGGTGCTGGGCCTGGTCCTGGTGCCTCAGTGTCCCTCCCACCCAGCTCTGCTTGCCCACCCCCCAGGGAATGGCTGTGGGGTAACTCAGAACCAGCAAGCTTGGGCAATGGTGATGGGCTCTGGGGCCTCAGTGCCTGGTGGATTGGCCAGGATGAGGGGAAAATGTCAGTGGAATCAGTAATGACTTTACAACAGGAAAGCTCTTGTGAGATATAATGATTGTAACAGGACCATTTGTCAATTCGTGGTTTTGAAGCCTTTTCCTTTTCTGACAGTGGGAATCTGAGGCTCTTGTGAGAAATGTGTCCTGGAATCTATCCCACTACCGGTGTCCATGAGAGAGGGGAACTGTCAGTAGCCACTGAATGTGACTTTATGCGAATATCAGAGCCAGGTTTTGCCTACAGCTGAAAATTACCCTCCTCAGTGTCACCACCCCTCATGGAGGTGCCCCATTCTGTGCAGACACTCCCATCACCCCTGCACGTCAGTGGCATGGTAAGGATGACTGGAGAAAAGAGAGGTCTTCTGAGGAAAACTCAAATTAAAAAAAACACAGGTAGTTATGTTTTCTCTAACAGGAAAATGTCCTCAGTGAAAAAAATGGATAGCAAATGAAAGCAAGGAACACAGAAAGTCAATTCCTGGCATAAAGGGGTGGGGTTTTTGCTTACTTTTGTGTTTTTCACAACTTTCGATTTCCAATGAATAAAATAGACAAGAAACATTGAATCTTTTGGTGACAATTACTGATTGTCCATCAAATAAAAAACAGTTTGGCACAATAATTTCTCTTGATCATGGGAGACCTGAGCTATTCTTAGGCATGAGTACAGCCCTGGGCTTTCCTAAGCCTATTGTCTCATAGGATAAGTGTGTTTGCTTTGGGTAGGTTACTTTCCTGAGAGATCCAACAATTCCTATGGATCAGCACACTGGTCTGCACGTCTGTATGTAAAAATGCCTCATAGTGAAGGTTTAAATGATATTGATTAAAAGATGACTTCTGCTATCAGGCCATTCAGCTGATGAGAAGATATTTCATATTTTCCCTCAGTGAGTGCTAGACTTACCCGCATGTAGAATTCTCTGCCCTCATTCCCTGATTTGATTTGGAAGATGTAATAGGCTCCAGGATAGCGAGTTGTTGCTTGCATCTGAAAAATGTCCGAAGGCACAGACCTCCCAGACACCATGTCCATCACTCTGTACAGGATGGTGAACGGCTGATCTCTGCAACCAGGGTTTTCAGCTGGACACATGCAGCGGCTAATTGTCAGAGATAGAATTGTCATTAGGGGTTACAAATGTCTGTAATATTTGATTCTTTATATGCAAATACAGATGCATAAACAAAGAATATTGTTGACCAGCTAAAAGAATCAATGAAACTTGTAATAAACTTTCTCACTTTTAATATTCTCTTTGTTGCTATTCTGGCCTACTTATATCACTGCTTCCTTTTTCTTGTCTTCTATGCCAAAATACCTTCACATTCTTTGTCTCCTTAGATCACTCAAAAATGTGTACTTTCTGTGGAGCAGCTCTGCAGGTATAGAATACTCAGTACATGTTTGTTCTGATAGTAATTTAAACTGAACTGTCCCCAAATAATGTTAATTAATGGATCATTTTGCTGATAGTGCTACGTAAATGTAGTGCTGTTTGTTTAGAAATATTTTATATAATACATGAGAACATACAGTGAGACATCTTGGATCCAAACAAAGCTATAACATCAAATGTAGAGCTCTAAGGAAGAAGAGGATAATGAGCCAAGTGTACAACACTTCCACCAACAGCCTAAAATTGGTTGTGACTCAGGGAATTCTTGAAGCAAAAATGTCTTCTTTGTATTCATCAGCTCTTAATACATTTCTTATCTATCAGCTTTTCCAGCTTTCCTTTACACACACATAAATGTCTGGTATCCAAAGCCCCCTGCGGTGAGGAGCTTCCACAGTTCCCTTCATCTTTCTCTGCATGGTGCCTTTTCTGGCTTTATCTTACGCTCCCAGCTCTTCTGTTTGAAAGGAGTGCAGTCAGTCAATCCCCGCTCATCCTTTTCATACAATTCAGGACTTCATATTTGATCCTCTTCATAGCTGAAGTGTCCTAACTTAGTAGTTTCTCAAAAAGAAGCTATTCCATACTTTCGATCATCCTCATTGCTCCTTATGAACCTTTGTCCACTTATATTTCTATTGAGAGGAGGGGAAGGAACTGCACAGTCTTAAAGATGTGGTACATAATAGCATATGCCCCAAGGATATTCTCTACCTACCAACACCTCAAATTCAGGTTGCTTTTCTGACCTCTAGTGAGTACTGCAGACCATGGAACTAGAATAGCCCTCAAATGTCCGTTTGGATGGATTATGATCAGATCAGTGCTCTTTACTGAATTTGTGAATTTGGGGTTGTCTTTTTATTTTACATTCATCTACACTGAATTTCATCTGCCACTTTTATTGTAGTCATTGAGGCTTATTCTGCAATTTTTTTCTACTCACTCTTTTATCTACTGTCCTCAGATACCGTTGCTGACTTTGACCATCTCATGGTTTATTCTTTTTCCCAGGTTGCTTTTGATGGGCCAAGTAGGTCCAGCTTAGATCTCTGAAGCAGAACTTCAATGTGTAATTTGACAATTTAATACTGTCCTCTATTTATTTTTTATCTTTCAGTCTCTTATTCTTCTGTTCCAGGGACTACTCTCTGTTACTTATGGCTGCTTAATTTTCATATTAACTACGTAAGAGTCTTTTCAGAAGCCTGTGGAAACCCAAACAGGCTGCATCAGTCCATGTGCCCTAGCCACATGCTGCTGATTTCTTCAGGGAACTTTAATAAAGTTGTGAGGCAGGATGTCCCTTTATAAAAGCTATGTTGGGGAATTTACTGGACAAGGGTCTTTTTGTCTGTTTTTTCTATAAACTTCCACTACTGACACCAATTTCAGATAATTTGTCTGGCACGGTCCCCATCAAGAGGCTTCTGGCATTGCAAACACCCAATTCCTTCCATAGAAAACGCAGATGCAAGGAATTCACTTGGCTTTTATCCTGACTACTTCTAGACATGCCACGAATTAAATACAGTCCCATCTAGACATGAGCCAAAGCCACCAAACACAAAGCTCATAGATCAAGAGTTCTGCAAGCTGCTCTGAGAGGACTCTATAGTTGGGCTCTAGGGAATTTAGATACAGAGGCTTCAGATATTTCAAATTCCAGTCTAAGACTCTACCACCTCTGAAGGTGGGTCAACCTGGAACTGGACAAACACTATGTGTCCACTCTTCAGCAGGTCTAGTTCAGAAAGCAATGTAAATACATGAATAAATTATAATGGAAAGAAGATAATTCTTCCTCTCTTGCCTTTCTGTGAAATACGTTTGACTACCAAGTGATCCCAGGTGACTGGGTTTAGTGCAAACACTATGGATGAAATAATAAGGACTGCAATATAGAGAGATCCATTTGGAACTGAAATATTTTGAACCCCAGGCAAATACATTCAAAAATGTAGAAGAAACAGGCAATTTTTAGAAATGTGGGATTTATTTTTTACTTGCTCAAATAATTCCCAGTTGAGACAGTAACAATGCTAACAGCCCCATCCAGACATATCCAATTTCTAGACGAGGGAGATCAGTCTGTGAACTATTTGGAACTTTTAACCTTTAGCAATAGGAAACTACTTGTATCCTGCTGTAATGATCATCTACTGTTTTAAAGTACTTCCCAGGCATAAGCTAGTTACCATTTACAGGAAATACTCATACTAATAAACAGACTGCATTTGAGCATACGTGAAGTTGGTTAGTAATGTAAGTAAATGTCTCTTATTACATCACAAACCTTGCTGTTTTCTCTACTAACCGATAACTTTTTTTCCAGTTAACTTCCCACACATCTGAGCGTGATATCATATCGTATCCCACCTGGTGACTTGGTAAGGAATTGCAATTTATTATTTTTATAAAGCTTACCGGTGGTGAATGCAGCAACAGCATGTATGTACAGCTCTCTAGACAGACTTCACGGCTGTGTCGTAATATTACATCTCATTTGGTTTATTCTAGATATGATTCTCACAGAGAGAAGTTGCTTTTGTGGCTGTGGGTATGTTACTCACTTCTCACTAATCTGGAGATAAGGCTCCTCGCATCGTACTGGGTCTAAACATTTATATTCTCCTGGGATATTGAAACACGTTTGCTGCGCAGTGCAGGTGAAGTTTCTGTTTTCACATTCATTGATATCTAAAACACAAGGAGCAAGAGAAAGGCTAAAGCAGGGAAATATGTACAAGACACCACTCCAACAAACCCGTTTCCATCTTAAGGAATTGCCCCAAAATTAATAAAACCCTTGCACCATGAGAAGTGGCCTTTTTATAATTGTCTCCTCTTTAAAGATCAGTTTTTACTCCATTCATTTCTGCTTATTGGAGTGTTTCCATATGCCAAGTGCTGCAAAAAAAATGGAAAGAAGTTGGCTGCTCAAGCTTTCTGACCTTAGAGAATGGGAAAAATAGAAACGTGCAGCAGAGGAGAGAGCATTTGAGGTCTTTCCAGTGTAGCTGTTTCCTAGTCAATAAAGTCTTACTTAAAACAACACACCAGTTCACCTCATTCACATGATGACATTCTTGCCAGATTTACATAATTGGCCCTTAGGAGTATTTCTCTGCACAATGCCAAGACCAAGCATCTCAGTTCTTGAAAATCTCTTTCTAGACATGGGATCTATTTTCTGGTCCCCTCAGGTTTTAAACAATGCAGGAATGTTCTTACCTTGGCAGCTTCTACTATCGTCAAGCAAGTTATAGCCCGAAGGACAGATACAGTAGTAAGAACCAGGTCCGTTCACACATTCATGCTGGCAGAGGAACTCTGAGAAGCTGCATTCGTCCATGTCTGCAGTGGTAAAACAAAATTTAGTGTCTTTGGTTTTACTGTCAAAAGAGAGTCCCACAGGCAGGTGGCCATCTAGTCTACCAGCCCATCACCCCAGCTGGCACCCTCCAGCTCCCTAGAGCTCTGCAATAACCTGACAAAATGCTGTACAACAAGTTCTTGCTTAAACAGTTTTTCCTAGGAAAACCAAAGCTGCTGCTGAACACAATGCATGGCTTTTATTTATTTATTTTTCTTTTCTAATACCTGTCACCAGCTGGCCATGTTTTCAGTTCTGTTTTACGTCAGAGATAGAGATACTCCAACAACAAAGCTGCAACTGCAATTTGAAAGGAAAGACTTGGCAGTAGTTTTCTTCTCTTTTTTTTCCTCTTTTATTGGAGAGCAAGCTTCCCTTTCCCAGGGCCACATGGGTCCCAGCAGAACTCCTGCAGCCAGCCCTGTCTGTTTTATGTTTCTTAGCCTCCAGTCAGTTGCTTCCAAGTCATTCCAGCAAGACTTCAGAGCTCATCCCAGCCTGGGTCAGACCTAATGGAAGGCCCAGCCATCTCCCCGATACCCAGGAAACTAAGCAGTCTTTCAAAACTGATTGAAAGCAGAAATTGTGCTCTTTTCCCCTTGCACTCGTGAATTGACCAGTCATTGTGTTCTGCAGAACTGTGCTCAGGTGAGAAAGACAAACTTCAGAGCCGCACGTGGAGGCACGGCTGACTGAGGAGAAAACACATGCGAGGGTGCTAGACTGAGGGAGGCTGCCATTAATCATTTCCTTATTTCCCTGTTCAGGGGAAGAAAGAAACAAAGGCCAGAGCCCCAGCCAGGAACTCCCAAGTTCTTATTCCCAGCTCTGCTCTGACATGTGGACTCTTCCAGGCGAATCACTTTTACTCTTCAGACTGAATTTCCCTTTCTTCTAAATTGGGCTCAGTCCATTTATCCACTTCTGGTGGGTTGTGCAGAGGGATTGGAAAGTATTTGAAGTTCAAATATGTTAAAGTAGCTTTATGGCTGAAATCACATTATCAAAAGGGAGATAAAAGGAACCCTACACATACACAGTCCTTTTATTGTGCAGGTTTCCCCAGTGAGTTTATTGAAATGAACACCTTCCTGACAAAATATGGACTGAAGGCTGACTTCATAAAGTGACTGAGATATCATTCACTCCCTCAAGGCATCCTAGCCCAGACCTCAAGCACATTGGATTTGTATGACCAGTGCCCAGCTGCTGTCAGGTGCTGAGGGGCTTAGAGCCCCAAGGGTCCTGCATTTCTGCTGCTGAGCCCACAGTGTTCCTAAACAATTTTGGCATTCTGCTGACTACATGGAAACAAAAAGATCGCAGGCATTTCAGAGCACATCTAATGTACTTGGAAGACCTCTGTGATTAGAAAATAATGATGTCAGGAAACTAGGTTGAAATCTCTGCCTCTCTCCTTGAACTGGAGCAGGGATGACTCCCATCTTCAAGGTAGGTTGGCTGCTAGGCCATGGGCTAATCCAGTTCCTCTTGAAGTACATCTGAGCCCAGTCTCATGAGTGTTCTAACCAGGCATTCCCTTTGCAAGCCTCAGAGGTGTCTAACGATTGTTTGTGAAGGAAGCTCATCCAGAGAAATTTGACCTGCTTTGACAAACATTTTCTTGCATAGGATTGGCAGAAAAAGATTTTCTGCTCTAAATCTGGGTGGTGGAGAGTCCCTTTTGCTGACTTAACTCTCAGACATAGATGAGGCTCAAGCACCACTTTACGCGGCGTTGGAATAAACTTATCTGGTTCAGGCCCCCAAGTAGCTCAGGAGATGAGCACATAAAAAGGTGCAGGAGATCAACTTAGAAGAAGAAATTCCTTTAGGAAGCAGAAAACTTAGGTTAGGTCTTGCAGTCTAAATGTTAAATGCATAAGACCCTTTAAAGATTTAACCTTTGCTCTTTCCCTTATAATAAAGAGTTTTGCAAGGACAAACATCTTGGGAAACTCTAACCTATACACACACTGCATCTCACACATCCTCTCTCTCTGAAACATCATGTTACACCTGTTTACTGTAACCTAAAATATAAGTATTTTCCAGTGCACTTTTCCTTCCAAGAAATAAGTTTTGCCTTCAATTAAAATAATAAAATAAAAACAAAAACAAGAGAGGAAAAAGTACAGTGACGTAGGCACAATTCTGCTATGTGCTGAACAGATCAGCAATAGCTGTACTAAGAAACCATCTATTGTTTCTGAAGTGTAGCCAGAGCCATACAGGGGAAACTGGGAAAGGTTTCAGGCAGAAGTGAGCAGCCGTAGGAGTGAGAGGAATACATACATTCAACAGACAAATGGAAAAATGCTTTATATAACGTATTTCATTAATCATGGAAGAATGTTCTAGGACTATATCTACTTTCTCTAATAAAGCTTCCTGTTTAGCATTACAAAGTGCTTTCTTATGTTTTGCTGTTACCTTGGAGCTTTTGAATGTTTAGCTTATTTCTTTAAAACCATTTGCAGCCCTCCTCCACTGAGCTTTTCTGGGTATTTGCTGTGTGCTTTAGCTGGAAAGAAGATCATATGAGTTGTAGCTACCCTGCTGCTAACTATGGACGAAGGTAAAAAACTTTTTAAAAAGTATGTACGAAGTAATACCTTGGAAAAAGTAAACTTAATACAATGAAAGAAACCAAAATGATAAATAAAGACAGTTACCACTGCAGTTAACTCCGTCAGCTTCCAGTTCATAGCCAGGTTCACAGCGGCAGAGGAAAGAGCCATAGGTATTGACACAGGTCTGAGTGCAAGGGTTTTCAGTTGTACATTCGTTCACATCTGTGGGAAACCAATGCCAAATGCATCACTGATTCTCCCCAAACTCTATTTTCAATTTTTTTACTGTAAAGCATCTCAAAGAGATTAGCTGTGCAGTCAGAATGCTTTGTTCTGAAAAAACATAACCAAGTCCGTGTTGTTTATTGGGATTCAGGCTGATGCTTGGGAATAGCATGTTGGAAACACAATGAAGCATTTTGGGAATGTCTTCAACCAAAAAAATAACATGGAAGATGGCGATGAAATATTTATTATAATTGTTTCTGGTTTTATCCTACAATTTTAAAACCATTGAACCCATACTGTCATAACAGACCTGAGAAGAAATGCTCAGTGTTTCCTGAGGAAGATAATGCAATGAGGAAGCACCCTCACGGAAACCTTGGGCTAAGGCAAAAGCAATTTTTTTTCCTTTTAGGACATTAGCAGCTTCTGGCCATCATTAGGACAGACCTTTTCCTGCAGCATACGAGAAGATGCTCCGTCCTTCACTAAGAAGTGGCTCTGTGAAGAGTTTGAGTTGACTTTGATTGAGGTAGCACATCACAGCAAAGGTGGTCTAACGCTCAGGACCCCAGTCTGGAACCTGGGAGACTCCAACCTAATTTACTCATCTGACAAAGTCTTTCTGTCTCAGGTGGGTCACACAGGCTCAGATTTTAATAGTAAATTCAGCGCCTAAACTCTTGGCAATTTCAGTGAATTGAGTGAATTGAGGCTTGGGCCTCTGTGCGTATTTCTCAAGATACACCCGTCGTATTGCACCTGTGCCCCTTCAAGGTACAGTGAAATTACAGAATATCTGTCTGACAAACCTATGAACATTTTCAAAAGCAACACTGGGAACATTACTTGTGTTCTTAAAACGAAGCAAATTTTAAGGATGTTGCTGGGCTGGGACCAGAGCCTTCAGTCATGGTTTAGCATACACATACCTTGGCACGATCGTCCGTCATCATTAAGGGTGAAGCCTGGGTTGCAGGTGCAGGAGTAGGAGCCGGGCACGTTGGCACACAGCTGCTGGCAGTAGCCATAGCGACATTCATCTATATCTATAGAGGGGAAGAACGAGAAGTGGAGTGGTCTGTATTTTCACATGCAGACACAAAGCAGCAAAAACACTGAGTTACGAGTACCAATAACACAGAAACAACCCAGCATACTGGTTATGGATGTAAGAGCCAAACTTCCAGGCGTTCAGATACAGAGTTATATTAAGATACATTTCTAGCCAGTATTTTTATTCACATCTGACATCTATCAGTATGCCTGATGAATTGATAGTCATTGCTGTAATCTTCAGCTTAATGTGAATCAGGAAGCCCAGTCCATTCCTTTAAGCAGCTACCTCAAAGCATACCTGATACGCAGCCCACCAGCACAAGCACAGCCAACATTGCAGAGAAATTTTGCCAGAATCAAGATGAAAACCTTTTTTGCTCCACATATACCAAAGCTACTCACTAGAAAAGCAGTGTTTGTTACTAAAGGCTTCTTTTTTTAGTGAGGATATTCTTTTTTCCCCTAATAGTCACATTCACATTTTATATGAATTTTTAACTGACAAATTATAGACTGTGTAAACAGTTAATTTAATGCCAAAATAGCAGCTTGGGCTGAATTGCAGCATTATCAGTGCATGCAACTCACTGTTACAAGCACAGGAAAATGCTGTAAGACATGTAAGATGGTGTTAGAATTTTGCCCCATGACTAAGAACTAAAATGAAACACCTGGAGTAGTTGTCCTTTCCAGGGTTTACATTTCCTTTAGTATCAACTGGTGTTTGATTTATGGAGATTTTTTTCTAATGGCTGCTCTCAAAGCTTGGAAGCCAAGTTTGTGCAGTAGAAACCCCAGTGCATTATCTCCAGTCAGTTAGCAACATAACCTAAAGGCCAGGTGAGTGATGGTGAGTACACCAGCAGTAGGCTTGGCCCAAATCCTGCAAAAAAAAGCATGCCTTTTAAATAAATTAATACCTCATTTCACTGACACAATGCATTACTTTAGGTACATGCTTTGTCTTTTGCAGGACTGTTATCTCAAGAGTCCTATATTTTGGAGATAATGACTTCTACTGGGCTTCGTCTTGTGGATGTATCATGTGGATATGGTTGTACTGGCTCATCTTTGTGAACTTTACAGGGATAATTGCAACAGATAGAAGTGTAGGGTTCTGTAATTGTGGTTTACTAACAGTGCACCAAAAAAATCTGTCTCTAAAACCCAACTCGGCCCTCTGATTGCAGTATATTTTCTTTTACTGCTTTATGCTAGCAAAGCAAAAATCACTTCTCCAAAGCCAGTGGAAAGTATTGAAAACTGAGATTTTTTACACTTAGAAAAAAATATAGCAACTCTAAACACATTTTGCTTTTCACTGTTTGCATTGCCTTGTAATAATCCATCCCATGATTGCTCAATTGGGCAATACTGAGATGTTATTGCCTCTTTTAAATAGCTTAACAGATACCCAAATCAATTCAGCAATGCAGTCATTTCAGTTCTCTGGTATATCCATCAAGCAGTAGCATGTCTTAGATCCATGCCCAAATCCTGAATGCCACACAAAACCTTGTCATTTGGCCTGTAACTGGGAGAAGTAACTGGGTAACAGAACAGGTGATGCAGAGCAGAATCCCCCTCTCTGCTCTCCTTCATCCCCTCCCATCACATATACCTGTACAGCCTCCAGCACAAGCTTTTTTTTTTTTTCCCCAAAAGAAGTTGATTTATCAGAGATTAAGGAGCAGGGGCCTTGGAGCCTTCATACTCCAGGGGAACTACAAGACAGCGCCCCCTGAAATGGCTATGGCTGCACAGATCCCAGCTTGGACTGGGTTCAGCTCTGTCCCTGCCAGGTGAATTACATAGCAGCTGTTTGCAGTAGTTAGGAAAGCAGTCATGACTGAGTCCTTCACCGAATTGGTTCTTAGGAGGAGAAAGCCAGAAAATAACTGGAGATGGCCCAGGTATGCATGGGCAGGAAAAGCCCATTCTCCTTCCAGTGGAGGTGGTGTGATGGGACAGTTCAGCTCTGCAGAGCTGGCAGCAAACAGCCTGCCAGCTGAAAAACTAATAATGAGGGAAAAACTAATAATAAGTAAACTTTTCTTAGAAAAAGTTGTATCCTAATTACCAGGTCTTATCTGTTTACCTAAAATTAACATCTACATCATCATCCCCCGAGCATATCAAGTGAGGGGAATGGGCTGGCAGAGAGGGGAGAGGGAAGGTTTTCTCGTGCTGTTCGTTGACCATTGTTTTTTTCAATAGGACTGAGATAAAAGAATGAACAAGACATTGCTGCAAGGAAAATAATAAAACTTAAATAAAACTTCTTGGAAGCTACTGAAACAGCAGCCAGTTCAGAGGTAATTTTTTTCAGACCCCCAAGCAAAAGAATTGGTTGACTCTAGGGATTTACTCTCAGTTCTATTTCTTGGTAGGAAAAATATTTTTGTAAACGTGCTTGTGATTGATCTTACTTGAAAGGGAATCCTTCAGACTGGTAATATGAAAATCCCACCTGTTACATGGATGCTAATCATATGGCATTTACATCTACATTTTTGTTCCGAGAGGTAGTCTCTCTGCCAAGCATACCATTGGCACTTACAAAGACAGTTTCCACATACTGAAGGTTTAACTGTGTACTCGACAAAAATGCTTAGTGACATTATTTCAGAGATTCACAGGTACATATGCACAGATGTTAAAATACCATATCACATAAGGATTTACCTAAACACTGGCCTTCTAACAGCCAGTAGCCTTCAGTGCAGGAACAGGTATAGCCCCCCTCAGTATTTATGCAGATCTGGGTGGGGTTACACTGGTGAGAATCTGAAGCGCATTCATCCACATCTGCAACACAGAAATACAGCAAGAAAATATTAAAAATGGCAACGACAACAGATAATTCACAATGTACAGTGTGTACACTGGCTCCATGCAACGAACCAAAGTGTGAAGGAGTAGAGAGAATGACCATTACCTGAAGGAAAATTCACAATAATACATGTCTGAGGGCAGTGAGAACTGAGGGTGCCCATCAAATCTCTCCCTTTTGCAGGTGACTCAGTGTTTCTCAGAGTTCATCAAGGAAGATCTTGCATTATCTCAAGCTTTTTGTTACTTCCACTTTTGCTTTGTTACTGAGCTGGGATTTCCATGCTGCAGGGCAGTGTTCAGCCCTAGGGAGAGGCTCCTGAAAGGGCTGTACAGCCCCACTGAAGACTAAAAGATGAACGGCAGTTCAAAAAATCTACAAACACAACTCAGACATATAAAAAAAATTACTTCCTACTGCCACCAATGCAGACTATCTCACTAACTTTTCAGACAGAAGGTTCAACCAAAATCAACCTTTACCTGACCAAAAAAATGTATGCATCCCTGGAATCAATTTCCTGACAATAAAATTATTTTCTTTTAATTTTCCCCCCCATCTTTATTGGTTTTAATGTATCTGGGTTTTTATTACAACCCCTTAGGGTGTTTTTGTTGTGGGCTTCTTTTTTTCCCAAAGTTTTTTCTTTTTTTTTCCCCCACAAAGGAGGTGAATAGCATTCCTACATTTATATAACCCAGGACCCTGGAACCTAACTGATTAAAAATGCCTTTCAGAGTCAGGAGTTCAGTTTGAATCCCTCTCCTGATGTTTCAGGCGTCAGGTTTGCCTATAGATATCAGAAATAGAAATATCAAAAGATAAATTGTGTCAGTTTTTCAGCCAATTCAGATTTCTATGTTTTATTTATTGATACTTAAACTATTTTTTATTCCAGCATACTGTTCACTGGCCTTGGTGAAGTACTATGTCATCCGAGCAATGCTACTCCCTTGTTCCCCCCCATGATTCTTATTAACCCAGACTTTGTTGGGTCATGACTGGGCTGGAGCAGGCAGCAGAGGGCAGGAATTACATCTCTGTCTCTGCCCCCAAGGCAGCTAGCACAGCCAGTTGGCTGTACAGTCCTAGCAGTGATGAAATAACGGATCCAGTCTACTACAGCAGCATATCTAACATGTTCGGATATATAAATAAATACATACATATTATATATATGGAGAGAGTCTAGAGTTCTTATCTGGCCAACATCTGTACCGGTTATGGTGAGTCAAAGCTGGTAAGATAACGAGAGGGGCACAATTAGAGGCAATTAACTCTGTCAGTTCCCATGTATTTATTGGCTAGATGAAAGCTGGCAAAACGGTGGGGGAAGTGGGAAAGCAGTAAGATAACCAGTCTAGACTACATAGGTCCATAAATATGTTGTTCAGTTCAGCTATTACTTCTGCTATTGGGCTAAAAAATCTGGATCCTCCCTTCATAGCGTATCACATATAATTGGTTGTATCTGAACAGAGATTTTATCTAACCATAAATTTAATAACAATGACATTAATGTTTTCTAAATGAAAAAGTTTTCTATTTGTCATGCTTGCTTATTGTTTTAGGAGTGGGACCTTGGGATCTTGCCAATTCTGCTGTTTCTGGCCTGCACCAGGCTTAAAAAGGAGATTTTAATTTTCCATGTTCCCTGCTTCCAGTAATATTAATAGATGAAGCAAAGTGAAAACAAGATGAGGGTCACAGTCTCACTGCATATGAGAGCAATGCTGTTTGAAAACTATAGATCCTCCACTCTTTTGTGGTGCATCTCTCTTGCAGGGGTACGATGTGTGTCTTTCACCTAAAGCAATGGGTGGCTACAGGATCGGTTTTGTTCCTGAGTCATCTTCGCAGCAGTTGCATGAGCTCCACTCCAGAGAAGTAAGACATCAATCCTCTTTCCTTTGCTATATACCAAGCAGACTTATTTGCTTACTCCCAGTCTTGACCTTTTGTGGAGGTATTGGAAACATATTTCCATTAGAATGAAAAATTTTTTACAATGGAGGCTTCCCGTGGAGTTTCTGCTAGAAAACCTGAAATTGTCTATGCAGAACACCTGGACTCCCCTCATCTTGCCCTGAATAATACTTCACTGACTTCATTAATGAAGTTTTATGCAATCAACAGATATTGCTTGGGCCTGATAGCACACACCCAGTTCTGTATTACAGGTCTCTGGCTTTCTCTAAGATTGCCCCTTACCACAATGCGCCATTAAACTTTGACAGACCCAGCCAATACAATCAAATCAATTATTTTTGACAAGAAGCCTTCACAGTTGAAACAGGTAGTGTAACTCACTAGGTGAGAGCAGATGTTTGCAGACTGGGAATAGTGTCAGTGCAACAATTAGGTATCCTCTTGAAGAATATCAGAGCTGGGAGACAGAGGGTGCCTTGCCCAACTTATTTGCACAGTGCAGCATACAGTGAGAGCAGGTGTGGTTGATAAAACTAGACATTTAACAGGGATAGGAAAAAAACTAAACCAACCCCAAATTGTTTCCACTGGGGAGAAAACTAGCCATACAAGTTCAAGAGATTGCCTATAATGGATGAGCGTAGAAACTGTATCAAAACACTCCGAGGGCATTTTCGTTAGGCTGGAGATTTGCAAGTGGAATTGCAAGTGGAACCTGACAGCTCATCAATAATGCATCAACAATTTCTTATTCTGGTTGCACAGCTTATTTCTGTCCCATTCAAACATAAATCTTAGGTGTGTTTATGCCCTGGGACTTCAAAGCCGGTTCGTACCACCTCTGCTTTTGTGATGGGTCATACACAATACTAGAGCAAAACCCTGGTGCTAATTGTACACGATACTAGATTGCCAATGGTTTTGTAGGTTCAAAGCAGATGTGACAAATTCAGAGAATAAAAAATTACTGTAAGGCCTATTCAATACAAACATGGCACATGTGGCTAGAAGTCCCTGAGATGCATTTTTCTGAAGCCTGGAAGAGTGTGTCTGACCCAGCATAACTTGTGTCACAGTCTTCACAAAAAAAAAAAAAGAAAGAAATGGAAAGAAACACTGCAACGAGTTGTTGTCTGAGCCTCAGAGTAAAGTCTAATCAACCATAGAGCAGAAGAGTTACTAAAGCGGAGCATGCTGGCACCTAGAAACCCTACTGCCCTCCGTTCAAGATGTTAACAAATTGTGATATTTGATGATCTCAGCATTAGTGCCAGGAAAGTCTCAGATGCTGTCACCCATCACTGGTGATCCAAGGATGGTTTTCATTATACTGAACCTGCTTTTAGTAACTTTCATCACCAAGATCCTTAGAAAACATTATCTACCTCCAAAGAGCAAGTCTACTTTACTAATAGCTACCATTTTTTGATACCTCTGGCAAGATCACTCACTATGTGGCAACAAAGAACAATTGCCATGAGGTGGACTAGGAAGGAAATACAAATTAGATCTATCCTCAATGAAAACAGATTATAGTACCTAGTAGCTAGTACCAAGTACCTGCTGTGCAGGACAAGGAGCCAGCACAGCAACAATGACCACACTGTAACTCATGTGCTGAGAACTTACCCTGTGGGAGCTCATCCTTGCTTTTCATCTTCCAACCCCCTGCTTCCTATTTGAAAAATAGGAATTACAAAATCTCTGTCATACTCCAGCATCCCTCACTCTTTAGCACCTAAAACTCTTCAGGACAGGGCCTGCCCTCTTATATACAAAACCTGTTCACAGTGAGTCCATTTTTATTTGAAGCCTTCCAATCCTAACACAAATCAAACTGGACTACAAAACCCTGCAATGTCCCACTTGATGATAAATATCAGTGCACCTGGATTTTAACAAGGAAATTGAAGATTAAGGAATTAAAGGACTATCCTGTGACCACTTAACAAAACAGAAGCAAGAGGAGGTCACAGGTGTTTCTGACTTGTAGTCCTTCATGTAGCCCAATACAACCTGCCCTTATTATAAGAACACTTAAAGATGCAACTTTTTCAGATATTTTGTGCAGACTCTACGTTGGCTAATGAAATCTAAAATAAAAGATTAACCACCATTCTGAAAGCATTATGTTCTCCTAGGTGATCTCAGAGGCATCAAAGGCTCTTTCAGCTAAATTCTATGGTACTCACAATGTTGCTTTTCTTCCCTAATGGTGCATGGAACCTCAAAGCTTCTAGTAGAAGAAACAGAGAGAGAACTATTGACATGGCCAGTGGCAAATGAAAACTCATCTAGCTAGCACACCTCTTCTTATTCACAGGACTGGGAATGTTTCTGTGAAATTATATATGAAAAAAAGTTTAGGATGTTAAAGATTGTCATACCTAATAATTTTGAACATATCCAAAATTTTCCAAGTGATTAGCAACTCTGGGTGACTCCTTTGAGAGAGCAGTTGTTCAGCACTTTAAAACCACACTAGAGAACAAAGGCTAGTAAGATGGATCACTGTTCAAAACTTCTCTCACCGAAGAGTCCTTGGCCAACACTGGCCCCGGTTGTTTCGGCTCTTGATTATCCTCCTGTGTGCTATGAAACTAGTGGTCATCTATATTCTCTCACCCATCCTTCCACTTGTTGTATTCACTTCTCTTATCCATCTTTCCATGTTGCTGTATTCACATTACTGCTCCCACAGCTAGTTCCAAAGGCAGAAGTTCAGGCAGAAGTCCAGACAAATTAAAATCTGACCTGAAGTGGGAATGATTGAGTTTGTTACTTCCCAGGTGAATTCTGAGAGCAACCACATGGCCCATCCAAACCACTTCTCTCCTCCTAAGAAATATCAGCTAGAATGAACACAGAGCTTCATGGCTTGAAGCCATGAGTTTTAAAGGTCTTTGGTTTACTGGCAGAATGGGAGAATAGGTAGATGGTATATCTGCATGTATTTTTCAGGAAACCCTTGCTGCAAGAGCCTAAGCTCCAAAATTAACCACATCCCTCTCTCCTAGCTCAGTATGTCTGCCTTAAAAAATTATGGCTGTGTTGGTTTGGTGTAGAAGCCCTGAGGTGCGATGTTCTGCTTACTTGACCTTTTGACAAGAGGTGAGGTGGCTGGGGCTATGGGATTTTATTTGGGTATTGTGAGAGTGGAGAAAGTGTTTTTTCATATTTCTGGCTGACTGGCTGCCTTTTGTGGGATGTGATGTGCTGATGCTTTGTTTTTATTGGTACAGATTGTAATTTTAAGGATGGGAGGATGCCTGGCAACTGGATAGATAACGTTTACAATGTCAAAATAAATAAACGAACTAATTGAGTTTAGCATGCAAATTATTGGCTTTGTGTTTTATTATCTGTAAAAGCTAGCAGCAATATTAATGGATTCTTTAGAATTTAGCCACATCATAGAACAATGAATGGAATTTTTAATTCATTGCCCATAAATTAAAGAATTAAGAAATAATTTAAAAGCCATGCATACACACAAAAAAAATGGGGCAGCTTATTGATACAGTCAGAAAGGAAACCTAGATGTCATACTGCAGCACAACACTGCAGTACAACTCACAACACATCTCACCAGGGAAGCTAATTCTTATCAGGAGATCTTCTATACTGACTCATGTCCATAAAGAATGCAGGACTGAGACCACACTCATTTGTATCAATAATATTGCAAGAAATTACAGTATAAAAAGAAAAACAATAGTCTAATCCATTGAATTAAGACCCAATATATTCAATATTGGTCAAACCAAAAAGGCTAAATCTAGGAGGTGAAAAATCTCAAGAGAGAATCTTAAACATGGAATTCTGAGGATCTTGTTTTGGCCCAATGTTCTCTGTATTTCTGATAAAATGCAGAGGATCACAAGCTGGTAGAGTTAAGAACTAAAATTTCAACAGAAGTCTTATATAAAAGTATTTTGCTAGGTATGGTGGGCACATCTGAAAGTGCTTTTCGAGGCAGACAAATGCAAGGTCATATATCAAGAGTGAAAAAAGTTGGTCAAGAAAATAACTCCGGGGTTGTTACAGATAATCACTTGAACATGAACTTTTCCTGACATCATGTTGCTGAAAAGATAAGCATAAACATGAGAACACTGAGTAGACACAGGAAATTGTTCTTAGCACTGTATATTGCATTAGTACAATAATTACTGAAATAAATTTCTGGTGTCAACACTTCAAAAGATGATATTGCAAAGAGATCATAAAATCTCCAAAGAGTTGTTCCAAGCCACAAAAATTTGTCTTAGAGCAAGATAATGCTCCATTTAACAATCTATTAAAGAAAAGTTTCAAGATATATTTGCCTCTGATCTGTAAACATCTTCATGGAAACTTAAGTTTTTACCTGAAGATGGTCACTAAAGCTAAAGTAAAAAAAATGGGATGAAATTCAGTGTTTAGAAGACAAATTCAAAATAAAAATAAGACACAAACTTTAGTAGTACTACTGATTAACCATCTGAAAAACATAATAAAGCACATGGTAGATGTTCCCTTACATTAGGGGCTTATATCTCAACAGTATTTATTCTTTGAAATATGCTGTATTGAAAAACTCTTTGAAACACTAGTTGCTGGGTAAGGTTATGTGGCCTGTGGTACAAAAAATACAGATTATGTGGTCAAAGTGGTGTCATAAAGTCTTCATTGAATGATTAAACACCATTCAATGTTTAGTTATTTTTATCTATATCTATAACCATCACATTTGGGATTTCCTGCTTACCTTACATCTTTTTCCATTTCCTAGGCCATCAGTAGATCTACCTGGGCCAGTGAAAATACTGAAAATGAGGATAGGAATTTATAAAGTTGTTCCAAACCATTTCTCCATTGCAAAGATTTAAATGTACACGTATGCTTTTTTTTGTACTTTTATTAATAAAATTGATGATTTGCACCTGCCACTCCAAGAGCAAGAGATATTTGTCTTGTTCAGTCCATCCACTGGTGTTGGAAGTGGTGGGAGCCATGACTGTGCTTACCCCTCCAGAGACATGGTCAGATTGCTGTGACCATTCCACTCCCTCCAGGACAGCTCCTTTCCCATCTGGATGGCAAGGTGATAATGGCAGTAGTGGAGAGCTGTCGTGGAAGGATGTGGACTTGTCATCTCTGAGCTAGAACCACATTCTTGGAGACATCGACGACTAGAAGTGAAACTTTGCTTGGCCTCTGATATCAAGAGGAAAGCCAATGTGGACAGCAGATTTCCAAGACAATATGCTTTTGGCAATGTGTGCTGTTTCGCAGATGGACTGTTACATTTTGTTCTCTTTGGAACACATTTAGCATGCATGACTTCCTTTCTTAAGTAATGAATTCTGATAATCATGCCACAAATTTCTGTGGGTCACAGTAGTAGCTATGGCTGTGTTTCCTTCTTTTCATCAGCCATTGAAAAAAGTGGGTATGTTTTTGCCATCAAGATTGTTTGAGAGCCATTAGCACCATGGGGTTCAATGCAGTAAGGCTGAAGATTAATTTGACAGTGGTGAGAGTGCAGGTCTTGCAGATTGTAAAAGGTTTGCCACGGAAAATCTTCTTCCCCCTTTTACAAGGAGGTGTGGGTGATTCTGGGGCCCTACTTCTATATTTTATTCTGTCTGTGCTTTAGTCCCACTGTTTTACTGCCACAACCCCAGGAGCTAACCCTGCTCCAGAGATGCAACGTTCTTGCAGAGAGGCTCAAAGCTGAGAGCTCGTTCCAGAATCTCTGTCTGGTCAAACACTGAAGCTCGTTCAGTCATTTATAACCCCCAGGGCTCCATTTTAAAATAATACAAATATTGGATGTCTGTTTTTTATAGGAATAGTTGCAGGCCAGAACTAAACATCCGAGCTCAGTAACATGGGTATCAGTTCCAAGATTACTTGGAACAGAGCACTTTCCCCAAACTTCTCCCCCACTCCTTATTTGGACACTGAGAAATAATTTCCTCAGTAGTAGATTTTTACTCAGTGAAATCACATGTTTTCTCAAAACTTTTTTTTTCCTCAAGATAATTACATTTGATAAGAAAAGGGAAGAAATAACAATGCCACATTCCTGAAGTGCAGACTGAAGCCAAATTCAAGCTGCTGCTGTGTGGGGTCAGTGTTTTTTCCAAGGATGACTGACCCTACTGAGCTTGGACACAATCCAAGATCAGCTCCCTAAACACCTGTTTAATTGCATATTTCAATGTCTGAGGACTGGCTGTTGATTACTGAATTAATTTTCTATCTGCATCCCATATGGATTAGGTTATTGATATTTAGGTATTGCCTAAATAAGGATTAAAGTTTTTCTTCACATCGATGGTCACACTGGTAGTGGAGGCTAAATGGTGTGTGAGGCATGAATTTGTAATTCTGCTCCCTCTGCCTGGTATGAAAATTGCTCAACATGTGTCACAGGTTCTAGTTTTCCTGCCAGCTATCTGAGCCTTTCCTTAGCCAGCACACTTTTCACATTACTCAAAGATGATAAACAACAGCTAAACTGTGAAGGACTTTGCACTTTGGGCAATGTTCTAGTCCTGCTTTTCTGATTGATATTTACAGGACAGCCATGCAGATAAGTGCATAGCAAGGGGAGTAAAGGGGCAGCAGCCTCTCCCCTCTCTGCTCAGAACAGACCTGTGCATGGCTCATACGCTTGCCATCACCTGCATGGCCACAGCTCCTCACCCCTACAAATTCCCAGAGCTCCCTGTTGGTACAAGATCCCACGCGGCTCTGTGGACTATTCCTGTTATCCCACGAAAGCTTTTGCACAAATTCATAGTCTTCATGTTAATTCTGGGATCAGAAATGAGACAAACTACTGATTTCAATTAAGGGATTTGCTTAAACATGGAAACTCCATGGACTGGAACATAACTCTGCTCTGTTCTCTGGATTCATGATTTCCTGTTGCAGGTTCTGTTCAACTTATGAAATCCATGGTCAGTGCATGTGATTTAGGAATCTCAGTTATTTCCCTGCTGCACTTATTCTATTCCAAGTAATTGTGGTACAGCTGAAAAAGAGTGACCCAAGTACCCTGATGGAGTGGGGTAGGCACATGTCAGTATCCCACTGATGACAATGAACCTGCTGAATTAGGAGGTACAAAGCAGCTTTTGCTCAACATGGTTTTATCTTCATCATCAGGAAACATATTTTTGAGCTGAATAAACAAAGTGTTATTGTGATCTCTCAAAATTATCTATTTTGTATGACCATATGCTACACTGAGATCTGCTGAGAAGGTGGCGAGAGGAGCCAGTGAGCTTTTATTGAGAATACTCCCAGCTGCTGGGAGGTTATCTAAGTGACACTTTCTATTGCAATGGAAACAAAAAATATGCACTCAGAGCCAGGAATTGCACACTGAGAAATCGAAACATACTTCTAACAAAAGATCCTTACAATCATCCCTTTGTTGCATGATATGAAACAGTCTCATGAAAAAACCTCTCGAGAAGGCTTATAAAATTTTATAAAGAGGTATAGAACCATTAACACTGAAGAAGTGAATTTTCTATGGCTGAATTGTCTATTTTCCCTGCAATTCTATGGGTTAGTTAAAAATACCCTATAAGATGGAATATGTCAAAAATATAGGAGTTTAAAGCATTACTTATCAAGCATTTAAACATGTCTGTGAAATCCTATTGTCTTCCCCTCCAACAGATTCTTTCAAAGACTTTTCAGTTACGGTACATAACATGAGAGAACTAAAAGCAGAGAACTGCCATTCCCACTTTTGCTCCCCGGGGAGCTTTGAGAAATCTCAAGCACAAATAGTCCAGCCAGCTGGTTTAGCCAATCGGTGGTCAGTTTACATTTCCTCTAATAAGTGAACTTCTTGACCGTACATTTTAACTGAGTCATTAAGAGTTCCTTTTCCAAGTGTTTTGGCAGGCTAGGGAGGTCTGGTACTGTGAATAGACTGCAATAACTAGTAAAGAGGAACAGTCTGACTTTTATACGGCAGAAGAAATCGATCCAAATGGATCCAGAAGTTAAAGCCACAGTGAAAACAAAGGGATTCAAATATCCACCTGCAGGTTATAACAGAAACTTTTATTGGAAAGGCTGCTTCTTCCATTAAAATGCAGCCACTTTGGACATGTGACAGGACAAAATCTTAAACAATTGCTCAAGCATGTTGTGCAAACAACTGCGAGAGGAGTATTAAAGACCTGAAAATCCAAGAGAGATTCTAAGTGTGCAATGTGTGCATACCCACAGAGATAATTCAGTATGGATGCTCTAGTCACTCTCACAGGATAACTTGAAATCTTCAATATACATTAGAAAAGAGGACAAGGGTTTTCCATTATGGGAAACTGGAATAGTAATATGAGATTTGTCACTAACTAATATCTCTCAAAGCTTCAGCAATAATCACCAGCATCTCATTCAGGAAAAGGACTGGTTTTAAATCTGCTTGGGTTGAGCATGCAAGAAGGCACCAGCTGGAGGTGGTGTGGCTGTAGATTGTCTCATGTCACTTGAAACTGCATGAATCAAACACACAGGCAATGGGGACTATGGTACTTTCTCCAGGAATCTAATACCTTATTCCCTCAAACCTAGCCGTTAAAACCAGGGAAAAGAGCCTCACTGCACCAAGAGTGCTTGCAGAACATGTGTCTGGAAGCTGATATAGTGCAGTAGAAACAATAATCAGAAATGGAGGATTTCATTTTCAGTTTTTCAGTGAAGTGAATCTTCAGTTTCACTTCAGTCAAGACCACTCATATCAACACTTCTGTTTTATACCAGGATCAATACAGGGGAAGAAGATCTGCCCTTATCTCAACTGATTTATTGATTGACAGGTAGAGGCCAGGACTCCTGCAAATGTTACGTAACTTTTATTAGAAATTTTGTTTTGCTGTAGTTTCAACCTTACATCTGCCTCACTCCTGTCTCAGAGTTTCACAGCCATCCAGAACTCGTCATGGTTCTGCTCAAAACTGGCAGTTCTTGGGGCTAAACAAAACACAACTTTCTGCCTCTAAAAGCTTAGCGCATGTGCCTTGAGGTCTGGCTATATCTGAATTTCACAGATGTTGAAATTTTCTGTCCTAATTTATGCATTAAAGGTAAATGAATGCGGTTTAACAGAGAGGAGAGAGAGAGGGAAAAAGTCCTTTGAGATGAAACACCTTTTTGCAGGGAGCCATGAACTGAGAGTAAGGAGAGCAGGAGAACTGCCAGTAGACATCCACATCACACACTAATTGGAACAAAGTAAACCTCCCATATCCACACAGTTTTCATTTATCCAGGAAGGTTTTCAACCCAGTTGGCTGGCAGCAATTTTTGGAACACTGTAAGAAAATGTGGCTCAAGCATTATAAAACAGTGAATGCCAAATCTGAGTTAAAGCCAGTTATTTGAGCAGGGGTTATAGGCATTTTCCAATGATCACCACCACAGAAATAAATAAATAGATGGTTTGCTATGTATACACTCAAAGGGGAATGTTGCCCAACATTCATAGCTCTTTGCTATTAACAGTAATGAGGACACAGCTGTCTGAGCCTGGAAGCCAGTATTTGCAGAGATTTTTCTTCTCCACTGGCTTTCATACACTACCCATTCTTGCTTATAAAAGAGCCCAAAAGTTCCTAACATTTATACAAAAATTACCTTGGCTTTGCAGTGCTTTTGAGATTGTTATAAAGCATGCTGACACATGGACAGATTTGAAACTCAGATGAAATATGAAAAACAATCTTCTCCCCTGATAAGGTCCCCAATACCCTTAGTGCCAAGCATAACACTGCCTTTGTAGTCAATCATGACAGCTCCTAGAGCAGTCAGCAATGGTTGCTGCCACGGGCAGAGATCTGAAGGTCTCTCTTCCTAAGAAGGACTTCTAACTCGCTGCCTGCAGAACTTTGGGCTGTGATGTGAGCTTTGAGTCACGTATAACTGGTCAGCTCTACAGAGCCTCTAAAGCAAATATGAAACCACCCCCCTCCATTCAAAGATCTTATAGCACTTGAAAATCAGTGCTAAAACTCGTAATTTCATTTTGTGGAAGTCTTAGATATATGAAAGGCTAGAACCAGTATCAGATACAGGCTAGTGCACTTCAGGCACTGCAGTTTCAGAACCATTGCACAAGGCATGTTGAAGTTGACTTCTGGAAGTCATCTGGTCCCAGCCTCCACTCAAAGCAGGGACAATTCTCTCAGGCTGCTCAGGAGCTTTTCCAGTTGAGGTTTGAATTTCTCCAAAGATACAGCCTTTGGCCACAAACTTTATGAACCTCTGTTCAAGTGTTTTACCACCTTCACTGTGATAACATTTCTCCTTATAGCTAATAAGAATTTCCCACGTTACAATTTTTGCCCATTCCTGTCCACATGCACCTGTGTGATGAATCTGGCTTCATCTTCTCTACACACCCACATTATACAGTCAAACTCAGTAAACAGTGCAATTCCCTCATCGGCCTCATGTTTTTAAGACAGGGTAACTCCACTTCTCTCAACTGCACCTTGTATGATGTGTGCTGCCACCCTCCAACCACCACAGTGGCCCTTTGCTGGATATCCTTCAATATGCCCATGTTTTTTTATGCCAGGAAACCAGAATGACTGGGAGAACCAAGTGCTTGTGAAGACAAAAGAAATCAACAGCACCCTGAATTCTCCCCTGCAGATAGTTAAGAGAAAATATTTACAAAGTGAATCTCTGCTTAATTTAGTAGAAACTGTTGAGCTGGGAGAACTATTTCACTGGATGCTGTACAAACACAGAACCAGGACTGCACTACTCACATATACAGACCTGTACATTTTTGTCCCCAAAGCTTCAAGGTAAGTCTGCCTTTCTTGTACCAAAATTCAGAAATTGCTGACTAGTGCTAAAAGCTGAACACCGGGCTGATCCCATGACCAATGTCACAGGCAGTCCCACCAGCTCTCACAGTATCCATGAAAGCTCAGAAAGACACATGTTCACATTCCCAAACCAAATGGTTCATTTCCAAGTAGCCTGGCCTAAAAAAACCCAAACAAAAACAAAACCAAACCAAATCATAAAAACCCCATGTTCTTTTTAGGTAATTAAAAACCCCAAAAGTAAATAAATAAACAGAAGAGACAATGTTCCCAACCAGCAGGAACATTTAATCTCTGTGGTTATTCCTGGAGCAAACTCCTGCTTTTACTCTCCAGAATGCACATCCCAATGAATTTTCCGTCATGTGGGCCTGCTGTAGTGGAAAGTTAATTTACATTTTTTCCTTTATCATAGTACTTTCCTTTATTAGTCCCTTATTGCCACAAGGTCTCTGGTCATACTCAGTCATGCAAGGGAGCAGGTCCACTTTAGAAGGCACAATCTCCAGCACAGAAGCATGCCTAGCAAATTGGATGGATATACTGCAAATTGTCAGCTGCTGATTACCTTGAGAGGTATTCTCCAGTCTGTGTAGGATACATCTATGCCATAGTTCTCTGGGCTCAAAGCTATATTTGGGGTTATTGCCTGGGGAACATGGAGGTAAAATTTTCACTTTTTTAAATTAAATTCATGGGCAGTGTTGGAAGTCTTATGTATAATGCTGAGAAATGTCTCATTCTCTTATACCATTTTCATCTATGACTACTTAGACCCCTTGAAAATGTCAATGAGAAAAAATTTTGTCCCAAAACGCAATGTACTACCTGAAAAACATAATACAGGCTTTACAGGGCCGTGTCTTTAAGTAGCACTGATTTAGTGGGGAAGAACATCTCCCTCCTAAAGCTGCCATGCTACAGTTTTGTGGGCATGAAATCAACCGACAGCTGTCAATGCACAGCTCTGGGCTATTCCATCACAAAGTCAGTTCTGTTTTCAATTAAAATAATTTCAATCTGCTTCTGAAATAAAGCTCCAGATGCAGTGCTTAGTGATTTGCTGGCAATGAGTGTTGTATATATTACTGCAGTATACCTTTAAAAAACATGAGTATGATCCAAGGCTGCTCCAACCATGCAGGGTTTGGGATTCCCCACAGGGGTTGCAATGGCAGGAAATTAGCAGCATGCTATAGTTTTCGGATCACATCTCCTCTCCTTGGCCTGGTTCCTGCTCCAGGATTAAGGAGTGGCAGTCTGGCAAATGGACTCTGCACTGCTCCAAGATTCCTCCCTCAGAAAGGGGATGTCAGGCTACCCATTTAAGCTATCTCAGCTTTGCGTTGCTCAGCCATAGTGACAATAACTGTTATTTAATGGGTGGAGGCTTTTACCCATGCTATGAACTTTCCTCTGCAGTGTTAGATAAAGCAAACAGTTTTCTTCTGTGCCTCTGTGCACACTGGAAGCTGGAAATACATCAAAGGACTCAAAAGTACAGCAACCTACACCTGACAACATCTATTCCACCCCCAGCTTGTCTGAGACTCTTGCAAAAAATCGTACTGCTAGTACATTTTGTTCTATTCCTCTGCTACCTAGTGTATTCCTGTATAACTTGATACACTGTGCTGTCATAAAGGGCTTTACTATGTTCAGTCTAAAAGTAATTTTCCTTCATTTCAGCAAATTATACCCTATTCAGCAATAATCATTCTTTTGTACCACCCACCATATGAACTGCTTCTCTGTCATTTACAGTTCCAATAGCTGACATTTTACCCTAGGCTTTATAATATACTTCACTCTTTTAATCAAAGTCAGCCTCAATAATGCTCCCAATTTACTGCTGCTCTATACTGAGATTTCCATAAACTTACCTACATTTATCTGGTAGTAAAGAACTTACACAATGTCAGTAGGTTGGATCCATCCCCAGCAGAACACTTACAAGTACTATTCTCACTCTGTTCTGGGAAGAGAAGCCTTAGTAACACTGCCAGAAACTCCCTTACGCTACACAGCTCTTGACATCACTGTCTTCTGCTGATCATCCTCCACCAGCTGGCCACGTGTCAGATTATCTTTTCATCTACTGCTGGGTTCCAGTCCCTTGATTTCCTGACTGCAGCTGTAGCTTTCCTACACCTCTGTGTATTACTGTTCATAAAAACTTCCCATTTAGTGTTACCTACAGATATGCTGGGGTTGTACCACAAAAGCAGTTAATGCCTTTGATCCAACCAGCAATTTACCGGCTCACAAGCTAATGCTTCATTTACTCAAGGGGCTGGATGGAAAACAAGAATTTTACTTTACAAGAAAAAAAAAATTAGAAAATAGAAACAAGCTCAAAATATTATAACAAAGACATTAAAATTATTTTTGTGAAAAAAAAAAAAAAAAAGAAAACCCAAAACAAACAGCACAGTCTCAGACCAAGCAGTAGATTGTGGATTCTTTCAGGTCCTGCAAGTTTATGATGCACTCCTCTCCCCCTTCTCCTAGGGTCTCCCTGTTTAGCTGAAGCACTCCTTTTGTTCTCAGTATCTGAATGCTTCATGAACACAAACAGATTTATTCTCACTGTAGTGGCATGTTATTGATGTAGAGCTGATCCACAGAAAAAACAAGAAATTTTTCCAGGACTTATGAGTTTGTATGTTCAAACTTGCAGATGCCCAAATGAGGATACCATTCACACCTTGACTTTCAGTACATAATGAAGTCCTCTGCCTGAAAACCCAGCTCCCTCAAGGGTTTCCAGCTGATTGCTGGGATACTGAGATTCCTTGGAGAAGTAGTCAATTCTGAAAACCATACAGAGCAAGGAGGTCTGAGGCTGTATTGTCATCCTGTGGCAAAGACTGCAGACCAAATAAATGGGCATTTACCCATGAAAATCCCACTGAGAATGTAGGTCAGTGTGTGCAAGGGACTTAACCAACCTATGGAGACCTGGGTCTTAATTTCAGCTGTCCTGACACCTATACTACTACCCTGTCATTAGGACCATCCTTCTCCTCACACTGCAGTGCAGCCTTATACCACAGGGCACTATGGTGGTATAGCCAACTATGACTTATGGTTGAAAAGAACTACAGGCAGAGAGGGTTTTGCTGGTGTTAAAACTGATGATGGACTTCAGCAGATCTTGTTGCCCCCAACAGGCCTCACGTCCCAGCCAAGAGGCAGAATGCTGAAACGACTCCCCTGAAGTGGGCTGGTGATGTGTAACTCCCATTCATCTTCTGGTAGCTTTATTTCCTTTGAAAAATTCTCTCATTTCATTGAAGTAGGAAAATGAGAAGGCAGTCGATCAGCAGATGAAGGGGTCAGAGCATGTTAAACTTCACACAACATCAGGTAACTCTTCTATTTCTGCGTGGCAGCTCTGTCATGGGTCTGGTGTTTTAGGGACAAGACAAAGGAGCAGTGCCAGCACATTACCACTGCCTATAGAGTCTGGCAAAACATATGGTCCATTTGGCTGATTTATCCTGGCAAATGAGAGAATTCATATTTTCTATATATTTTGGCTTAACATCTTGATTGTGACATATAACCACAGCCAATTTCAGGCTGGAACCAAGCAAAAAGAAATAGACTGACCCAAAAAATATAAGGGAGAGGCCAAGAAAAACAGTGACTTTTAAGTCACTGAGAATACTGCCATCCCTAGGCACTGTGGGTGCTGCAAATATATGCAAAAATTAACATAGACCTGAGCAGAGTGGCTATGGAAAGCACTGAAAATAAATAAGCCTTCCAGGTAAGGAGAGACACTCTATCATGTACTGAACTCTGCACATCATGCCACAGGGAGGTAGAGAAGGCATCAATCATGCAACCAAAGAGTCCCCAAGGGTCCCCCCAAGCAGAAAGCTGGACATGGACTGTCACTCACAACCAAAACAGACACCCATAGGAAAATGAGAGAAGGACAAGCCACAGAACTGATGGATTGAAGAAGGGTACTCATAAAACCTGTCAATCTTCCAGCACTGTTAAGTGACTTAATTTTGTTTTAAGCCCTGGAATTTTCTAGTTGGCGGGACTGTCTTGCATGACAGCTATTCCATAAAGGAAAGCTCACGAAATCTGCTCCAGAGCACACAGAGCTAATGAGTACATAGTGGCTTTAACTGATCTGGCACTGTTGAAATCCCTGGAAGTAAGACATAATAAAGGCAAGGCAGCAACAAAGCCCCATGTATCAAACCACTGTTAGCAGTGAGTCTAAGGAATCATTCAGAGATTACTGGCGGGGGTGCAAGCCCTGCCCTGGCCAGCACATGCTGGAGGATATGGCAGGCTGGGCACGATTACTGCTCCTCTGAATTGAGTCAGATAGAACCTGCCAACTACTCTTGGTGACAGCTGAAGTCTATGTATTACCTGGCTCAGAGCCCAGTGACCAATAACCCCCAATTCAGAGACCAAGCATAACAGAGGCCATTAAATCAGAGTATCAGTTAAACCTCTTTTCCTTGCATGCCCTTTCCCTCTGTAGTCCACAAAGCTCAAGGGAGATGGGATTCCTGGGTTCTAGCCACCTTGTATACCAAAGTATCATACAATTCCAAGAAAGAGGGAAAACTGAAACACGTCATGAAATAGAGAGGTCACAGTCTAGAGAGATTTTAACTTTCCTGTGTCTGGACTGTAGTCTGCACATCTAACAAGACATGGGCACTGTCCCTTCTGTGCTTATGCCCCTTCTCTGCATGCAAACCCATTATGTTTTGTAACATGACCCATTCTCACTCAGCTGTCCCCCTCCATATGGTACTGTGCTTCCCTTGTGGATCACAACTCAGTACAGAATAAACTAGAAAACTTTTAATCATCCCTAAACAGCAGATGCATACTTCCTCAGACAGAATCAGTTTAGCTGAACCTAAGGCTGAAAGCAAATTCAAACACTCCTAGTGGCCATAGTTTTTAGTCATAAGATGATGATCTGACCACCTCTCTATTCTGACCTCTCAATGCCAAGGAATCTCACAAAACCTAGGAAATCCTTATCTTGGTGTCAGTTTTCTGGCAGGAGGAAAATATGGTACCAGACTCCCTGACCATAAGATACTTATGATCAGTGGCTTAGGTTCAAGACAGATTAACTTAAACCTAAAAAATTCACTGCAAAAACTTCTGCTCCAAGATCCTCCAAAATCTTCACCAAAGTCAGTGGGGACTGTAATCACAGGTCTAAGCATTTTGATCTCCAGTTTACTACCCAGCTATTTACACGGAATGACTGTAGTTCATTCAAGTTCAGTTGTGGCTATACTGTAGTTGTATTTATTTTATTTTCACTTCTCACATCATCACACATACATACAGTCAGTCAGTGGTGCTTGAAAGGCACTGACAGGCAGAATGATGGATTTGCACTTTCTGTTACACTTTGCCATCCTCAGAACCCTGCTATTTTTCATTCCAGTGCACAGAGATGCCAGTTTTCTTAATAACACACCAGCCTTCTTGGCTTGCATATTGTATTTGTTGGTTCAATTTTACTAATTTCTTTGTTAGTAGTAGAAGCTTCACAAGTAAATGAAGTATTCACCTGTGCTTTAACCACCAGACTCTGCACTTTGGGGAAGAATGAAAGCAGGAACAAGCCAAGCCACAGAAGGCTCAGTTTACTCTGCTACAGACTGATACATACAGCAACTTTCTCTATCAAGCCAACTCCTACACCACAAATGGATTAACTTCAGTGAAAAACAGCATTTCTGCCCTCATTCTGGGAGAGGATACCTTTACTGATGGTCAAATTTCTGTAATGACTATACTGATGAACTCTACTGTAGCAGCTAGATGAATTTTGCCTTTCCTCAGCCCCAGCCCATCCTCTGTGCTGATGCAATGATTTCCCTGAGGGACGAAGGTGCTCTGAGTGTTTCCAGATGTACCTTTTTACCCATGATTATTTTATAGTCAATTTGTGATTACCTTTATGAAGATTGTTGGGACTGTGAATAGATCAGGCCATCAGATCAGAAGCACTGAGGCTGGATCTAGAAAAACTATGTTTGCCTGGAGCTGTGCAATGTGGGGTTATCCAATGGGACAGGGCTACGTTAAATATGTCTGTATTCCAGGATTTTAATGATCCTTCTTCCATTAGTCCCCTGGCGTACGGTCTTCTGCCTTAATGTACATAGTTTGTGTTTTCCACATGTTTAGTTTACCTAGCTTGTCTAGTTTCATTACATTAGATAATAAAGGTTCAACAATCATGAATTGTGCTAAAACATGAAATGAGTAGATGATGATTGAAAAGCTCCAGGATAAAATAGCTGCTGAAAGCTTTTGTAGCATGGATATTCCAGAAGTAAATGGAGATACTGGTAAAAGTCTTGGACTTCCCCTCTCCTCTGATCTATGCAGAAACATAGACAAAAACGGCCACGGATTTCCAACCAGTTTAGTGAACTGGGGAAGTAACTAAGTTCCACGTATCTCACCTTGAGCTTCATTATTGTAGGATTATTAAACTGGACTTTTTCTCCTGTTTACATATCTTTACATGACACTTGTCAGGAAGTTACCTCAGCACCTATCGTCTCCATGTGAAATCATCCTTGGTAAAATCCTGAAAAAGAATTATTATTTCAGTTTAGCCCCAAAATACCCACCACGAAATCACAGAATCATTTGGGTTGTGAAGGACCTCTGAAATCATTGAGTCCAACCTTTGTCTGACCACCACCTTGTCACCTAGACTATGGTACTAAGTGCCAAGTGTTTCTTAAATGCCTCCAGTGATGGTGACTCCAGAAATGAACACCTCCAGGGATGGCAGGCTTATCTATGGCAAAGTCAGGAACTGAATATAAAGTCCTCCAACCCCAAGCCTTAGCCACCAACTATAACTTCTTCTCGAGAAGCTTCAGAGGCAACTTTTCTGTTGCTATGACTGCACGAGGTCTGCATTTATATTTCCTTATACAAAAGCCATCAGGAAAAACATAGTACGAGTAAAGGCTACACATCATGGCCCTTAATTTAATCAGAAGCTGTCAACAATTAAATATCTTTTCAGAAGTCTGAGCTCAATCTCTTGCAGAACCTGTTCTCATGCAATCTTTCCCACTTTTCTGGTTAATTTGGACATGATGGCAGTTCTTCCATAACAGGGATCATGCACAGCCTTCAGAAACTGGCCCTCTGGAACAGCAAAAGAGATTGTCTCACAGACCAAGAGGAAAAGGAAAGACACAAAGCTGAACAAAATAGGGTTCAAAAAGGCAATGGTAAGAGTGAATTACATTTGTTTTTCCTTTACACAACCCCTTCCAGGGTATAATCTCCTTGCTGCATTTCCCTCCTTTTCTTGCTCTGTTTCTATATGCCCAGAGAGCTCACTAGAAAAGTCACTTTGAGGAGGCAGCCTGGCTTGGTGGCTAAGGCATTGGATGAGGAACTTGGCTTTATCCCCAGCATAGCCATGAGCCTGATGCAGGACCTGGGCACTTTCTTTCAGTTCTCTATCTCTTCATTTCCCTCCCCTCTCCCCCACACATGCACATCTGGTTCCTTCATTTTGCTTGGAAACTCATCTAGGTATAGGCTGTTCCTAATGAGGTTGCGCACAAGGCAGGGCGGTTCAGTTGCAGGCTTGGATGTGGCTTTTAGGTATGCTTGTAATATAAACGATAATGATCTAAAACCCATCTGTGCAAAAGTAACGTTTTGAAGGAAGGAGTTTCACTCCAAGAATGTAGGACTGGGGACCCATAGGTGGGTTTGAGAAATGAGGAAAGATGAAGCAAGGAATACTGCACAGATGGGCATGAAGAACAATTCTCTCTTATGCTAGGAGACAGCATCTTTACATTTTTCCATTCCCCTCTTAATTTAGCTTTTGTTTTAAAAATAACAATTAGGGGTTTTTTTTTAATTTATTTTTTTTTTATTACCTCCTCTGCCCTCCTCCCTTCTCTGTCTCTAGGTCATACTCATCTTGCCTTATACTTTTCCTAACATCTACTTCTGTCTTTGTAGTTTGCTTTCTCTGATCCCTCTGTTTAACCCTCTTTAGATGCCTCTCCACCCCCATCATCTCCTCATATTGTGAGTTTGCATTAATCAGAGAGAAAGCAAAAATAAGAGCCCACCCACTACAGTTCTTTCCACAATGCCCAGAAGGATCTGTGTTTGAGGCATATTTTGAAGATCATTGTAAATCAGGAAACAGCAAGGTGGAGTGAAGGGAAACTGGAAAGAGCTTTCAGCTTACAAATGTATAATGCAAGAACATGGGCCCTCGCTCCAGTAAACTGGAGCCAACAGTTACTAGACCAAGTTCCTTGAGCAAAAAGTCATTATTATGACTAAACCATTCTGTATTTATAGAAAAGTAGTGTTAGAATACAAACAGTTCAAGCAGCACTCTTGCACTCAATGTTCTTTGCTTTTTCCTGCATGTGGTCTTTTATTCCAGCATTAATTGTGATCATAAATCATTCCCAACCTGCTTTGGAATGAGTTTACACAGACTTCATGATGTTGAAAACACAGAACACTTATACATACAAAATATAAAGCACTCATCAACTCCAGGGGTAAAAATACCATGTATCAGGAATCAAACCACAGAAGATTTAAGAAGTAAATATCACTAAAACATTTCTCTATCTGCTGCCACAAATGCCTACAGCTACTTCTGCAGCACACAGAGAACACTGGAGTGGGCAAAGCACTGACAGGTGTCTTTGAGAGGCATCTGGGCCAGAAAAGGATGAGATCTAATGAAAGAGTTTTGGTAAAACTGAGTGGTGACCAGGATAGGGAAGGATCATGGACACCTAACCCCTGCCTATGACCATCCAAGCCAGAAAAGATGAGGCCAAAAAAAGCTTGAAAGGGAGAATAATGGATTATATTTCTTTTTTTTCTGAGTTGAAACATATCATCCCCACAAGGAGAACGTTATGTGAACAACCAGGAGCGCACATTCCCCTGAGAGCCATAGAATGTGAGGCCTTGGCAGGCAGGCCACGTGCCAGACTGGGACAAAGCAATCCTGTCGCAGCTTCCCTACATTTCGTGGGGAGGTAGGAAAAAAAAAAAGGCACTTGTTAAATCTCACACGGCTTTCAGATCAAATTTTTGTCCTGTTTCGCTTTGGAAGTCTCTTGAACAAGCTCAGTGCTGCAAATCTCCTCATCTCCCAGAGAAGTTTCCTGTGTTTAATAAGCTGTTTTTACTGAAGTTTAAAGGGAAAGTAAAGATTTCTGTTGGCCTAGCAATAGAAAATGTGGCCCAGACCTGTAATCCCATATCTGACCAGACAGAAATGTGTACTCTGTTAAAAACTGGAGATTGCTCAGAAACATTGGCATGAGAATAACTCTGGTTCCCCTGCAGTCAGTAGCAGGAAGTCTAATAATCTCTAATGGAAATACCTACAACTAATTTTGTTTGGAAAGAAGGTGCTGGAAGGTGGTGCCTGAACACAACACAACGAACCTGTAAGCTACATAGTGGATCAGATACTAGGCAAAATAACTTAGAGTTCTCTCTTTTCAACCATTCCCCCACAAAATTAGCCCTTGAAGTGCTTTGTGTCCTAAGAGCATGCCGAATGCTGACAAGCAGGTAAGCACAGAGCAACTGAAATACCATTAACATGAGCAATGCTTGTAATGAGCTTATAATAGAATGGAGCCGTGATTCCCTTGATTCAGACTTTCTTGAATGACCCGGGTAAAATTCTGGTTGCTCCTGAGGACCCTGTCAAGGTTCCCTGGTGTCTTGTCTCCAAGGCCTTCAAGCATGAAACTGCACATGACCCTGTTAACTGCACCACGAGTCCTGGAAACAGAGGATAAGGCCTTCCTATCACGATCACCAGAGTGTGACATGGACTTGAATCAATTTTTTGGTGACCACACTTTCCATCCCAAGACGCACAGACAAAAAAGGCACACAGATACAAAAATAAATACTGCATCAAGACAGTGAATGTCTCCAGAGAATTTCACTAAATGAAGAATGAAATCTAACCCCAGAAAAGACCCCTGACAGGTCTTGTTTTCTTTATGTTTTGTTTTTCTTCCCTCAACACAAACATGATACATCATCTGCCGAAATTCAAAACTGATGTAGACTTTCAAACTCTTCTCCCAGCTTGCTGTGGTACTCAAATGGCAGCCTGTCCTTTCCCATCCATTTGTGTTAATGTTTATCATCACCAAGCTTTTCTCACAATTAAATCCCAAATATTTGAAAGTTAAAGGGACAGAAGTGAACAGCCCTGACTGAAGAAAGTAATTAGTCCTCACATTTCTGCCAGCATGGATAGGGTCATGTGTACCCTTTTCAGGCTGGGATACTCTCTGAAAAATTTCCTAAATCCACCTGTCTTGATTAGTATAGTTTGCATGGAGCAGGCCAGACAGTATAATTCAGGGGTTTTATTTCCACTTTCATTTCAGCACTTCTTTTCCACTACCAGCCCCATTTTCTGATTGATCTACAGCAAAGTGAGCAAAACACTTTGAAAACACTCCTGGAAATCCACAAATCAGTGGATAAAATAAGTGAGGTTGATCAATTTGCTAAGATGAAAAGGACTAGAGACAATTTTCAAAGGACCAGATGGTAAAAATGCTTATTTTTACAGCAAAGTCTTCAGTTATTCCAGGATTTAAAAATTCCTCATTAAAAAAACAGGGGGTTGTTTGTTTGTTTGGTTTTGGTTTTATTTTTTAATTTTTCAGCCAGTATTACTATGAATGCTGCTTAGAAAATACGGTTTTCCCACCTGGGAACTTAATGAGGACAATGATTCAAATAGAGAAAAATGTGTCCCAAAGCAGTTGAATTTACATCTAGATTCTCTAAGCTCCTGTGAAGCTCTTGTGGTCTCCTCATTAAGGAAACAAAGAAAGTATAGAATCTGCAACCAAGTCCTGCCAGAAAATTCAGACAATAGGGCAGAATAAGCCCAAAAGACAAGTCAGTTTTAGCTTTTGTGTTTTTCTGCAGCAGTTCTGAATTAAATGCAGTTCCTTAGTCTAAAGACAGGAAAAATCCTTTATTGAAAGCTCATAACTTCTGTATTTTGGGCTTTTTTCTTGTCAAAGACAGGCTCACATCAAGAGCTGAATCAAGATTTCCTCAGGCTTCGCCTAACCCTTCAAATGGAGAGCCATCTTCTCTCTCACGGACAGACTGCAAGAATGATCAACTTCCAGTTGACCCTGAAATTGTGCAGGATCTGCTGCTCAAGATGGATCCCTACAGATCTATGGGGCCTGATGGGATTCATCCAAGAATTCTCAAAGAGCTGGCTGATGTCATCACAAACCCTCTCTCGAATTCAGAGAGGTCCCAGCTGACTGGAAGCTGGCAAATGTTGTCCTGGTTTTCAAGAAGGGCAAGAAGGTTGGACCCTGGAAACTACAGACCTGTCAGTCTCACTTCAGTGCCTGGTAAAGTTATGGAGAAGATTATTACAGGAGGCACTGAAAAACACCTGAAAGACAATGCTGTCATTGGTTACAGCCAGCAGGGCTTCATGAGGGGAAAGTCCTGCTTATCAAAACTGATTTCCTTCTATGACAAGGTAATCTACCTAGTTGATCAGGGGAAGCCAGCTGATGTAATCTTTTTGGATTTCAGTAAACCTTTTGATACGTATTTCACAATATCCTTCTGGACAAAATGTCTGGCCCACAGCTGAATAACCACACCATGTGGTTGGTGAGCAATTGGCTCATGGATCAAGCGCAGAGGGTAATAGTGAATGGGGGAACATCAGACTGGCAATCTGTCACTAGTGGGGATCTTCAGGGCTCCATCTTGGGCCCTGTGCTCTTCAACATCTTCATAAATGACTTGGATGCAGGACTGGAAGGGACACTCAGTGAGTTTGCAGATGACTCAAAACTTGGAGAACCTGTTGACTCCCTCGAAGGCAGGGAGGCCCTGGAGAGAGACCTCGACAAATTACAGGACTTGGCAATCACCAAATATTTGAAGTTCAACAAGGGGAACTGCCAGATTCTGCACCTGGAATTGGGCAACCCTGGGTGTCTGTACAGACTGGGGAAGGAGATGCTGGAAAGCAGTGCCACAGAAAGGGACCTGGGGGTCCTGGTTGATGTCAAGTTGAATATGAGTCAGCAGTGCCCTGGCAGCCAGGGGGGCCAACCGTGTCTGGGGGGGCATCAGGCAAAGCATCACCAGCCAGTCAAGGGAGGGGATTGTCCCACTCTGCTCTGCACTGGGGTAGCCTCACCTTGAATATTGGGGCAGTTTTGGGTGCCACAATATAAGAAAGATATTAAGCTATTGGAGAGTGTCCAAAGCAGGGCAACAAAGATGGTGAAGGGCCTTGAGGGGAAGGCATATGAGGAGTGGCTAAGGGCACTTGATGTGTTCAGCCTGCAGGAGACTGAGGGGAGACCTCACAGCAGTTACAACTTCCTTGTGAGGGGAAGAGGAGGAGCAGACACTGATCTCTTCTCTGTGGTGACCAGTGACAGGACTGAGGGAATGGCCTGAAGTTGTGTCAGGGGAGATTTAGGTTGGATATTAGAAAGAGGTTCTTCGCATAGAGGGTGGTTGAGCACTGGAACAGGCTTCCCAGGGCAGTGGTCACAGCACCAAGGCTGACAGAGTTCAAGAAGCGTTTGGATGATACTCTCAGGCACATGGTGTGACTCTTGAGGATGGTCCTGTGCAGGGCTAAGGGTTGGACTCAATGATCCTTGTGGGTCCTTTCCAACTCAGCATATTCTGTGATGCCTTTGATGCACTGACAAATCCCCTGCCACTGGATGGTTGTTTATCTCATAAAAACATTACTTCTCTCATGAAAGTGGCTTTCCTGATTAAATAATGGGACTAAATAATATTTTAACTCACATTGAATGATGACCATATGAAACATCCAGCTCATATCCTTTAAAAAAAATTTAGCTGTACTTCAAAATACTGGGCTTGACTGCTGCAATAACTAAAGGATAACTGCAGGACAATTGCTTCTGCAATATCAGACAAGCTTTAATATAAATGAAAATATGGAATAAAGATTTCTACTGCTTACCAGCACACTGGTTGTTTTCATCCAACTGGAAGCCAAATCGACAAATCAGAGGTCTTGTAACAGTGGGGTAGTTAGGAACAGGGCCTGGTGCTGGGGGCGGTGGATAAATATTTGAATAAGGATTCAGATATGGTGATCGATACACTGGGTTTGTTCGGGGTACGCATAAATAGCCACCGTTCTGGTTGACACACACCATATCTCCTCTGCAGGCCTCGGGAATAGTCCGACATTCATCAACATCTGGAATTAAATTGCAAAAGTTAAAAGAGTTAAAATTGCTCTTTAATGGAACCTATAAAAAAGTAAACATATTTTTCTCAAAACCTTGTGAAAAAAAATTTATATTCTCTATCAAAAAAGCTAATCCTTTCTTGTGGAGTCTCACTTTGAAGTTACATTCTACTAAAACAGGAAACATCCCATATATTCAATATATCCTGTGATCTACTGATTTTACTTCACTATTAGAGGATAGAGGAAGAGGAGAAAGCCTGCTTTGCTATTCCATAGAAGTTTGGTTTAAATATTGATTTACATGTGGCTGCAGCGTGCTACTGCTTGTTCCTGCTAGAGGGTCTGTCCAAACCACAACATGCAGATCAGGATTTCAAACACTGGTGGTTTGGTTTGCCCAGCTGTGAAACTTGGATCCTGATTTGGAACTTTAAAGCTCCTTCCCACAGAAAAAGTTAGGGATGTTCAGATCTGGGGATGCAGTTCAGGCCTCTTTCTTGCTTTGATTGAGATTGTTGCTGAATCAAATTTAGAAAGATACAACTGGTTTAGCCAAACTGAGCATCCACCTGGTTCTCTGGGCACAGAAGCAATAGGTTATGACAGGGCAAGCAGTCTGCTGTGGGATTTCCCCTTTGTGTTTGAGTGACTTTAGTGCATGTAGAAGAAGCTGCCCTAGAGACTGAATGCCATTGATAAAAAGATGCTATTGGACAATGTGTGGGTTTGGTTTCCCTATGCTGCCTCAACTCAATTTACTTGGAATGTCAATGCTAAGCAGTGGAAGACTTTATCCAAGCCTGCAGGTGGAAACTGCCAACAAAGACAGTAAGTCCTGAGTTTGAAAGAGAAAGAGAAGGAGGGTGAACAATCCTTGTCCTTTGGTAACTAGACTGAGCTCCTATCAAAATGCATCATTGCTATTTGAGTAGCACTGACAGCCTGTTAGTATCTCAACAATGTCAAAGGTCAGTATATACTTGTGCTATGTAAAGATACTCACATATTTATATATACACATATTTTTTATATATACATATATACAAACACACAGAGCAAGAACTTTTTAACAAAACATACTAAGAGCACCACAATTTTAACTCAATAAATTCAGGACTTCTAAACCCAGATTTAAATGTATTGATTTAATTAAAGTCCTACCTATGCATTGCCCAGAGGCACGGTCCAGGTCAAACCCATTAGTGCATTGTTGCTAAAATGAGAGAAAGAAGGACACTCAGTGACTGTGAAATGAGAGGGTTGCAGAGTCAAATGCTCATCTGGATTATTATGATTAGTACAATTGTTCAGCACTATACAGTACATCAAAAGTCACTTTCCCAAAGGACAGTCAGCAAGGCATGAACCAGAGGCCTCAGCACATGTGCCAGCCCCTTAGCTCAGGAGGGGGTTCCCTCAGGTGGTGACAGTGTCAGGTTGTTCCTCTTCCCAAGGGTCCCCAATGTGCAAGGTGTTATGGGCTCCATACCAGTTGTTAACATAGAAGTTACAGTCTTCTAGTTTGGGCTCTTGTTTCTGCCAGAACAGGGGAGTTCAGCTAAAAGGTACTTGCTACCTCTCTAACAGGTTCTAAAACTCCCCAGACAGCCCATTCAGCACACAGCACATTAGCCATTGACTCATCTGGAACCACAGTTAAAACATAACAAGTTTAATAAAAATAAGTCTTTTCCTTTACACCAAACCTTGTAATTTTTAGAGTATAAATCTTTAGACGACACATGTTCCAGGTATGCAAGGTTACTGAAGGCCTTGTTCCTTTCTATTCTGTGGTGCTGGTCTTTATCAGGGCTGCAGCCTTGAGCCTTCAGCATCTCCTCTATGACCTTCAGCATTTCTAAATCAATGAGAGTCCTGGTGATGATTGTCTCAAACCTCATTAAAATGATTCCCTGCTCTCCCTAAATTTTGAATGGGCCTCCAGATATTTAGCAAGAGGTCAAGCACAGGATCCTGCCAGTAAATAGGTTGCACTAAGGAATGTAAGCAAGAGATATCCAAAAAACAGGAACCACTGAAGTAACCAGGGGGCAGAGGGATGGAGTGTGTTCAAGATTCTTTTGTTTCTTAATGATAAAGACACTTAGTTTTGGACTTTATGGAAGAAATCAGTGGAAGAGTAAAGTACCCAGTTCATGAAAGGAAAAGTAGTAAGTTCTAGATGGGAGACAAGGGGTTAGAGCTGTGAGTCAGTGGAAGTGAATCATTAGGGACAGGACATGACGTGAAACACACGGCACTGTTTGGACTGCACCTACCACTTGCATATATGAATACACAAAGCCACTGCTATAAGTGTCAAACAAGGATGGAGGAATTCTGCCTTCACTTATTTTGGCATTCCAAGATGTTTTGGTATCATGTTGTGGAAAGCCAAGATACTCTCATGGGAGAATGTATAATCATCCATTTTTAAGAATGTACCTACTCTTTTGTTCTCCTTTTTGTGCTGTGGCACATACACTACATCTAGGTTAGCTGGAAAAGTTGAGACAGTTTTTAACAAAATTATTTTCTTTTGGAAAATAAATGATGATTCAGAAGCACCAAAACTACTGTAGAACTGGTTTCAACAGATCTGTAGAACTTTATTCTAGAAGAGATTCCAATATTGTTGAAATTACCAGTTTCAATATCTTCAGAAAGAATGCATTGCTGTCATTTCAGTTTCAAGTTGCTTTTTGCTTGGACTTCGAAAATCAATTTACATTACAAGATGTTTTTATAAAAATTGCAATGAAAACAATATTTTTTAAATTATAAAAACAAACCCTTAAAGACATCTCAAAAATTCCCCAGGGGTATGAAAAGCATTTCCCATACAGATTCAATGTTCACAAAAATATCAATAAGCATGCCATGTGCAGGAAATTTTCAATGTAATAGAACAAAAACAACTACATTTCAGAGACTTTTGGCAAAGGTATTTAGAAACACAGCTCTGGACACTGAGTATATCTGGATTATCAACTAGAAATCCAAACTTAATGTGCCTTTGGGAACTGTTTTTCCTAATTTAAAGTCCACACGGAGCCCAAGCCCACAAAGAACTAATGCTTCTGTTATTTCAAGAACTGGACTGCTTTACTTCCATCCACCCTCAAAAGTCCTGCCTCTTGAACAGAAATGGTTTAAGGCATAAAGGAAAACAAAAAATAGGATACAGTCATTCAGGACCACAGCCTAAAATTAAACAGCATTAAGATAAGATCCCACTATTCACAGAAATTCCTATTTATATGAATGAATTTTCCAAGTGTGGATGTTTCCCACAACAGAACTGAGTGGTCCCTGCTCTCGTGGGATAGCTTTTCTTATTTCCTGTTGCTGTTCTGTCTAGAGGCAGAATCAGGTTTTCAGTGAGGTCCAGGTTTCTACAGGGATATTTTGCTGAGCTGGCAAGGATGAGTCAATAAGCTCAATCCATGTTCAACTCCAGAATCCCGCTGGCTCCAAGTTCTCCCCTCTAAACCCTTAGACCACACAACTTCCTTTTCATGTAAACCCCAGACCACAGAGCTTCCTATCCACCTGCTAGCCAGTGAAGTTTCATGCCATATAGTGCTTCAGTACAAAACAGTACATACATCTCTGAGTGCACCTCTCACCTGTGCTTTTCCAGGGCTTGAAAGGCAGACAGCCAGTGTGAAAGCAGTCAGTATCCTGTAATGTGCATAGAAAATAAACTGAAAACCTTCCGATATCCAGGCTTATTACATAGAATTAAATACACATGGACAAATTCATTTCTAGTGATACTTCAGTGTATTCCACAGCCTGCTAACATGAATTTGGCCTCTGGAGAAGGAGTAGTACAATTATGGGCCAGATTCAGATCTCAGAGTTACTAATTTTACTACAGTTTAATGCAACTGGGATTGGAATCTGACTATATATGTCTATGGACTAATCTAATTTTTATGACACCCCATGCAGCAGCTGTTAAATGGATGAAGTGTGCAATATTGAATAAAGCATTTTTGCCCCTCTCTGACACCTTTCTTTTGGGAATATGGAAGTTTTTCCTGCACACTGTGCACATTTTACAGATGGGTAAGCCAGAGCACAGGCCCTGCCTAAGCTCCCAGCGCGGTGCGTTGGCAGGGCTGCAGACATGTCGTGCAGGAGGTCCTGAATCCAAGCCAGTTGCTGTAACCGCTAAACCGCATTTCGTCCCAGGAGGCTGCATCTGAGATCAACCCATTTTCGTGGGGCCAGATCCTGTCCCTTTACTCCTTCTTGAGAATACATTGCTCTGGAAGTAGACACACTGTGCCAGGTCACCAGCTACTAGAAGCTGTTCTCTTCAATGGACCCTTCCCCAGCTATATCATCTGCACATCCAGTGGGACCTACTGGGTCTCTCCACCACAACTAAAAGAAGAGGATCCCTTGCCAACAGAGCTCTACAGTTATTTTTGGAGCTCCTTACCTGGAGTTCCTTACCTGGAGCATAAAAATTCTGGTCAAGTAACCTTCCACTTCCAAGTATTTATTAACAGATAGAAAAACATGCAGTGACAGTCAGAAGTTATTTTTTTCTAAGTACTATGGATTTCAGTGTTTTCCTGCTGCCTTATATAAAACTTCTCAATAATATTAGACCCACACCTTGCTTATCTTGGATTGTAGTTCTGAGTGGCAATTGTATACAATATATTCCCACAAAACCAGTACAGGAAGCAGGGGATATTTTAGGTGGCTTTAGTTCTACTACCTAAGTAAGCTGCCAACTTTCTCTCTTAGAGCTGTCTCTGATTTCCAATGCAAACTGAGCTGTTGAGCAAGACCTACAAATGCATCAGAAACCACACACAAACAATGACTGACACATTAGAACAAATTTGTTTTAAATGAGAAGACAGGGACAAGCTCTGAAAAGTAAACATAAACCCTAAAATGGTTTTTCATAGTGCTGTGAAGACAAATTGTGCTTGTTGGCAGCTTTGAGTGACAAGGAAAGGCAAATTCTGCAGCGTTTCCCTTAGAGTCCGATGCAAAGCATTCAAACTACAATGTCATCCATTCAGGCTTGCACTTTATTGATTCCTCAAATTTTTTGAAGAGATCTTACAGTGTGCAGTGCTATAAGGAATGTATACTCACTTTGCATATAGCAAGAACAGCACTGGGTGGGAGTACAACAGGTTGCAGCTGAAGGCTGACACACCTAGCAACTGAGCTATGCTGCACGTTGCTGCAGGACAGTGCACACTAAAAAAATCCCCTTTAAGACTCAGCAGACAAAACTCAAATGTTTTTAGATAGTCTTTAGTTTCTGTTATTACAAGGTGACACATAGTTTCCTCTTGGTGTGGGGGGGATGACCTTACTGCCTCTTGTTCTGTCTGCAATCATCATCTCAATTTGCTTGTTACTTTAGATCTCAAATCCCCTCAAGAATTATTAGCAGACATGCAGCACGACCTCTCAACACTATATGCAGCTGGTCACAGTAGCTTGCCCAGCAGGCAAAATATTTTAAACTATTTTAAACTTCTACAATAGTAGCTAATTAGCTTCAATCAATCACTGTAGCCAGTGGGATCGTTTGCTGTCGCAGTTCAGCGCTCCCGCGGATGCGCAGTGTAAGCACAGATTAAGAAGGAACTCATCAGAGACAGCACAGCTTTAGTAACAGGCAGATTGTCTTTCCCCACCTCTGACCACTGAGATCCCTTCCCCTTGCAAATGGCTTTAGCAAGTGGATTGGCATACTGAATCCCTGCCACAGCTATTTTCCACAAGTAGGTTTCCCGTCAGTAAGCAAAGAAGTTTCATGCATACCACTTACCTTCTTAATCCTTGCATGTCCAAAACCGTTGGGGAAAGGTGGAAAAAAACCAGAGTCTGTGCTGATGAACAACTAGAAAGTTTTTCCAAACATTACCCTCTGCTAGCACTTCAGTTCCTCTGTCATTTATAGTCCAAAGAATGAAATGGCAAGTAATGGAGAGGATCGGGAGCCGTCTGTACCTCCTCAGACACTGGAGAGAATACAGAGAAAGCACCTGGTTTTGCTTAGTTCTCTTCTGTAATTCAGCATTAAACCAATTGGAGGAGGAATGTTAAAAATGAACACTTCATTTTCTAAGTATGTTAAACAATGCAAATGGGGGCCTCAGCCTGGGACAGCTGGTTTAGATTACAAAGCTCACCAACTGGCTAGACTCCTCACAACAACCTCGAGGAGCCTGCCAGGATAAAACACTAACAGCTTGAAGGAAAGCCTCTCCCACTGCAAACTTCACAGTTAAATGTGCCTCAGAGCAGAGAGCACCGTTATTGGACAGAAACCCTTATCAAGGGACTGGAGAAGGGAAGGGATTGTTTTCCTTGCTCTGAGAACAAAAAAAAAAGTCAGGCTTTTTGGAGGCCCTCTAGCCGGTGTTCTGGACAATGAATATGCAACACTCACTGCTCTGTGCCAATGGCATACTGATGAAAGGTCTGACCCTCTGGGAGGTGAATAACTCGAATTCATGATGATCGTGGCTACAGGAACTATATTGCTTGGGGATTATTTGAAAACAGGAATAAACAAATTAAATGTTCAAAGGAAAACAAATGGCTTGTCTGCAAACACTGGCCCTTTTTAAACTGACCCCATGCTTAAGGGAGCAGTTTATGATATGAAATATTTCTTAGGAAAAGCATAACTTGCAGATCTCCAGTTATGATTGAAGAGGAAGGAAATAAAGTACTTTTTCAGGTGTTTTGCAACTTTGCCACAGGCAGAGCTTTAGTAGGTCAAGCAGAACATTTATGGGATGTGAGAGGTAAGCAATCAGATGCTGCAAAGATTATGCTAGATCCAAAGATGAACACTGAAATTAAATACAGACATGGAAATTAAACAACTACTTTGACTTTCTGTTGAGTCTGCCATTTGAGAAAACCCTTTATTTCTAAGAAACCTGAAACTATTATCATACATCTCTCTGTAACAGATTAAGAAACAGAGAAGTATAGTTGATCTAACAGATATTAATAAAACTAGCCTCCAAACATGGACATCCAGCCTGAGATATAAAAACTGAGCTGCTTCAGGGTTGCTGAGGTCCCACAAGTTGTATTAGAGCCAATGGGAAGTCCAAGAGCTCTGTACCATGTTAAATGGCTGTAATTGTACAAATTACCTTTCAAAAATGACAGCACCAGAGGCTCAGTGCCATTTCTGACCATTTCTTTCTCAGTGACTTGTTTGCATCACTTGCATTGCATTAAAAGTTAAAACTCTTACCAGAATTATTCAGTGTTAATTCATTGGCAGATAAACAAGAATGAATTTACTTATAAATAAACTTCCCAAAAGCAAAAACTCACACAAGGGACTTCTGAAGAAGCTGCTGGGCACGTCGTGAGAGGAATTTTGTCATGAGTCAGAAAGCAGGCAAGAGATGATAGCAAGAAAAGACAGGGTAGATTTTCATTGCGCCAAAGTGTTGACAGTGAGTGTTCTTATTGCCCCACAAGACCAGTGTTTCTCAACACACTCAGTAATCTGGAGAGCTAACAGGTCTGAGAGCAGCAGTGCTTACTCTATTCTAAGTGTGTGAAGACGTACTGAAACCATGAGAAACAGCTTTACAGCAAAGCAGATGCTCTGAGCATCCAGCCATGTGGATGAAAAGCTTCATATCATGATGCTTCATTTGCTAATCCACTGAATTTTTCTACCATCACGTGGTAAAATCATTGCACACATGCCAGAATCACTGCATGAGTGCAGCACCAGTCTGCTCACAAATTGTTGCCTCAGAGTTCTGATTCATCAGCCAACTGGCAGAGGTAATCCAGACCTGGAGACAGGGGGTGAATCCAGATCTGACCACCTAAGGGGCTCCCTTAAGAAGAAATACTGTACAAATGTTTTGATTTTTCCTGTCTCCATCTGACAGCTGGAGTGGATAAAAACCAGAGTATAAAAAGTGTACCAAACCACAACTTGGGCTGGTTTACAGCATGGTGACTGTTTTTTTTCCAAAATAAAAGGACTTGAAGTTATGGCTAAGCAGAGTTTCTGCAGTACCTCTCTGTAACTACCATCAGACACAGAACAATGAGATGCAGCCATAGCCTTCTGACAACTCCCTTTGCTATTGAGTTGGATAAAGGATGAATTTGTGGCACATAAACCTCCTTTGTTCATCCTATAAAAATGGATAATTCAATGTGCTGACACCTTCACCATTTATGCTTAAGATAGTAGCTAAATTTCAGGTGTAGTGGTACTCTCACTTTAATGTTCTCAACTATCCTTCATTATAAAATCCATTATTTTATTTAGATTAGCTTGATATTTTCTTTGTCTTCATGAAGAGGTGCAGAACTGTCCCCAGTATAAAATGGGGTTCTGTTAAATAACTACATTCTTAAAAGTTTGCTTTGTGCATAGTTAAGACTGAAGCTATATCTCCAATTATTTTTAAGACTTGAGTTTTGAAAATTGTGTAATATATAATCATAAGGGGCACATAAACTGTGTTGTATAGCTTTAACACCACCCTCCTTGGATGAGATGACTGAATGTATGAATAGAGCCATGCTCCTGCAGATAATACACAGCACCTGATGAACGGGAACCCTCAGCACTGGAGAACATAATCTGATGGATTCTGAATGCTAAGACAAAAGCTGTAAATAGGTCAGAGAACTTAAGAAGACTTAATTACACTCAGCACTCCTCAACAGAAAATCTGCCTCACAAAAACAAGTCATCACTTTCCAACTTTTATGACACGTTATCTCCTTTTCAAATTCTGATATTGTTCTTACATTTCTCCAGAACTACACCTATCGAACACCCTTCTTGGATGTTCTTGTCATTTTTCAAAGTCCACCCTCTCTGAACATTCTCAAGAACACTGTCAAACCATGGCAAGAGTCAAATATGCAAATCTGTGTGGTGGCAGGTCTGTGAGCCCAAAGTCATCCAAGTGCCAAGTCACAGACATCTTTTACCCAGCCATACAGACCTAAATTTATTAAAGGAATTTGCCAATAACTGACACTTTAAGACCCTGCATGTCCAAGACTTAGATGCTAAAAACATTAACTTTGCTCCTACCAAATCTTATGGAATCAAATGTTTTTAGCAGTGAAAATGGTAAAACACTCAGAGCACAACTTCTGGGCACTTGCAGGAACAATTGCAGTTTGATAGCATCTAAGGTCCAGGGGATTCACAAGCTGGGCTTTTGCCTGGCTGAGAGATTGATCTAAGTGTTCTTGGAGACTGTCAAATAAGCAAGCTTTTTATATCATCACATATTGATATAACACATGACAGGCAGAGGTTTGAAATCCACACATCTCACCCTACTGCCACATGAATTGCACCAAGCCTATGGGAAACTTGGCCTCAAACCCTAATTCTGCCTGAGAAAGAGAAGGGCTCATTTCTTCCACCTCCCAGGGAAGAACCTCAGTTGCAAAATCCTGGTGTTTGGGGTGGGTTCCCTATAATTTTTCAAAGACAGACTACCTTAGATTATCAGTTGAGGTCTGTATCATTCAGTGTATGCATTGTAATTGCTATCTCATAACAGAATGATTCGATAACCTGTTCCAGATGGCTCAGGCCAGAAGCTCAAAAGCACAGTCCCACACATGTTTTCCTTTCCTGGCCAAACATAACACAAGCAAGAATTAACAGTGAAAATTAACATAGTATGTAATTGTAAAAACTTCACTAGTGCTAATTAAAATGTACTGGGAATGTGCAGTCCCTGAGATGCTGTGGTGTGTTGATCTGCAACTCACAATATTGTTTTTAGGAAGGAGAAAGTGTAACAGTTCCTGTTGTGCTGCCGTTTCTTGGGGCTCAGTTACCACCTGTGTGAGATACCCATGGAAAAAAGAGCCAACATGGCATCCCTTCCTTCCCTCCTGCTCAGACACCTGTGTATCTGAGGTGTATGTTCCTTTGGGATGATGATACCACTGATAGCACTGCTCCCAAAGAACAGCGAGCTGAGCATCATTGCAATGTTGTAGCAGATGGAATCACATAGTGCCCAACTACAACACTTTAAGTCTTTGTTCTACTTATGTAACTCTACATCTTTGTCCTGATTTCAGTTGGTGTTAAACCCCAACAATCTTACACCTGTTGCTCTCTTTACAGGTCTGTGGTCACTATGATAATGGTTAACAGCACAATTTCCTTTAGGATAAAAGTTATCAGTGGAAAACCCAGGCACCACTGGATCCATTATGAAATGTAACAATGCTAGGACTAGGATCCGACTTTATTGATTTGAAAACATATTAATCGTTTCATTAGATGAGGAATAGTAAGATCTAGCAGGTGCATACCAAAACCCAAACAGTTAAAACTATGCCCACTGAACTGCATCTGCTGTAGGACAAAACTATTTCAGGTATACTACCTTTAGTGAGATCAGGTTTGATGTTTGTGATCACTGGTTTAGCTGTAGTGCTTTCTAGGACAGTCTAGGAAGATGCTTGAGGCAAAAAAAAAAAGAGCAATATACTTGAAAGAATGCTTTAGTATTGTCTAGTGTTTTTTTAACCCAATAAAAGTAAGATAAGCAAGTAAACTAAAAGCTTTTTATAACCTTCTCAGGAAAAATACAGTGTCTTTCTCAGCATTTTTGGTGCATGCGACAACTTTCAGCAGGTCCCTTCCTATTATTAGTAATTTGCAACAGCCTGTAACGTTCTTCTTGAGCTTTCAATCCTTAAATGACCAATATTTATGCTTTTAAAACTATTTTCCTGTAAAGAGTATATGGAACATTATCCTCTACCTAAAGACAAAAAACATACTTGAGAACTTATATCTTCCCCTTGGTTCCTCTGTCTGAGAACATAGTGTCCTGGCCACTGTTCATACTTTTACTCGCTTTACTGTTTGAATCTCATCCTTGAGCACAGCTCTGGTTATTGCAGTTCATATTTTGCCTGAAACTAGACAGATATTTTAGTTTGGTTTTGTTTGTTTTATAAGATTGACATGTACATAAACGGGGCTGTGGCCTTTTCTCCTCCGCATTTTTGTCAAATGGTCTAGACAATGTGGCTGAAAACAATGATCTTTAATCTTGTGACAAAATGTTTACCAGCCCCTTTTAATAGCAAGTATAAATTCCTTATGGCCAGTTTCAGCTAATAATGACCTTCCATAAATAAAGACCTAAAACTCCTAGTACTCCTGGACCAAGACTACAGTCTGTTTCACTGTTGGACCAAGCCAACATTTAGTCTTTGTGAGTGCCGGGGATACATAAACCACTGGTCTACAATTATGACCAGACAGTTCGAAGTATGTACTAAAACCTCCCTTAGGAATATTCAGGAGTGATTTATTTTATGCTTAAATGCCTTGAGACTTCCGTGTCTTTTGCAGTTTCCCAAGGCCTTTACCCACCCAAGCACAGCACTGTGCACACTGGGCACATCTGGCACAGCAGCATCAGGTGGTACCTCGGAGCAGTTGCCTGGAGACAGTGGTTCACCTTTCCTGGTTAACCTGGCAGTGTACCCAGGTATGGCATGAATGCCAGTAAAACACCAGCTTCACCTGTGCTCCTGCATCTCATCTCCCAGCTACTTTAATTCCATCACACAGAATTTATATTTTGGATAGCTTTTGTATTTGGGTTAGTTTTGGTTTGGTTGTTTGTTTGGGGTTTTTTTCCAGATTCAGTTGAGCATCCTTTCTCCATTTTAGTCTCCTTTGGCCAATCACTCTGTTTTTATCCAGAGCAAAACATCACCCTCTGTAGCATCAAGCATATTCTGTGTTTTTCATTAAAACACTTCAGGTTCTGAACAAACCCAAACAAGCTGTGTAAATGCCATCTCTCAACAGGGATGTCTGAATGTTCACAAGTATGTGTACTATTTTTGTAAGGGCATCTGCCAGAACCCTGCTGATGAATCCAGAGCAGAAAAAATTTGACATCAGCCCTCTCTTCCAGAGCTTCTCTCTTTTCAAGTGGTGGAAACCATTCCCTTTCTAAACATGTTTCACTCCTATAGTGCACACGTAAGCAAAGACTTGTGGTCTCTTTTTCCAATAAGACACTTGGTGAAGATGTTTGCATTTTTTAGTCCCTTCCTTATCTTAAGATTTCCAGGGTTATATGTTAGACAAATATAGGAGTATCAAAAAGTTTCCCTATGAGGAAAGGGATAATTCTGACTGCTTTGTGCTTACTCAACTGCTTTCCTAACTCCAGGAGACATTTATAAACTTTTCTTCAATTTAAAGACTACTACACTTAATTTACTTATTCCCACAGCAGGTGTTACACCAGTTCACAAACTACCTGTTTACTTTTGTAAGCTAACCATGTTGTTTGGAAATAAACTGGCTATGAAACTGGGTGGTAAACATGACGTGTGTAGTCTGTTTTCAGACTCATTATTCACTCTGCAGCAACAAGGGCTGGTGTAAGGCAGTGATTTAGAGTACTAAAGGTAGCAATTCCAACGAGAGGGATGTACTCCTGTTTGCTGGTTCTGCTGTGTGTGCGCTGCAGCGCTTAAAAAGTCTTGCAAAAGGATGCAGTTTACAACACAGAGTGTTTCTTTTGTTTTTTCTTTAAATCTGCTGGCCTGTGCTCTGAGTTGCACTGGTTGCCACAGCAGGAGTTCCAGGAGTTCCCCCTGTAGAGCCTGGCTGTTCCCAGGGCTCCCTCTGTTCGGCTGCCATGAGGTACCAGAACCTGAAGCAGCCATGTGAAAAGTCAGTGGAACTGAACCCTTCTTCCAACAGAGGTACTTGTACTGTTAACAGAGCCCAAAGCCAGAGCCTGATAAATCAATCAGTCCCCATTTTGCCCACTGTTTCAGAGCAAAATTCAAGAAGTTGAAGTTGTGCCAGATAAAGAAAACAGAAAGGAACAAAAACTCTGACAGGTTAAATGTGAAAAACAGAAATTCAGGCCAAGAAAGTTTGAGAAACAAATCATAAGAAGCATAAAAGCTAATAATAAATTCTTTTTCAGACACACCAAGAGCAGGAAAACTGCCAAGCAGTCTGCAAAGTCAACAGATGAACAAGGTATAAAAATAGTGCTTAAAAAAGATAAAATCACTGTAGAAGGTTAAGTGATTGTTCTTTATCTGCATTTGCTAGAGAAACTTCAAGATTTTCGTAGTGGAATTAAAAAAAAAAGAAAAAGAATGAAGAAAAAAACAACAAAAAACCCTACTTGGGAGGAGATGTCTAAATTGAAGTGCCAGCAGGAGAGGCTGTAGAACAAATCAAGAAAACGAAGAATAACAATTTGTCAGAACTCACTTGACATTTAGAAATTGTTGTTAACTGAATTAAATATGACAGTATGTAACAGCTGAATTATTTATCTGAAGGGCAATATCTTGCAAAATTGCCTCAGTGCTAGAAGAACAGAAGGTACCAAATACAGTACTGTATTTTATAGTCTTCCATATAATGGTTAATAAAATACAGAATGCTAAATCCAATATATTAGGAAATCAGTAGCCCTGCACAGGAGACTTAGTGTTGATCTTTTAGGCATAGATTTTCTATGAGATTATCCTTAAGAACTACGTATCTCAGAAAACTAGCTCTGCTTCATGGTACACAGATTTAGTTTTACATTTACTCACTCCATGACACTGAAAGTGGCTCCAGCCAACTCCTAACTGGCACATGTAAATAGCAAACATGATTTTTTTCCAGCAAAACTTGGGAATTTGTGTACAATAGTTGCCATTTCTTTCCAAGTTTATAATTTCAGCTACAGCCTTTGTAGCCACCCTTGGTAACCCCAGAAAGGGACCATGGAATGGGCACTGAAGCTGAGTGAGGTGTGGCTGAGACTCCAAGGGGTCTTCGCACTGGAACATGGAGGGAACCATTAGGAATTCTGCTTAGATACCTTTAGAAGACTAAGGAGGGGGAAAGAAAGAAGGAATTACCCAAGAAGGTAAGTCAAACTCCTTTTTTCTCAGCGTTAAGCCCATTGCCTCTCCTCTGCACTCCATTTTTGACAGCAGACAGATGCATCAGTACCCTGGGTAACCGGGGACTTGGTGCTAAGCACAAAGACCGCGTCACTGAGATAGAGTACGTAACCTTCTCCCTGTGAGTCACAGGCTCAGTTATGTCTCACTGTGGCCTCTCACCAGTTTCCTTCATAGCTCCACAACTGGAGGGTTGGCCCTTCCGGTTTTGATCAATTGCAATGATTTCGGATGTTTCCCTATTCCATTTTAGTTTCAAATGAAAATCTTTTCTTTCACGAACTAGACTGCCTAGTCACATTTGGCCAGGGCAGTGCAGACTTCAGCTTGCCCGCAGAGCATCTGACTATTAAAGTACCAGTACCATCACATCCAGAACGCAGCAGGCTCACTGAATCCCCAGCCCTGCCTACTTGGCAGGTTCTGGGAAGCACACCACAGTCACTGTTCTGTCCAGAGCCCAGGAGGGACAGAGGTACCACCTGCAAGACCTTTGCCTGCAGTGGCACTCCGCAGGTCCTTCCTCCTGAGCACTCTGCAGACAATGTGCTATTCAGTCTGCATTTGGGTCCAGACAGATCTGGCAAGCCTAGTTATGACTCATTCATTTTCTTTAGAATCCCGTACTCCTCAAATTTTTGTAGTTTCATAATAAGCCTCCTCTAAGTTAGCTGAAAACTGTTAAACACATCTGTTCCTGCTCCTATTGTCAAAAATAAGGCAGTCCTCTGTTTGCCTTCATTTTTATTGGCACCCACTACTTGAGCACAGAGCAATGTGCAGTCTAAATATTTTCCAATTCTACTTCCAGAAAAAGTTTCAGTTTTGATGACTATTTTTCAGTGCTCCAGTCTGCCATTCAAGCCACTTTCTTTACTATATTTTTCCTCCTGCTACAATTTAGTGTTGGAGCCATGGCACAGCCTGTAAACCAAAACCTATAGATGAACCAGAAATCAACTTGGTGATTTGCTTGTAATTCTGAAAACACCCTTTTACTACAAACAAAAGCATTGCTCAAGTATTTTAATACTTTATAGCAATAGAGAAAACTGCTGCAGGAGATGGGAAAACACTTTAAGATAAAGATTAATTGTGCAACCAACATTTTATGTGGTTGGCTTTCCCCATGACAAGCTGAAATTTGAATCCCTTTTTTCCCTTCCTCTGCAGTTTCCTGGACACCTGCACCCAACACTGTTTGGGATCACTCTCATGGTCTTTACTTATTCTGAGAAAGTGACCTCATCACTCTACAACTGCCTGAAAGGAGGTTGTAGGCAAGTGGGTGTTGGCCTCTTCTCCCAGGCAACTAGGAACAGGACAACAGGAAATGGCCTCAGTCTGTGCCAGAGGAGGTTTAGGTTGGACATCAGGAGGAATTTCTTCACATAATGGGTTGTTAAACATTGGAATGGACTGACCAGGGAGGTGGTAGAGTCACCATCCCTGGAGTTGTTCAAGAAATGACTGGATGTGGCACTTAGTGCCATGGTCAAGTTGGACTTGATGATCTCAGAGGTCTTTTCCAACCTAACTGACTCTGCGAAATAACATTTGCATTATACATGCTCCCACTTAGGAGCTAATTCTTATCCAACTCCTCTGATTTGCTCAAAACTGCTACTACCTCTTACTATTGCTCTATTTACATCCAGTTGGCACTTTGTTGCTTAGGTTAAATATATTTTTACTGATAACACTACACAATGTTTAGGAACCTCACGGATTCAAGGTATATAAGTTGTGTAAACCAGGGTACCTTTATGTAGTTCTATAAATCCAGCTGCCTCTGATGAAGTTAAAATGGGCTTCTGACTCTCTAGGCAGCCTCTAAAGGTCAAATTTTTTAAAACTTAGCATGTCCTTAGTTCCCTGCTCCCTCATTTACAACAATTTGGATTTGAAGAATTATAACTCTTCACTTTCTGTTCTCAGAGGGTTGTGTTTAACAGCATTTCCCATTGTAGGGAGTCAGGAGCTACCACTGGTCTGCTTTTACTAGCTCAAAATCAACTATCTGACTTTGCCCGCCTGATAGAGCAGCCTTCATAGAAAGCTGCCACAGGACAAAATATGCACCACCTGGAGTGTGTTACATGCTTCCTTTTCCTAATCCCTTGGACCATTCCAGGAACAAACATTAGATATTAAGTAGCTGTACTACAGTGCTGGGTACTAGTTACTATTCCATAAATTATATGAAATTAAAGTTCCTAGATGCCTCAAATCTGTAACCTGGTCATGTTGCAGTTCAATCCACCTTGCATGACCACCTGGAAATTCACTGGGGGGCAATGCAGGCAGCATCTAATGTTGAAAATGAAAACCTTAGGTTAACCACACAGTACTGCCAGGATTACCTTTACCTTCATGATACCGGCTGGTATTTGAACAGTATCCAGGCAGCTCTCTGAGAAGTTTGGCTTCCTCTACACTAAGGGAGACAGAACAGCATTCTAGGCTGTTGGTCAGACTCACTCACTTTGTTAACAAACACAAAAAATAGGTATAAGTAGTTTGTTTCCTTGATACCATTGATCTGTCAGCTGCAATGCCACATGTGACAGGGCTTCTGAATTCTGTCAGTCATTGCCAAAAACCTCTAATATAGTTCACCATAACTCATATATTTTTCTACTTTTCCCACAGATTGTTATTTTTTAAATGGTTCCCTCATTAAAACAAATAGTTAATTTCAAGTATTAAAAACTTGAAATTGAGCTATTGTAAAATATGATTTCTGGTGCGTTCCCTGTCAAACACTGCATACAATTTCTTTCAGTCATTCTTTAATACAATTCCCACCTGGAACACATGCGAAACTCTCTACTGCTGACAATATCAGCAGCCATATGAAGCACCAAGACTAAACTGCAGCACTGCCTCCTCAGTAACAAGAATGGTCTTCTCAGAGCCTGAGGCATAGTCAGGGCTGTTAAAAAGTGAATATTGAGTATGTAGATGTATTTCTCTGGGGATAAACAAAAGACCACAGCCTGTCTCACGCACTTCAGCAGGGGCAAACGTACTGACAAAAGCAAAGCTGAGGAGCTTTTGGTGCAAGACACACAGTATTTTATTTATTTACTTTTATTACTGCTGTTATAGGAAGACAATCCTGACTTTGCACATACTAAATAATTTTAGGAATTTTTTATTTTGTCAGGATTCTCACAAATGGCAAAGTACATTTAGAAAGACATTTTCTAGACTTGGTGGCAAAGAACATCCTTTTTTTTTGGGACAAAAAACCCTTCAAATTTTCTGCTGTCAGATGCACGTTTTAGTTAGAGTTCAGTAAAGGAGTGTGAATGCTGGCAAATACATTTCATCTTCTCCCTCACTTGCAGGAAGTGAGCACCATCTCTCTGTTTCAGCAGATTAGGTTGAAGTTTAACTTACACAATAACCATACAGTCTCTAAAATACACACGTGATTGATCTACTCAAATACATGCCCTGTATGAACACTATAGCCAGGTTTCACTCCTGTGTGCTGTCCCACTTGACAGTTTGAGTCGTTTTCATGTCTTAGTGAAACATGTCAATTCCTCTGTATTCACTGACTCTGCATGTACTTACCAATGAACCACAAAAACACCCAAGACAATTTGGGAATATATTCCACATATGTTCCTTCAGAGCAGAGACTGTAAGCCCCAAGATCAGCTGGGTCTTGCCAAAGCAAAACTGGATGTCACAGTGATAGGACAAGGGGTAATGGCTCTAAACTAAAACAGGGTAGGGTTAGGTTAGATATTAGAAAGAAATTCTTGACTGTGAGGGTAGTGAGACATTGGAACAGACTGCCCAGAGAAACTGGGGCTGCCCCATCCCTGGAAGTATTCAAGGCTGGGTTGGATAGGACTTTGAGCACCCTGGTCTTGTAGAAGCTTTCCCTGCCCATGGCAGGGGTGTTGGAACAAAATGATCTTTAAGGTCTCTTCCAACTTAAACCATTCTGAGTCCATGAAAATACACTGAACTAGAAGCTGAACACAGAAGACTGAGGACTTCCGTGTACACACAAGCTTCCTTCCTGGATATATTCCAGCTGCCTGGGCATTAGAACCACAATCCAAGATTGTACAGGTTTCAGGATCATAGGAAAAAAAAAAAAGAGAGATTAATACCCTCATTTCTACATAATTCTAACGGTAAGATGTTCATAGTTCTAATTTGATAGCAGATTGATGGTTTGAGGAAGACTAGCTCTGTGCAGTAAGATCCAAAGTCTGTCAGTCACTTCAGAAAATGGCCAACTTGTGTCTCCCAGTAGAAATCAAAACGCAAGGATGTGAAGGATTCTTTCTCCATGATCTTAGATAAGGATAAGCTCAAGCCACGGCTTCTATTTTTGAAGCTGCAGCTGCAGCCTTGTGTTTTGAGTTGGGAAAATTATTCTTGAACTTTCATATGATAATGTGGCAATAAAACCATCAAAACCACAAGTAAGAAGATATTAATTAACTGAAAAGCTTTCATGACGTATGTGTTACTGTGAAATACTTACAAGGCAAGTATCTTCCATTCTGTCTCTTCCACTTAGCCATCAGTCACTCCTATGCATAGTCCAAGTCACCTGCCTTACTATTAACTATTTATGGAAAATGGGTCAAGAATAAAAATAAGAAACAATAATAAAATGCAGGTTGGAGAGTGACATTAGGTAAAAAAGCGTTATTTGTCCACTGCTCACTATAATGTATCACATTGTATCACTGTGACTAACTGGTTTAATGCAGCAGAGTTTAATTAAAAACAAAATAAAAAACCATAAACCCTCAAACCACACACTGTGCATTCTTCTACAGTAACAATTAGACCAACCAGTTACTTCCTTCTCTTTGCACAGAATGCAGGATAAGCAAAGAACAGCAAAAAATAAGGAAGTCTAAAGAGAAGAACAGAAAATCGTAACCCTCATTTTCGTCCCTTATATAAAGTCTGCAAAATGAATCCCTGCACTAGAATTCTGTTACCTTACCACTAAATATAACAGCTTGTTAGACCAAAACTAGGAGGACCAGACACTTTTTTCCCCTTGCGAAAGCAACAGGAAAGAGAACAACAAAAATCTTCAATTACTGCACCTTTCTCATAAATTCCAGATAATGTTTTCCTTGTGCTGCTGTGTGAAAGGCCCACACAATTAACAGGACAGACTATATGAGTCACATATGTACATGTGGGAAACCGGTAAAGCAAATATATACGGAACAGTTATCAAGCACAAAGTAAGCACAAAAGAAAAATTAGAGGAAAAAATATATCCGCTAATCTTTCAATAAAAACAAAGCTTGAAGGTTTATAATGGTCTGTGAAACATTCTAAGAAAGAAGTACTGCCTAGAACACAGAGCCCAGCTGATTTCTAACAAAGCAACAAACTCCACCAATGTAACTGCAGAATAAGCCTTAGAACAGAAACCTTTAAGCTCTGGGAATTTCCTCCACAGTTCAACAGACCTCACCTCCTAGGACTTAAGGACTGAAGCCTCTTGTGTATCTCCTGTTGAGGATTTTCTTCTCCCTGAAGAAGCTTATGAGGAATTCTGAAGTTCTTCTGTACTTTGCTTGGCATTAGATTTCCCTCTCCAAACTCACAGCTTATTGTATAAATGGAAGGGATTTACAGCATGCAGAAACAAATGGTATTACTATGTTTTCTTTATTGGCATTTATAAAGCTTCCTGAAAGAGAAATGTGTACACATTAGGCTCTCTGCAGTTAAAAGAAAAAAAATTGAGCAAAAAAAGAACTGCTTAGATAGTATATTCAGAGAATAGTGAGCAGCATGACTCCACTTCTAATTTATAACATGTAAGTCACATAATTTTTAAAAACTAAACATTTCCTTCTGCTTTGGCTCACCAAAAGGCAATTTTATTGTGAAGCAGCTATATATTATTAAACAGACATGACTACAAGAACAAGAGAGATTGCACAGAAGCCATCTGATTTCACTTTTAAAATTGCTACAGGAAAAAAGGTACCTAAGCCAGCCCAGTTCAAACGAAGATGTACATTTCAAGTACCCAATTGAAATGCTCTCAGCCGAGGTAATTTTAAATTCTCATTACATTTATTACATAATGCAGAATTTACTTTGGTAAATGTGTGGCTGCTACCCTTTTGGAAATCAAACTGCCAAACTGTCCATAATGGAGTAAAAAATTTAAAAATCAAAATCCAATATGGTCAATCCACTTAAAAATCTGCATAAGTCTTCCATGAAACATTACTCTACCAGAGAAAAGGACTCAAACAGCTCTTAAATACAATAATTAAAAAAAAACTTTGCTAGGTTTCAAGGCAACAAAAGGAATTCACTATTTGACCTCTATATAAATAAATCCAAAGATTTCTTGCATTTTGTTGATTCTGTACAAGTTTCAGTAATTAGTTTTATTTAAATACAATTTTTACAACAATTTAACCCAAGATCTTAATGAAAATGAAGAAGGTTGACAGTTCTAATATAGAACTTCCACAACGGTTATCTTAACACTGACTAACAAGGAATGGCATATAAAAGATTTAGAAATTACACATTTTAAACTGAAGACGTTTTATCTCAGATTCACTAGGAAGGTGACTTTTATCTGTTAGTATGTAACTTCACTCTTCACCTACCAAACAAAGTGTACAAGTTATCACAGCAAAATTTACAGAATAATTGCCTTTGGTCTTGGTCTTACAAAGACCTATTTACACATTTGAGATAAGCAAGCATCTTCTTCCCTTTTAATTCTATACATGTGTTCAAGCTTTAAGCCTATACTGGGATCTACAAAGTCTTGTGACATAAAAAGTCTCTCATATATACACTTTGGACCATTGGAGTACAGTCACTTTATATATGTGAACTATCTTTTGCTAAATCACTCACTCCTCATCGCATGCGTATCTCGTGAAGCCCTCACTTCCACAGTTAACTCCTTGGTGCTGATGGGTTTGACTGCTGAAAACAGCTATTAGTCTGGGGGGATATATCAAATCATTGTGCAAAGACGCTGATGTGCCTTGAATTGCCCCCAAATGCAATGAGACCTGTAAATAAGAGATACGTGTCCTAATGTACATTAAGTAAATACCATAAATCACGTGTGGGAAGACTGCAGCTGCTCAGTGATCAACCCCCACATGCTCACCATCTTATTCTTTGAAGTTTGTGTCATTAATTGAGCACCTCAGATCAATTTTTGCTGGAGGAGGTGTTTTACACATTTTTTGTTTTCAATTCTGGTTCTTGAACGCCCACTGCCAATGGTGGATTGTTTCAATGGCAAAACAGATCTCAACAGCAAAGGGTTAATGTTGTCTATGCATAACTGAAACAACTCAATACAACAAAGGTTTAAAAACCCTTCTCTCTTGTGACAATCTAGCAACAAGACAGATTTTTCTCAGTTAAATATTTAACCCATGCCCAAAATGAATGCCTACTATACAGAAGGCAGTTATTCATACCACCATTAGAATTTCCAAGCACTGACAATTTTGCAATTAAAAGAAAAGCAAGGTACAATTGCAATCAAGTACATGACTTTTTACAGAAGGCCTCATTGTGATAAATTATATACAGCATAGTGTTCTCGTTTTCCTTAAAGTGCTACTATCATCATACTGATACAAGATCATCTATTGTTTTAGAAGGTCCTTTAATACAGCACCAGCACTGGCATCAGGGGACACTGGCAGTGGTGTAAAAGTAGGCAATGCATCAGAAATAGGTTTCATAAGCAGATGTCCAGAAGTACTAGCTGGTGTTATGAGAGGCACGGCTGCAGATCGAGGTGCTAAAAATGGATTTGCATCTGGTCTTCTGCCCACTGCCGAGACTGCAGAATCTGGAATGTAAAAAACAACAAAAAACCTAAACTAACAATGAAAGTGCTTTGTTAGAATCTACCCAATTTTACAGCATTTGTTCACAGAAAGTTCTAAAACTGCCTATCACTTAACAGTCCTTGAAAATCTCCTTGGCTGTGGACTGTAGACACTCTCAAAGACCTTCAATCTCCTTGTCTTCTCTCACAGAACCATAGAATTGTTTAGGTTGGACAAGACCCTTAAGATCAAGTCCAGCTGTTAACCCAGCACTGCCGAGCCCACCACTGAAATTCCAAAACAGCTCAGGCTACCCAAAAAAAAATAAAAATCTACATGCCTCTGACAGGCAACATGAACACCCTTTGCAGTTCATTTCTCACACCCAGTGTCAGACACGAAGTATGTCACACTGGCTCCAGCACTATGTAAAGGCACAGGGCCCCTGCACATGCACTACAATACAGTGCCCAGGCAGGTTTCCCACCACATGGTGCACTGGCACAGCTTACCCAGGGTCAGCCCCAAGAAAACCCCTATCCACAAACATCATAGACAGTGAGTCACAATTTAGTGGTTCTACACAAGGAAATTTTTGTTTTGCCACGTAAAACAGATACTTCACCTATTATATTACTCCTATGCTACAATAAAAAAAGAATAAAAACAATCAAACTTAACTTAGGTTTATTTGAATAAATAACTACAGCTTTCAAAGATAAACTGGTATTTTGGAGTAGACATTTACACTTTGTAACATCCAACTACTTTAGGTGACTTGAAAGAGGATTTTTTAGCATCTCTATCTGTAGATATATATATATGTAGGGTTTTGGCTTTTGTTTTTTTTTTTCATTTGAGTTTACAGTAGAAAGTTTCAAACAAAACAAGCTTCTGCAAGTCAGCAGGCCTATATTAAGGTGAAGTCTTAAATGCATGTAAAACAATTAACTACAAACTGGACTAGTTAAACTGAAGATGGGGATCTTAAACTACTTACACAGAAGTGCATTAGCATGCATAATATAAGCCTAAGTGTTCTCTGCCTTAGGAAACTCAAAGTCAACACTCTTGCACAGCTTACAGAGATTTCGTACCAGGCCATACACTTAACTGATTTTATTTCAGTCCTCTCTGAACAACCAGGTTCTACATAAAAGAGACACTACAAGGTTGTATTACTTGCATTCTTCACTCACTTCAACACAAAGCTGATCAAACAGGGATGCTGGAAATCAGGAGTGGGTTCACTGACACACCATACGAAGTTGTCTGCACAGCATCTGTTTGGCTCTGACAGGTGCTGTTAAAGCCTTTTCATATCAAAGACAATTTGGTCCCTCTAATTTTCTGTATTGAGATTTTAGCAAGCGGGGTGTAGAAGCAGTGGGAAGGAGAGATGGGAAAAGAATTGGAAGGAAAAAAAAAGAAGGTACTAAATGGTTGTGGGAGCAAATTCATATTTCACAAGGGAAGAAGCACGGAATCATTAAAATCCCCTTGAAAATTCTACCTTTAGTTATTTAAATTCTGTGAAAAGATTCCAATGTTACCTTGCATTTGACTCTTGGATGGAGTACTGCTAGTTTTACCAGTTCCTGCTGCTCCTAAAGGTTTCATATCATGAACAGAGAGCTTGGGTGGGGGAAGGCCTGGGCGAGATTCAGTTTCAAGGAATTTCACGAACAATTCTGAAAAAGACTTCAAGAAGCTACTGGTTACTATATGTCACTGATGCTCTGGTGAAAAGCACTAAGTCAAAAATACATACATTCATAAACTAAAAAGCTGTCAACAACCTCCAAATAATTTTGTACTGGTACTTAGTACTAAGCAATCCTTAGTGAGTGACAATGAAATTTATTTTCAAAATACACAGTTTGTTGATGTCTAAGTGGCATTTATGTAAAACTGATAAACTCTAAAGGTAACATAAATATTTCCACCATGGTTCCATTATTGATTTAAGCCAATTGTTTCAAGAAATCCACACTGTTACTGACCTCACAGTATTTCCATTTTCTTTGCTCAACCAGTCACTTATTCAGAAACACATTATGTCCAAACATTTCTCTTAAAGCCCACTGCATGCTTTATTTCACAGAGACTCTTGAATAAAGGAAGCATGGAATGATTAAGGTGTCAGTAGCATCACAAGATAAAATTTTGCTTAGTAAAGCCTGTACTATATGTACAAAAGCACTAATTTTCCTCTTTTATATCTATAGTTAATCAGACCACAGTCCTCTGGCAGCTTACATGCCTGCATTATTTTAGAGGGAAAAAACCAATCCCTACACTTCAAGATGATTTATAGGAATCAATTCTGAACATTCCTAGCTCGATTGAGCAAAAAACCAAAGTTAATCCAAAAACCCTAATCCCACAGTGCTCAATCTTTGAGTGCATTATTTATTGGTCTGCAAAATGGAAAGTTTCATAAAATGCTCCCATGGATTATGCTATGAGATCTGTTGCTTTACTGTATTTGAAAACTTAAAATATCAACTTTATACGCTGTAAGTAAGAGGCACTAGCTGCAGCAGCTGAAAAAGCTTTTCAAATTAAATTTAAAGGACATATGGGAACACAGTCATCAAAATACAATGTCATGGTCTTCTATACTGTTGAGTATTGCAGAATTCCAGACTCAACACGTATTTAGCTTCCAGCACTGTTGAGTTTCCAAGATAAAGTCCATACTGTAAGAAGTCAGTGATCCCAGGAACCAGTGGAAGAGTAATTGTTTTCTCCATTAGCCAAAGACTTAGTATTGCAAAGATTTCCAATGTCTACATATTTACTTGGTTCAGGAAAAAACCTTTTGCCAAAGCAGTTGCACAAAACAAACAAATAATGCAAGATACAGTAGCATCAGTAAATTAAGCTCAATACACTGATGAACCAAACATCATCATTAATATGCAACTGCCCCATTTTTCCAATCAAAAAGAATGCACAATTAATTCTTACACTATTAAAAATGTTCTGCTGAGTTGGCCTCAAAGGTGTACTGGGAACACTCTTTGACCCAGCTCCTCCACCAAGCCAGCCAGTCACCCATCTCGTAACTCCTCTTTGCTCTTCAGATAACAACTAGAAAAGTATTTTAAAAAAACAAAGTTAGGAAACAAAAAAAATAAACCAGTAGGTAAAAGAAGTGCAGCTTGTTATATTTATTCAATAACACTACGCGAGAATCCTACAGATACACAAAAAACTAAAATTACTATAAAAACTATGTTCTCTGCCTCCCAAAGACTGGCAGTATAAAAACCTGGATCTTTATTTAAAATTATAAGCCCCACATTCTTCACAATAACTACTGGTACATATACAACTGGCTTAATTTTCTGTAACTGATACATTACAGCTATTGTACATACCAGCACAAAGTTAAACCCCTTCCTTTCTGCATTAGCATTCCTCATCAAAATGAGATCTACTCTATTAAAATGATGTTATCAAAAGATTCCATTAATATCAGCATGTCCCATGTAAAAAGTATGAGATAAGAAAACAAAAAAAAATACTTTCCCCCCCCCAAGAAGTGCAGGGACAGTCACATTTAGTTTAGCAGCAAGTAATTCTATTTTCAGGTAAGGATACTGCAAAGAAATAAGGAAGCCTGATTTTCTGCAAAGCATTACCTGATCGAGTTCTTCCTTTTTTATTCCCAAGATACTTCCCATTAACCTTAACACTTCAAGACGTTTATTTTTTGGAGTATGAAAGTGTCCAATAAAGAGGTTTCTCATCAGGAGCCTGCAGAACAAAGGAAGCCTGCTATACAATCTCCTGTCATGTAACAGCTGATACCATTATATTGATGCATTTATTCTCCATACTCTTGCTTAATTTGCAATAATCCAAATAAACAAATCAAATACAAAGAACTAAAAAGGTACCTCACCCACTTCCTCCTCCCACAAGTTATCACATTTCTTGTACAGTACGTGTCAACTTGGACAGTATTCAGCAATACTGTAGGCAGTGAGGTGAGACCAAACGGTACATGAACAAGCTTTGATGTACTACTGTACCAGGGAAAATGCTTATTCTAAGATCTTGATTCAGGAGAGCAAATGACTATTTACAACCACCAAGCAATTAAAAAATGTCAAAATAATGACAGTATAATTGTAAGATCACATACAGAAGTCCAGTTCTGCACTACTCTTGCAACTGTATTAGTAACATGTCTGTACATTGAGAGGAATAAAACCCAAAAACTTATAGCGAATCTTTCATTAAAGACTTACTTGTCCACTTTTCCTTCTGTGCTGTTCATAAGGTTCATTAGTTTATTTTGTACATCTTCTAGCATTTCTTTTCTGATCTCACCTGTTATGTCACAGCAAATAAACAAAAATTCAAACTTTGACACACTGTTGTGAAATTTACCAATAACACTACACTTCTGTAATAAAATTGTTATGGTGCATTTATGCTAATATTGTTATGGTGCTTTTAAATAAAGAACAAACCCATAAAACCTATTTGATTTTTTTTAAATAAGAAGTGTCAACTTAGTAAGTCATTATTATTTGAAACCATAAGCTAAAATTTTGGGAATGATAATGCTAAAGTACAGCAACACACAGAAACTAGATCCATTGCAGAAGATCTGATGAACTGCTCTGTTCAATGTAAAAAATATGCAACTGGAAAGAAACTCTAGGGCAACTGGCTAGCAGAGCAACATCAGCAACTTGTGGGTCTCTTCTGTTAGGACCTTTCCCACTCCTGTTACTGATGCAAGCTCTGAAAACAGCACGCTGGGACACACTAATGCACCCTAGAACCAGCACTGTCCTTCACCATTCAGTATGCTGGCAAGCAAGGCAGATATATGCAAGATTACCCATACTTTTGGGAACAAAGACACTTGGTTAAAAATGGGAGAGATGAAATGCCAAGTTACCATCAACCAAAGACAAAACTGAGAGGAAAATGGCAAACACTTTAGTCAGGCATCACAGCCTGCAAACAGAGTGAATAGGCCAGTACTAAATGTTAATGAATGTGAACTTGTCTAGGAGCGTGCTCAGAGTCACTGCACACATTTTCGGTCTCCTTTTCAATGCTGAATCTAAGTTCTGATGCTGTTCTGTAGTGGCTGCAATGAAATCTGTTCATTTAGATATCACAACACTGATAATGTCCTTCCTGGCCTAGACAAACACTCTGTTTTTCCTCATCAGAAACATGAAACAGGAACTATTAGCAGAGTAAGAGAGGAGTTTAGATTCTGCATTTATCAGTGCTATAGTTTTTCAGCTTTCTGAAACTCCTAACCTCTATTCAGGACCTGTCTACTGTCTACACACTTGAGCCTCATGCATCAGAGTCTTTAATAAGGGAGATACAAATGTAATAACCCATTTCTTTAAAAGGAGCCATGGCATGATATCGTTATATTCACTGTTGCCCAACAATTTCACAGCACCAACTTCTCTACAATTCTAAAACTCCACTAACATAAATTACTTGTTAACTCAAATACACCCAATTACCCCAATCATACTGTGTCAGTAACTCTTCTGGACTTCCCATGAAGCTCATAAAACTAAAGCTTATAACAAAGAAAAAAATTCTCCTAAAAGTTTTATTTGCCATAAATATTTTACAGCATTCCGACTGTAAGGAAACAAGACAAAAATTTTCTCTTTATAAAAATGCAGATATATTAGAAACTGGGTAGAAGTATCTGTTGTTCAAGTTTGCACAGCTTGTACAAAACCCAGAGTAATTTGCTAGAAAAACTTATCTCCCTTAAATCCTCAAATGAAGGATTTAAGAACACTGGCAGTTAACAAGTTCTCAGACAAGAAAGCAAATAATTACATACAAGGTACAAAGAATTCTTAGAAGATAAACTCCAAATGGCTTCACTTCAAGACAGCAAAAATGTAATTTCTCACCAAACTAGGGTTCAGCAAGATACTACCTCTGAAGACACTTTTTTCCTAATAAAAGTACAAGTAAGCCTTATTCACACACACAAGCTTGACAAATATAATATGGACTGTCCATGTGAAGACCAACTCTATCCTACATTTGTATAAGCTGACATGATCAACTTTTTTTCCAATAAGACTGAATGCTTATATCCAAATCCAAATGGGAAAATTGCTGATCAATTTAATTTTCCTATTATTTTAATGCTTCTTGGGCTCATGTTAATTAAAATTACTTAATTAAAAACAACAACAAAAGATACTTTTATCTATCTTGTAGTTAATTTCTAAAAAGCCCCCACATCTTTGTAGGAAGAGTGACTTTTATGAATTTTTACACCCTTCAAATCATCTGGGATGCATGAAAAACATTCCACTCCCGTTTCCACAACTTTCAATCCTTAGTAAATGCATGGCACAACTACGTTGACAAAACATGGTTCTCAATTAACACCAATAATTCCATGAGAATCCACACTGAGATTTTGTATTTATACACATCAAAGAGCCAGGCTGTGAAATGGATACAACCTAATATGCCCTATTTAAATACTCCATGTCTTTACACAAACATCTGACTTCACAAATATGAATTTTGTACAGTATAGAATAGAATGAACTAACCCGTGTTGTGCTGGGAACACACAGAGTAAGCTCCTTATTCAAAGCAAATTAAAAACCAAAGAAAAATATATATTTTATAACAATATTATCTTGTAACAACCACATCCATATGCATTGAAATCTACTCCAATAGTGTGACTGCTCTTCAGCACTCCTTTCTCAAAATACCAGGGTGAGGCACAGGAGAGTTAATCCGTGGTTTCAAGGTTTAAATTTACTTAAAATTATGCTACTTTGTAAATATGCTTAAATAGGACCCAAATAATTGAAGGAAAACATTGGTAATATAATTATAGAATGATAAGAGTTGCAGGAGCATACATAAAAGCTGAGTTATTTCGATCTCCATAGAGTAAAAGGGAATAAAAAAAGTTAAACTACTAATGCCACAAATAGATAAACAAAGAGCATTTGAAAACAAATTTTAATTAAATCTTACACTGTTGCTATTTTTCTACAAAACAAGACAGTTGTGTGTTGTTTTTTCAAGTTTTATTCATGTGATGAATTTTAAAATGAAACTATTAATAGTTCAAATACAATGTTACCGCTGTTTTTTATTTTTTCCTGTCAAAAAGATTTATATGAAAGAGGGTCAACTTTTAAGGACCACTACATAGCTATATTCCATCCACAGTGACTATGCAACTCTATCATTAAATGTATTTTTTAAATGAAACATTTCCTTCTAAAATAGAATCTTACAGCTAAAAAGGACTTAAACACGTATTTCGGGTATATGAAAAGACTAAATAACAAAAAAGACCTGAGCCAAAATTCAGTATGGACTGCTCTAAACCAGACATTTACAACAGTCTCCAATAATTTGTTAACCATTTATGGCAATCCAGAAAACTGCATCTGGTACATCTTATACTTTTCCATTAAAATCACTTCTCCTGCCAAAAGAATCCATAAAGAAATCCTTCAAAAGATTTGGCCAACAAAACTGTGTCTGGGAATGTATTTGGCCAATTTTCAATAAGACATTATATGTTTTCTTGTGTAAATAGAGAAAATGAAGTGGTGTCTTTTTTTTCCCATAAAAATTATGATTTATTCTACAACAACATTAAACTGCTGTTTCCTTTATGCAACAATCTCATTTTAAATTTTTTTATCAAGAAAACTGCTTGCCAATACAACACAGTTTGATAAAATACTGAGGTTTAGTTTTCTCTCCGAGTTCAAACCTCTCCTGCTTTTATGTGCAAGGGTTTGCAATCAAAATTAAACAGTAATGGAGAGCTTCCCATTTAAGCTTGCCATATTTGCCTATTCCAAAGCTAATTTCAATCCAGAGTGCCTATGAATTTTTGCTGTAAATGTCTGCAGTGAGACAGATAGACAGATCCATTAAAAAATAATCAGTAGTTGTACATTCATGTAGTAGCTTGAAATTTAATTTGAATTCAGGGAGCACTCCTGTGATGTCCACTTGGATGCCAGATTGCACTTAGGCACTAAATTAAATTTAAGTAAGTACACATTCAAATATGTAGTGAAAAAGTCATATGTTTTTGTAGGGTTCTTGGTGGAGAAGACTTCCAAGTGATATTTCACACCAACCATCTGATTATAAGCTTCAAGAAAACATCACTTATTTCAAGAGTAAGACTAATTATAATTTACAAATGAATAGCAATAATTAGTTGTATATGCTCAGAGTAAGAGTCACCACTGCATCCAGCTGAGATGACAGTCACATCTGTGCAAGAGCTGCTCCCTCTCTTACCAATTGCACACCCTTTATCTCACTGTATTCCTGTGTCTATGTCAAATATGATAGCTAACTACTTTGGAAGATCTGACAACATTTGGTATTCCACAGACTTGTAAAAAACACACTAACAGAGCTAAATCAAGGGCTCTGGTATTTACAGGTTTTCTTTTGAGAAAGATCCCTAACAGAAGGTAAACATACCTTTTCATATCTGCTTTATAAACAACAAAGTCCTCAAAACGTGGCAAAGAATTACTCTTTTCCGCATAGTATATGAATTTTGGTAAGTTTCTAGGAATACTATATTGTCTGCTCAGCTGCCTGAAATGTTTTAAGCAGAAATAAATAAATGTAGTTACCTTCTTTCTTAAGCTCTTCAATCTGCTCCTCTTTGATGTCAAGCTGCTCAGTTAGCCTGGATGCTGCATCCAGGGCAGTATTTGCCTCTTCTAAACTTTCCTAAATAGAGGGTAAGAAAGGGACAAAAAGAGAAGGAAGAGAGATCACCATCACAACGACGTTAATACAACACACATCAAACATAACACATGCAGAGACTTCAATCACTTGTTCTTCTGAATAACTGGATTGTAAACATCTTCAGAAAATGGATGGTCAGCAGAGGAATGGTACTTTGCTTGTTCAGTCAAGAACTAGCATTCAGTTTCCTAGGGTTCAATTTCATTATTTGACCCACCTGCAGTGATATAACTTTTTCTTCTAGGTTTTCTGCTTTTTTCTTCCATTCTGCACTCTGTTTTTGGTGTCTCTCCAGCTCTGCTGAATACAGAGCTTTTTCTTCTAGAGGGTTAAAAATACAAAATGAAACAAAAAAACCCTTAATTAAGAACATTCAACTCTTTTTGGGATATGCAATTTGCAAAACCTCAGCATTATCATATCTGGTGTTCATAAGGTAGAGGTGGAATCAGCATTTTATAAATGGGATATTGATCATCAGCTTTCACAGGGCCAGAATTGTTTTTATAAGAATTTTAAATGTCAAGAGATTCTGAAATTCAGGCTACCAAGAGGAAACCAGGGAACTACTGTTTCAAAAGAGCAAAATATGTTAACTATCCCAGATGGAAAGTGCTTGTTGCAATCTTTGCTATTTCTTGACAAACCTTACCCTGTTGAAACTGCTCTAGTACCATCTGCAGGTTGGCCAGTGACAGTGCATACTGCTTCACTTGGTCCTGGGAGATGGTCAGCTGCATCACAGTTTCATCTCTCTGCTTGGTAACCAGGTTTAACTGCTCTTGCAAAGATTCAACTTGCAGGCTAGCCTGATGACTTAATGAAAATAAAATACATTATTTAGGAAGGCAACAATAGAAGTTATCACAGAGAAAATTAAATCCCAGCAGAAACAGCTCCGCACGAATTTTTCAGCTCAACTTCTAAAATTGAAGGCATTTTTTCCCTGATCCCTCTTTAAAAAAAAATGAACAAAAAACTCACCAAAAAAACCCCAATCCAACAACAGATTTTAAGTAAGTCTGGCAATAAGATTTTGACAATCAAAAAAACCCCACACCCAAACAACTGCTTTTGTTTGAAATGCATTAGTAAAAGAAAAAAAGTATCTGTAGATGTTGCTCCATACTAACAACTGAACATCTCATTTAACTTTCCATCATGCAGAAATATTATGAACCTGATCCCCTCCTATGCCAGTCTTTTTAGAGAGTGGCATATCAGGTGGGAAATAGGCAGTATTTCTTAAAAGGTATTTGAAAAATTTATGAAGAATTAAGTAATATTGATTTCACACAACCATCTCCAACACTTCCACTTTTTCCACAATTTTTCACAATTAAGTCTGCTCAACTCAGAAATCTCTTTACTGAGAAAGTTAAGAGCAGAATCCATCTTTGATACTTAAAGAAAAAAAAAGACTGCAGCTGCATACATATTTTTTAATTAAAAAAACTTTTTCATTTCGACAACTGTAATAACATGAAAAAAGAATTCTTTTGCCTAAAGTAGCCAACATTTGTTTAAATAAAATAATAAAGCAGTAAAGATAAGCCTTGAGTAATTTAAGTATTTGGTGTTTCATTGTCCTGGCTGAAAATCATGTTTATGGCAAATAAATAAGAACACATGATTGGCTCTAGCCTCCCAGATTCTGCTACCCATGAGAGTTTTATTTTCTCAAGTGCTTAGAATGTTGTGGAATGGCAATTCAGCAAAACAGAGCCACCAGTCTACTTAACTAGGATATTTAAAAGGCTACCTGGCATTTTCCACTGCAGTAGATGAGGACACGAGTTTTTCCTCCAAAATCAAAACCTTCTTTCTTAGCTTGACCTCTCTGTCTTCTGCAGCCAAAGCTTCTCTCGTGTAGGAATCTTCCATTTCCAAAAGGTGATTCCGTAACCTCTCCAGCTCCTGATTCAGGCGCTGCTCTTTCTCGTGCAGATGCTGCACCTGTGTACAACACACCTTAAGTTGCTTGTACTATCACTTTCCATAAAAACAATGTAAGCAAACAGAACACATGTCCATTGAAGCACATTGCATGTGTATCGATTTTAACTAGTGACTTTTAACTAGTGACTGCTATTAAAAATAGTGCAGAAAATACCACAGATGGAATTTCTTACTCTTTATTTCTTGCAACTGTAAATTATTTAGTGGCATACCTCACTCTGCAGGGCACTGCTCTCCATTTGCTTCTGTTTGAGTGCTACCATGACTTGGTCTCTCTCTTGCTGAAAAGTAACAGCCTTCTCCTGCATTGACTTAACTTCATTTAACAGCTGATTCAATTCTCCTGTCTTGCCCTGTTGAAGACACAAACAAACATTTCAAACACGGCCAACAGTTTTACCAAAAGAGATACCATCTTTTCTCTGAAGAGTGTAAAGATGCTACTGATCTAACAAGGAAAAGGGCAGGACATCTATGGCCTTACAACACAGAAAAACATTCAGGAAAAATATTATTTTGAGGTTATTTCATTCACATGTTACATGACAAAGTAAAACTTGTTGCAAGAAGACACTATACAGGGCATTGCCTTAACTGACTGCTGTGAACAGATACCAGCTCTCTTAAATGAGGGACATATATTATGTACAAAGTGTCTCAGACATCTGATACTTGAAAATTTCACTCTTCCCCCAGTGTTTGGAATCTGTTCTCTGTAATACCCATTTCTCAGGCCATGCACAAGTAAAGCATCAGCCTGGGTAAGTCAGCTTGTCTGAACTTAAAAACACTAAACACACAAAGAAATTTTTAAAAACAAACCATAAGGTGACCTCACTTCAAAGATTAGCCTTCAATGAATCACAGCAAAGTCCATCACATTTTCAGGTGTCAACTTTCCATGAATAAAAAAATTTCCTACAACTTTACACTAGCATATAAAGAAGTGTGACTGTGTCAGTTACAAAATTCACACGTACATGTGAATGAATTTCAGTTATTTGAAACCTTCCAGCCTGCTCCTTCATTTGGTTTCATATGTTGCTTTCAAAGAAGTTATTTTTATTGAGTATGTTGGACAGAAGTAAACCAATCTTTGGTTTTATCACTAACACTTAAGCGCTTCAATTATTAGCTTTTATTAATCAAGTTAAATATAGTAAAATTCTTCTTGCAGTAGAACCATAAACCTTCAGGTAAATCTTCTTTTTATGTCATGCTATCTTTTGACACATGCAGACACACAAAATTGCTTGACTATTACTTTTCCTGGTTCTGCATGGCAAACACAAAGTGTGTAACAGGAACTTCTCCGATTTGTGCAATAAAAATGTGCAGACAAATGTTCCATGCTTGTGAAACCAGAAGCCTTTTCACCAGAGATTGGAAGGGTGCAGGCAATGACAGGCAACACAAAGAACCCAGCCAGACACTGCACATTTTCATGAGTTAGAATAAAAAACCCCAAAATAGTAACACTGTCAATTTGTAAAATATTAGTGTATTTTATACGGGCAAGACTGTTGAACATAAGAAGTCTCAAAGCTATTTTTCACAATTTAACTGCACTTTTGAGACAATAAACCTTTTCATCACAATTTTACAGTATTTCCTTAGAAGCCTCTGCTATGAGCAAATGGAGCTAAACATCTGTCCTAAGTCAAACTTCTTCAAAAAAAAAAATCCTAGTTTTTCACATGTATTATGGCAAAGTTGAGACTTTCAAATTATAAATTTAAAAAAGACACACACTGTTAAATGTAATTAATATTTTGGTTTTCCAAATACTTTACACTGCAGATATAGCATAGCTATAGCTATGTTTGAAAATGCTTCAGAGATAGATGTGAGGGTGGTGAGACACCACAACAGCCCCACAACAGGGACTTTGAGCAACCTGGTCTAGTGGGAGGTGTCCCTGTCCATGGCAGGGGGATTGGAACAAGATTATCTTTAAACTCCCTTCCAACTCAACGCATTCTATGACTCTATGCGTTTTTTCTTATACTTACAGTGCAGGAGAAAAATTAATGCCAAGTTACTTAGAAAGAGTTTGTATAAATACCACTCTCTGGCAGTGGGTAATGCTCATAACCTTGTAAAATGAAATGGGGTTGCCAAGGACAACAGGGAGAATAAGCACAGTATGCATCGAGTCATAGAACTGTAGGACAAATGGCAACCAGATCCAAAGAGACCTGGGCAGTACAGAGGAAAGAAAAAATTATCTGTTTAGGATTAATTACCAGAAAAAACTGCCCACTAGGCCACACTCACTTTCAGTGCCTAAGAGCAAACCAAAAATATCTGCACCCTGGAGTTCTGCTGTCAAGTGTTTGTCAAAAATACAGGAAAACTGTATTTGCACTGTACTTAACACCTATTTCTCAAAGAGAAGTGCCAATTCATACATGACTTCATTAACTCCAGCAGCAGTTCATACAACATGGTGTAGCAATGATGCCATTTAATTTCTTGCTCTTTTTAAAAAGATTCTTCTTCAAATTACAGACATGGTAATTAATAAGCCACTGCAACTTTTCTCTGAATACAAACTTTTTTCAAAGTATCAATTTTTCCATATGTCAAATTGTTGAGAAGAAACTACTAAATCAGTGTGTCCAATTTTTTTTTCTTTTTTAAATGGAGTCTCCCCATTCATCTCACTGAGATGTTGTAAAGCAATCCCACTGGAATAACAAACACTTGAGGAAAATACATTGGGAAATTAGTTGTGCTGGCTAGCTCTGCAGAAGTTTGAGCATCATAAATTCAGTAAAAAACACACTTCATGAACGGGGCCAAAGTAAAATATTAAACAGCTGTTCAGTAAATAAGCAATTTCCAAATAAATGAAAAACATAGTTTATGGTTGCACAATTAACAGATAACATTGTAAACCACTCACCTGCTGACTTTTATATTTTTTAATTTTGCAGAGGGAGGATTTTTGGTGAATGTAATGCAGTAAGGACATATTTCAGGCAAACACTTGAGGGCTACGTGTACACAAAAACACATTACCATATGACTAATTTTAAAAGATAGTCATAAATATGAATGGACATACCTGTTCCTTCTCTTTCAACAGCTTCTCAAAAGCAAGAGCTTTTTCCTTCATTGAGTGAGACTCAAACTCTTTCTCTTTCAGCATCATTGAAAATTGCATATTAGTTTCCTGAAGTGCACGGAATTCTGTTTCTTTTTCCCTACACCTTGCAACTATGTTTTCATTTTCTTCTTTCAGTTTTCGAATATCCATTTCTAAAATTAAATTTCTTTCTTTTAGATTAGTCACGGCTTGCTTCAAAAGCTCATTTTCATTTTCTTTGTTACTAAGATTTTCACTCACAGAAAGCAACTGATCACTTTTAGATTTAATTAATATGTCTTTTTCCCTAAGTGATTTCTGTAAGACATCATGTTTTTCTTTGATCTGCCTCATCTCTGACTCAGTCCCTTCTTGACTCTTTCTTTCAATCTCTGATGCTGTAGCAACAGAATCAGATAATCGCTGATTGTTTTCCTGGAGAGTCCTAATAGTTGACTCTTTTTCTTGCAACTTTTTCTTCAGTTGTTCCAACTCATTTTGAAGGAGTTTACACTCATCACTGAGTACTTCAGGAGGACTGTGTTGAACACTTGAAAGCTGTGAAATGGTGGAAGCTGCTGCCAGAGATGGTGTTACCAAATCAAGTTTACTCAGGAGAAGATCCTTGGTGTTATAAAGCTGTCCTATGCTGTGCTGAACTTGTGCTAATTCCTGACTAAAACTTTTCAGCTTTTTCTCATTCTGTTCATAACTCTGAATCAAGCCATTATAATCTACCTGCAGCTTTGAAGTACTATCACTTTCAACTGAAATTTGTGCTTGAAGCTTGTGTAACTCTTCTTGGAGATGAGCTGACTCATGTTGCATGTTCTGAACTGTGGTTATTACTTGTTGTTTCCACTCTTCCATTTTCTTTACTTGCTGTTTTAGTTTATCACGTTCTTGTAGAAGTTCCTCAAACTGGTTACTGTTGACACCTCCTGACCCGTTATCAGCACCTGTGCTGGATGTCTGCAAGACAGTCAATAAGGTTTGACATTTTTGACTTAGAGCATCTATTTCGATATCTTTTTCTCGAATGATACGGGATAAATTCTGAATAGTTTCTCTAGACATGTCTTGACTGCTGTTTTCAGATCTGTTAGATAACTTTTGATTCTCCTCTTGCAACCTCACCAAAGCTGCTTCTTTAGCAGCAACCATGTCCATGATGTTACGATACTCTGTTTTTAACTGACTGTTTTCTCTTGTCTTTTCACTTAGAACTGCTAATACTTGTTCTCTTTCCCTAACATAAGCTTGGAGCTGCTGCTGAAGACCAAGAACATCCTGCCTATAGGAAGCTGAGGAAACTCTAGCATTGAGAGCCTGTATTTCTAAATCCTTCTCTTGAATGATCCGAGTAAGTTTCCCAACTTCATCCTTAGACAACTGATCAATCTGCTGACTTAGAGAAACATTCTTTTCATTTAGAAGCTTAATCTCCATCTCCCTTTCTTTGATACCTTTTACCAGCCTTTCAATTTCAGCTTTAGATAAGTCATGTTTTTCATTTCCATTTTCTCCATTAAGAGTCTGAACTTTGGTTTCCTGAAAAAGATCAGAAGAATCAGTCTGAATAATCTGTCTCTCTTTGTGCAACTGAGTTTTAATTTGTTCAATTGTTTTCTGCAAATTTTTAATTTCCTCATCTTTCTCTAAAAAGAGTCTTTCATGTGTGACATTCATTTGCTCACACTGAAATCTGGACTCATCTATTTCTTTTCGCTGCTCCTGCAATGACTGCTGAAGTTTCACTGTTGCTTGATTCTGATCTTCTATCGTTTTTTTGTGAACTTCTATTTCTTCTTCAAGATTATTCCTTATCATTTTTAACTGTGTTACCTCACTTTCCAGTTCAATAATAATATCTAAAGTTTTAGGCTCAACCACAGGCGTGGATCTACTTTGCTGGTCCTTGAGACGTTCAATTTCTTCTTTCAAATGATTATTTTCTTCCTTCATGACTGCAAGACTTCTGTCTTTTTCCTCCAAGTTCTGTTTGAAGACATCCTGCTTTTTTGAAACTTTCATATACTCCTCAAGTTCCTGCTTCACCTGTAAGGCTTCATTTTTGTATTTTTCAATAAATACCTCTTTCTCTTTTAAGAGATCTGTCAACTGCTTTTGTCCTCCTAAGCTAGTAGTCAACATCTCTTTTGTTTCCTGATGGTCAGCTTCCATCTGCTCAATGCTACTCTGAAGTTCAGCAATCTTGAAGTCTTTCTCTTGATGGAGCTTAACCAGGCGCTCGTGTTCCAGCTGCAGTGCAGTGGTATCCATACTGCGGGCGTTTGATAACTCCTCAATAGTTTGCTTATACTTATGTGCTTGTTCCAAAAGCCTCTTCTCTGCCTGGTTTAATTCGCTCTCTAACTGTCTTTTTTCCATTTTCAAAGCCTCCACAACAGTGTCTTTTTCCAAGTAAACTTTATTTTTCTCAGAAATGGTATCACTTAACTCCTGTTTTAGTTCTTCAATGGCTGCTATGAGCTTTCCATTTTCTGTTCTGAGATCAGACAGAGACTTCTCTAAGTGTTCATTTGCTTGTTTATTTTCTGAAATGTCATTCTGTAATTTTGCAATTTCTACTTCTTTTTCTTTCAGAATCAGACCTTGACAAGCATAGTTAGATTCCTCATTACTTTTTTCTGTTAACTTGCTCAAGGATACATGAAGTTCCTCCTCTCTTTCTTTTAGTCTCTGCTGCAACTCTCCAATTTCTTTTTTACTATGTGAATTATAGTCTTGGGCTTTCCTTAGTTGTTCCTGAAGATTTTTAATATTATCTTGTAGCTGCTGCTTAGTTATATGCAAATCATTAAGCGCATACGAACATTGGCTTAGTTTTTCTTTCTGACTATCTAACTCTTTAATAATTTTCATCTTCTCAATTTCTAATTCTGATACTTTCTTTCTTTCAGAATCAACATCAAATTTCAGCTGTTTGATGATACTATCAGTTTCTGTGTGTTGTTTTGAGAGCTGCTCTTTCAGTGTAATCATATGCTGAAATGAACATAAAGAAAAGAATTAATTAGAACAGGAGAACTAGATGAACTATGCATTTCATTTTCATCCTCTAAACAATAAAAAAAAAATCGAGAAGAAACAAAAATGTTTCTTAGTTGCCAACATAAGTCAGCAAGTAGTATCAACTAGTCAATGCTCAGTTAATTAAAACCAAGTATCAAATACAGATAGATTACACTTCACAAAAAAAAAATCTCCCCTAAAAGAACTCTAACTACTTGATCAAAGAAAATAAAAAAAAGACTACCTGAACTGCCAGAATTTGTCAAGACAGTTCAAATGCAGCAAACACTCAGTGCTTAAAAAAAGGGCGGCACTACACTTAAAATAGCTGTATATTCAATTTTCAACTTCTTGTTTGAGCTTATTTTTAAACAAGACTTGCTTGGATTCATTTCACAGGAAGAACTTTAAGTGTTCAATTCCATGTAGTAAACCAATCTTGAAAACAGATGGCTTGCAACTCTTAAGTTTACAGGTCAAATATATCGGAACCATAACAAGAAAGTATAATTTAATTCTGATTTCATACAATTGGTGACCTTTTTAACTCCACAAATGCTTGTATTATAAAGAACTTGCAATTAAGTAACTTAAATATTCAACATAATTAAAAATTATGAAAGGAAGAACGTTTAAAAAAAAATCATTCATGTAATTCAGACAGATCAGAATATTAGCAGGTTAAATTCCATCAGAAATCTTGCAATGAAAAATCAGGTACTATTTAACTGGACTTTGTAAAGTAACATCTGTTATAGATAGCTGACATGCTGTATTATTTCTTTGTCCATAACAAGGGGGTTCCTTGCACTTCAGAATTTCACACTGAGATGACAGATATGGAGAAACACTGATCCCAATATTTTTTTAAGCCTCAGAGGATAACTTTTATTTCCCTGCTATCTATGTTCAAAGATCAACTTAAAAGATAAACTCACATAAATAAATGTTAAACATTTATTTAGCAGTTTAATAATTAGTTGCATTATTTATTACCTGAGTAGCTTCTTGATTCTGCTTATCTAGTTCTTCCAACTCCGCTATTAATGTTTCTCTTTCAGCAATGCTTTCATCTAATTCATGTTCTTTCCTTTCCAAATCTTGTCTTAACTGATTTAATTCTGAATTCTGATCCTCTGTATTCGGAGAAAGAATATTCTCATGTTTATGTTGTGCACTCGTCAGTTCCTTCTCAAGTCCCTCAAGACAAAAAAAAAATTATAAATATTAGACTTTATCTTGGTGAAATTTATGAACTGTTTTGATTTGAGATTGTTTCCTTTCCCCTCCTCAACTAAAAGCAAAGCATGCATTTTCATGTCAGAATTTGTAAGCCTATATGAATACTAGCCCAGTTAAAAATTCTTCATTGTGAATTATTTGTCTCTACCATTCACACATACACACTTATTTCCTCATCACTTCGTTTAGGAGTGCAGTTTATAAACTTCTGCACAAAAAGCCATGGTACGGTAAGAAATTATATCCACCTCTGAGATATGGACTGACAGCTGGGATAAACTAACATATCTGCATGAGACACTCTAAATGTGGAATGCTGCATGGGGAGACAGGAAGTTTTAATCAAGGGCACCTGAATAACATCATTATGAAAAATGCTATGGGAACCCTTGAATGCATGCAAAAAAACCACAGAAGACCTCAGTCGAAAGATACTTTGGATACAAAGCAAACTAAACCAAATCTCTCAAGTCTGAGACTTTATAAAGGACCAAGTCAACCATGACAAAAATTAAAAGTGTGTTCCAGAGAAACTGCGTGTTCCACTGCTAAACTTCCATCAGCAAGATGGAATGTAGTATTATTACACTACTACATAGAAGAAGAGAGATATTTTACAACTGATAAGTGTCAAAACTGAAACATCCTAAAGCAGAAGTAAAAAATGACACATTTTACAGAATGTACTATTAATACTTTAAAAATATATGTTACAGCTGTCTAAATAACAACGAGATACGTGGAACTCCACTAGTTTTCCTTAACAGAATACACTGTGGAGTTTCATAAATCAAAATGTATTGTTTCCATCAATTCCATGTGCAATTATAGAATTAAACAATTATTTCCTTTTACATTACAATGTTATTTATGTAGAAGTATGAATGCTCAAAAAACTCCCATATGGTGCCAAAATACGTGTTTTCTATCAGTTACTACTGTTAGGAACTTTTCTGTTGGCTTAATTTAGAAATTGCTTTACCTGATTTAAACTGGAAAGTCTTGCTATTTCGTTTTCCGCTTCTATAAAAGAAAATGAAATAAAATACATAATTTTACTACTTTTCAAACTATGATAAAACCAAATCATTCTCCCACCTTGCCCCTACAGAACTCTGCTGCTCAGAAGAGAATAGTTTCACAGCATTTTGTGATGACAAGCACAATGCTGTCAAACATACCATCAGTCACCACTGCAAAGCAGCATGTTACTTTTACAACTGATTCCCCATTAGGAGGACTTTGGTACTGCAGCTTATCAGTTATGCAATATTAAAGTATTTTCTACCTACATATATATTTCTTGAACTGGCACGTGACAGTGTTTCCTTAAGGAGAAGATATTAGCAACCGAGTGCCTTTATACACACAAAAGAAGTACTTTCAGGATTTAAATGAACAACTGCTATTGAGGTTTACTTACTTTTAAAGAAAAAAACCCCTACCAAACCATTGGCAGACATGATTACTTACCCTATCAGAAACCCCTGTGATAATCATGCTAGCCCTAATTACATCTCCTGCTTAGCCTTACTTCAATGGATAATGCTTTTCTAAAGCAGCAACATTTAAAAGGTACATATCCTCATATTCTATTCCAAATTTATAAAATATTGAGTTTTAAAAGTGAAAGCCTGTGAAAATAGACTAAAAATAAAAAACCTTAATAAAAAATCATAGTCTTAGTACCTGATAATGCTTGCTGTAGTCTGACAACATCTTGTGGTAATGATGTCTTTGACTGGAGCTTCTCCTGTTTGTTCAGGAGAGCATCTTGCTCTGCCACAGATCTTTGAAGCACACTAAACTCATATTTAAGCTTTTCATAATCTTGTGCTAGTTGAATTTTTTCTAGCTTTGCCAATTCTTGCTCTTTCAGAAGATTTTTGTTTTCTGCTTTGGCAGAAGACAATTTGTGATTTAACTCTCTTATTTCATCCTCAACCTGCAACTCTGCCGCTTTTCCTCCTTGTAGACTCTGAGCATTTTTTTTCTGTTCAGTAATTTTAGAGTCATCCATGGCATCAGTGCTCACACCATCTAAAAGGCAAAAGATATTGTTTGCAATATTAACCAAAACCATCACTCTAGATCTTCTACTTAAGTCTCTTCTTCCACCTTTTCTCCTGACAGAGGGAAATAGCCTAAAACGAAGACACGATCATCATCAACAGAAAGCTTACTTAAACAGGTTTAGCATTTGGGGCTGTGCTATACATGTTACAGGTTTGTTAAGTAGCTTCTTGAATACTTAGATATACCTGGCTCAAAATAATTTTAAAAGGTAAGGGTTGCAAGACATATTTTGTTTGCAATTTAACTAGAATATACTTGATCCCCACCTCTCTTGGTGAGGAGATGATAGAAGGTAATTTATCAGGGCTTGGAATCCCTCAATTTTCTAAGAACAATTTATCAAATGCCACCTAATTCAAATTGATGCAAAATCTATTTATAATTTAATTAATTAAATTTCAAAGGTTTGCCAAATGATTGCTATAGAGAAAAATTCGCTACAAATAATTTGCTAAATGATGCACAAAATTTTTCCACCTGAAGAAAAACATTTTTCAGAAATAAGGTTTTTACAGATACATCATACTATCATGACATCCATATTTTTGTACAATCCTCTGTAATTTCCAAGTCAGAACATACAAAAAGGCATCATCAAGAGTGAACAGAAAAAAAATTAAATGAAAGCACACTGCTTGTGAATTCACTTCACTTGCCCCTGCCCCAGTCCCTATTATGTTGTCAGACAGAATAAACTAAACAAAAATATAAAATATTGTACTTCTTCAAAAGCGAGCAGTATTTATTTTGCAGATAACTGGTAATGCAATAAAAAAAGGATTTCTGCCTTTGACTTCATTAAATTAGGCCTGCTGGTGTATGTACGTGGAGTAAAAACAATTACATCTTAATAGGCATCTGATTTTAAGAAAAAATTCCTTATCAGTACTACCTTAGAAGTAAAGGGGCTGTGAGAATACTTCTCTTTGTACCAAGAAGGGAATGGATCTCTCATTCCAGGAGAGTACATACTCTTTAAGAAGTCCAAGTTTTAACAGATAACAAAGTAGAGGTTTACAAGCAAATCTTATATATTTGTGCAAAGAAGTCCCTAGAGGAAACCTACCTGACAAGGGTATTTTTAGGGAATGTGAAATACCTACAAGACAACAAAAAGTTCTCTGTGGGAACTAATGAGCTTCTCCTACATTGTAGTCCCACCACAGACTGGTCCTTACAGCAATCACAGTTTGGTTTGCGCTGGAAGGGACTTTAAAGATCATCCAGTTTCAACACCTGTGTCATGGGCAGGGTTGCACCCACTAGATCAGGTTGCTCAGGGCCCTATTCAACCTGGCCTTGAGCACTTCCAGAGATGAGGCATCCTCAACTTCTCTGGGCAACCTGTTCCAGTGCCTCACTACCCAATCCTTGAGCTTTCCGAAGTAACCCAATTGGCACAGAGTACTTCTCACAAAAGTTATGTGCTGATATTTTCTTATCTTCAATTCTATATGTCTCATCCACACCTATATTCAGTGTAAGTTGAAAAAAAACCTAGAAAGTGTATAATTTAGAGCACAATGACTGATATGTATATCAGATTGATATATGCCAGAGATGAAACGCTATCATTTCAATGTTCAAGCCAACCAGAGTGAATATAAGACACAGGACAGGACACAAATATCTTAAACAGAAAGCTGAAATGAAATTGAAATTTGAATTCCTACACATCATGTATTTGGTATCTACTACACTGCTACGTGCATATTCAATGCATAACCACAATTCACTCTACATGAAATGAAGAAGAAAGCATGTGGTAACAAAGACCTTGCTGCAATCGGTTCTCAAGCTCTTCAATTCGCTCTTCATATTCACTCAGTTCTTCTCTGTGTCGACGACTTATCTCTACTAACTTCTGTCTGTGTGCATCCTGCAATACTGACAGTTCATGCTGATGTTCATCTATTTCTTGACTTAAATTCTGTTTGAGCTCCTAAAAAATATCATTAGAGAAACAAAATGGCAAAATATAGGACAGCATCTTATGAAAAAACAATGTAATAAAAAGTAAGATGTTTTCCCCAGTCAAATTAAAGGATTTATTAAAAGAACCTCTCACAGGACACATCAAGTTTCTTGATTTTTGTTGATCAGGATTTTTTAAACGTTTAATGAAATTCCTTTAAAAATTATGTTTTTACAAATAGTATGCTCTACACAACAGCAAATATTAAACCAATGTAGAGAGATCACAGGTGTTACAAAGGAAGTGGATACACTAGGACATATTTCCAGTAACTTTCAGGGATGACAGCAAATTCGTATTTTGCATCTTCAATGAAAAAAAGGCAAGATGTTTCTAAGAAAGGAGAAATTATTTTCTGTTTCAGTTTCATAACTCACCAACAGCTTCACAAAGTGATTTGCCCTCATAAATACTAATGTAATTTTGTAAAGCTTACATACTGTATTAAATCATACAAATACCCTTTCTCAGAGTAACTGTTTTTAAATATTGTACTGCTGACTGCAATACTGCTGTGCTATTACATGCCCACATGCATTTTTAATCATGTAAGTGCTAGTGGTAGTTAAAATATTTACAAGTCATGTGACCATATGCAAAACCACGAAGAATAAAGGCTTAAGAAAAGATGAGTTTGTCATCTTACCTTAACAATATTCTGCAGTTTGCATATTTCACTTTGTTCAGCATCATCTGTGCCTTGCACTTTTGAGGACTGAAAAAAGAAAAACAACATATCCATATGAAAATTATGATAAATATGTGTATTTTTCATGTAAGTGCTTCCTCTATTGATACTCAAAAGTAGAAAACAATCAAGCTAACATGAAGCAAAACCAAAATCCACAGTAATTTTGATTTAAAAAAAAAAACATTATAATGGAAACATTTTAATTTTTCATGGATTTTTATTATTACATGCATATGTGTAAAAGTTTGGAGTGTGAGGTATTATTGCATGTAATAAGGCAACAGGGTTGCTTAATTTTGAGTATTTCCACATGGGAAAAGCATACCTCTGAAATCAGGCTATACCTTGAAAAATGGTGATCCACATCACCAACAGCTTGAAAGATTATACTCTTTCTTGTCTCAACAGACCATAAATTATAACTGACATATCAAGGACTGAGAGAAGAGCAAGTAAAACCAGTATGCAAGTATCCAACTATTACTTTGAACAGTACTGTGCTATCAATATAACATCAATACTAGAGCCAGGAAGAAGTAAAATATTTTTTTGAAAGGTTGCACAAAAATGAAACCCTGAAGCAGCATTCTAAGCAAATGGTCATAAACCCCTTTACCTAACTTGACAAATTATGCATAAAAGCACCACAAAAAAGCATATGGAAGTCAGTCACTGGATGTGTCCCCAGTCACGTGTCAGCAAGAGGTTTCAGCTTTTCCATTGAAATATATTGCTTCTAGAAATTTTTCAGTATGAACTCTTAAAACATCCACTCCAAAACCACCAAATGCAATGGAAATGATAATTTGGAAGGGAGAGGGAAGGGTAAAGTAGAGGCAAAACCACTCACCACTGCAATCTGCTTCCAGTGGTCAACCTCAGATTCGAGCCTCAAAACTTCATTGGACAATCTGTTTATTTCTTGTTGTGACCAGATTATATCTCCAAAATCCATGTCATCTCCTTCAAAACCTGAGGAATGTCTGACCCCTGGAACATAGGAAGCTGAAGCAGTGGCTGGTGGCAGAACACCAGCTCCTAACTGTGCAGTCTGAGCAGCTGTCTGTACTTTCTGCAGTTGTTCCTGTAGCGCATTCTGTCTGGCTTTTAGATGGCTGATTTCCACCTGAATATACAAAATAAAATGCATTGTTTGAATAAGAAGAATATCAAAATACAGTTTACTTTACTCTTTGTGGTGTTATGAAATATGAACCAAACAACTCCCCCCCAGCACAAATTACTGATCCCTTTCACCAAAAAAAACCCAAAAAACAAACCAAAACCAAAATGCTCTCATAGCAGAGAAATGCAGTCTTAGCTCATGTGTTATAAAGGACATGTATTTTTTTTTAGCAGTCAAGGTACACAAGTACTATAACAAGATTCAGGCTAACAGGTTATAAAAAAATTTAAATATATAAAGAGGGTATTCAGACATGAAAGTCAGGCAATACATGATGCCTCCCCAGTTATTTTTATTACATTTTACTTCTTTTAACAACTCAGTGTATTGAAAATCTACATATTTGCAAGAGAGTGAAATTAGCTGCACGCAATTTTCTCATAAAACCTCTGTTATTGTATTTAAGAAGCAGAATTCTGCTTCCTCGAGCTCTCACATGCATTTATGAATAAAGTAGAAATAAAACTACATTTGTGTAACTCTAGGCATACTGGCAACTTTCTTCATTTAAAAGGCTATGAAATCTCATGTTACACAGTAGGTTGTAAAGCTGGTGTTTCCATCATAGAGGGGCATTTTACAAATTTGGAAAGCTAGCTCTGTTCCCTTTAATTGTGTACGTTAAGATAAATAACGATATCTACAGACAAAATAACTGCTTCAAATAAGAATTTGCTCCTGTTGTCTTCCTTAAAGGAAACTGAATCAGAAATACAAAGCAGTTGAGTGTCATTTCTCACAGCGATCCCAGAAACAACAGAAATTCTGACAGCTGCACGACATTCCCAGAGTTTTCCCATCTCAGCTATCCCCCGACAGCTCTGCTTACATTACATGACACAATGAAATATATGTCTTAGTTGACATTAACAAAACAAGAAATTATAGGTGTGACCAGTATTTCTACTGGAAGAGAACAGATACTGTAACAAAGAACTTAAACACCACAACAGATAAATATTGGACATACATGAGATATTTTACTCTGTATCCTACCTCTTTCTGCTGAAGCTGATTGCGGTACTCTATAGATAACTGCTTTATTTGCAACTCTGCTGCTTCGTGCTTTTCTTCTAAGTCACTACAGACTTTTTTCAGCCTATCATTCTAGCAAAAATAAGAAATTAACGTTGGTTAACTCGGCACAGTTCTTAAAGAATCAGAAAAGCACAAGGGTAATGAACAGTAAAGAAATAAATTAAATTGTACAGATTTCTCGTGTTATTTCATTCAAAAAACAAAGTAACAGCAATGTCCAAGTGTGGGCCCAAAAATCAGGTTCACGTCCAAGCTTTCTGTTTTTATATGGCATGGACTCTGGCTCACTTTCAGATAAAAGTTTTGTGATGACCAGAGGTAAATGCCAAGAATAAAAAAAAAAATAAAAGAAAATCAGGCCTGAATTACATCTTAAAGATTCGCAGGTGGAATTTAAGAATGGCCATAACGCACAAATTGGAGCTAATATTCAGTGTTATCTCTCCAACAGCAGCTGGCAAGAAACTAGAAAGAGCAGGAACAGTTATGTACCCAAAATACTACATTAACTTCACAGTGCTCTTGAGGACTGAAGACATAAAAGAAAGTTATTGGTTTAGAGTCATAAATAAAGCCACAAGGTCAAGTCCTGTAAGTGCAGAAAGCCATTTTCCACAAGGGCACATGGGATTTGTAAACAGTTTTGGAAGTCCAGGAGCAGCCAGAGCTACGTCAGAATGACCACAGGGTAGGGCAACCCAGAGAGAGAACATCACCAGGGAACACACCCACCCTGTGCCTGAAGCTGCTGGTACAGTCAGGGATGCAGCAAAAGGCAAAAACTTGCACCACATGCATAATCCAATAACACAATGTATCTCCCTGACTGATGGCAGTTTGTCACAAAAAGTCACATTCTAATATCACAATCACCCTTGTTTCTAGATTTACCCAGGGACAAGCAATTTCAGTGCAATATTTCACCTTTATACAAAATAAATGTTATGTACTGCTTTTAATTACAATAGTGTTCCAAAGTTTCTTACTTCAAACTTTTGTGCTGCATTAATACTTTCTATTTCTCTGAGTCTAGAATTGGACACGTAGAGTTCCGTTGCTGCATCTGAAAGAAAGTGAAAATTTTCATTTTTATTAAAATCCTTTTAATCTGTTAAGTAGACAGCAGTTAAGAACAGCTATTAATACATATCTTACTTTATACTGCTTTAGGAAATTAGGAAATTAAAAAAAGGAAAGTAAGGAACTATTTAAAAAATGTTCTTTGGGCCACAAAGTACTTTAAAGTCTCTACAGATGAGTACTTGGATGCCACCAGATTTTTTACACCCTCAAGTCTAGCAATCAATCTATTACTCCGAAATTTTTAGGACACCAAAGTTGTTCTCAGCAGTATTTAGCAGTGAAGTACACCTGGAAGTAACTACTGAGCATCAGTACATCTCTTTGCACAAACTCATGCACAAATATGTGAACTGAAATCACAATTTATTTTTTATGAAAGCAAAACAAACACACCAGGTGACTGCATAGTTCAGGAGCCTAAGTTTCCAAACTAAACTAACATGGACTTTGAAATTTAAAACAATTCTAAGCAAGTCTTTCAGAAAAGAGAAAAAAAAAGATAATTTCACACTTATAAGAATAAATTTCTCTCTTCTGAGCGTTTTACCTGTATTACCAAAAAACCCATCCATATGAGACATGTAGCATCAGCTTGCCAACGAGATTTATACAATACACACTTTCACAGTACACTTTCATAATGCTTCATAGATGAGAGGTTGCAAACGAAGTAGAATTGCTTAATCACATATTTAAGAGGACTATTCAGCTGTTCTTTGTGGTTGCTGTTCTTACCATCAATTTGAGAAAGCTAGTTTTTAAAATAATTTATAGTTACAAGAAGGTAAACAATACTAGGGGAATTAACCTACTGATATTTATTACATTATAGAACTGCTTAAGAGAAAAAAAGTATTAAAAATTTGTAACAAAATATGTTATTAAAAATACAAAGAAAATAATATATTCTAGGTTAGATTTACTATTGCTTTACTGAATATCTTACACTGATGTCTTGGCTTTTTTGTTCTTTCTGTTTTAAACATAAATTGTTCTAGTCTCTAATCCCTATAAAACAAGGGCCATGTTCTCCTATTTGGCTGTAGGAGAGTTGTAGAACCTGACAGGTTTGTCTGGGCCCAACTGAAATATAAACAAAACCACCAGAAACACTGGACCCTTGCCTGAGTGACACGTCAGACTTAGATCACACCAGTGGCAAAACAACCTCTGTACTGCTACAACGCGGCAGTTTCATGAAACCAGTCAAAAAGCAGCTAATCAGCGGGGGGGGGGTTAGATAAACTAAGCAAGCAGAATGGAAGAAGAGTGTTTGTTTGTTTGTTTGTGTGCTTTCATTACGGATCAACACAACACTTCACGCAATTAGAAACTTCCGAATAATAAGCCTAGAACAGGTTCACTTATGCTATTACAGCCAGGGAATATGTTTGTTTATTCTCCATATCCTGAGGTCACAGGGGCAGAATAAAAACGGAAACAAAAGCAGCAAAGCCGGCAGCCCTCCTGAAAGGCACCAAGCAAGGAGCAGCTCCTCCCGGCCGGCGGGTCCCAGAGGAGCCCGGCAGCCGGAGGAAAGGCTCCCTGGCGGAACCAGGCCCACCCCGCAGCTCCAAGCCCCCCTTACCGCCCACTTCCTCGGCGCCCTCCAGCAGGATGTCCTTGGTGAAGCTGGAGATCTGCCCGGTGAGCGAGGACAGGCTGTCGCCCACCTGCCCCAGGGACTGGCCCAGCCCCGAGCCCAGGCCGCCCAGCCACGACGCCATCGCTGCTCCGAGCGCTCGCGGCCTCGGTTGGCCCCGCCGGCCGGGCCCTGCGGCCGCTTCCCGCGGGCCGAGGGGCGCCGCTTCGCCTCCCTTCTCCTCGCTGGGGAGAAGTCGCGGCTCTTGTTGCGGGCTCAGCACACCGAGATCGGCGACTCCTCCGCCGGCGCCGCGCGCATCCTCCCGACTCCCTCGCCTCAGCGGCTCCTCCCGGCACAGCTCCGCTTGTCCCGCTCGGGCTTGTCTCGGCTCGGCTTCGTCCCGTCCCGTCCCGTCCCGTCCCGTCGCGGCTCAGCGGCTCCTTGCCGGCGGCTCCGCCGCTGCCACCTCAACGCGCCGCATGACAACCCCTCCTAAAACACCATTAGAGAGCGGACGGTCGGGCTAGAGCGCCGCCGCGGGGCGGATTTATGGCGTAAGCGCGCGGCGGAGGATGCCGGGGACAGTGGCTGGCGGCCTGTCGCGATTAACGAGATTAGTGACAGCCCGTAATAACGCGAACCCGCCCCTCGGGACAGACTTGGGCCCTATGCCAATAACAAATCAGTGTCCGAGTCTGAAGGATGTCCTTCGGACTTTTAAAATACTTAAGGATGATAAAAATATCTTTTACTGTGGTTAATTTTACAATTAAGTACCAAGTACGGTAAGTAGACAATAAAGTAGCACACAGGGCTTTTTGTCCCACTCTTTTTAATTACTGCTCTTGAAAAATTAGAAATGGACTATTTAGCATCACAACTAATTTTTTTAGCCGACTTCATCCACTTTTGATATGGGTGCACAGAAACAATCCAGTGTACGCTGTGGATTAACTAAGCTACAAAAACAGGGCATTTGTATCACAAAAAGAATGTGTATTCTGGCACCAAACTAGGAAACAGTAGCTTTCTTTAAAATCAGAAAGCATATAATTTTTAAAGATGTAACGTAACTATAATGGGCACCAACTTTCTTCCCTAACAGGAGTGTCTTTATGTAAATTCGAGAGTATCAACAGATGCAAAGACATCAGAGATGATGAAATGTCAGTTATGGGCAACAGAAAACTACCTCACTGCTGATGTGCATCCACACATCTGGTGCAAAGCCCACTGATACCTGAGATGAAATTTCAATGTTTGATGATCCTGCGCCCACTCAGCGTGTAAGGGAAAGCAAGTATTCAAATACATCGGTCAAGTGAGGAACATTAGAAGCTATAATCATATTTATTTAAAAAAGTGATATCAAATACAACCATATATATTCATGCCTATTTGGAGAACATTTTCAAAATATCGAACAGCGCTGCCATTTTCCAGTCAAAACAATGACTAAGCATTTCCACTTTCCCTTTTTAATCTTTTCAGTATTCTATGCTTTATATACACAAAATAGACAAAAATTATACAGGAATCCAGAGCCAAGGGCATGATACTGAAAACAGAGTCTTGACCAAAAAAAACCCAAAACTATTACTGAAATAAGATTTCTAAAATACACAACTATTAGGCAAGAGATGAAAAAAAAAATCCCTTACAAAATCCTCTACACTGATTTGTACACAGGGGGTTTCATGTAGCAAAAAATAAAATTTTATCAATGCTTGCATGCTTTAAAGACAGTATCAAGGTTTTTCTCTCTTTTTTTTTTTTTGCACAGTGGCATTTAAATATTACATCCCTTTCTGTTCAAACTCTTTTAAAAAGTCCCCTCCTAAATTCCCACAGTGGCTATACTGAGGATGGGGGGGATTAAAAGCAATGTGTAGTTACAATTATTTCCTTTTCTTAACAAAGAAAATAGAGTGAAAGTATTTTGATTTGGTAAAAGCAGTTGAAAAGTCATATGTACTAACTTTCTGAAGAACAGTGTTTGGGGAAGATGACTATGGCAGGTTAAATACTACAGCATTCCCTCCATGTCTGAAATGCAAATAAGGCAAAATGTGTGTATACAGGTTAAAAAGGTTTATTGCAAAACAGCTCATGCTTTTAAGATGAAAACCTGGATATAACACAAAGCTACAACCACCTCGAAACTCAAGAACTAAATATTTGGATCTAGCAACTTTGAATGTATTGAGTATTATTCTCACTTACTGATTCTGTGTGGGAAGGGAAGAGGTATATATGTATTACTGGTTAGACTTTGTTTCCTCTTTTTTTTTGGGTAATGATTTGTGAGTAACTACCAAGATTTACCAGGAGTTAAATTTGTTTTATGCAAGACAGTAAAGGCTTACTAAGTGCACAACATAATTTTCTGTCTAAGCTCTTGAAGAAAGTTTCTACATCAATTTTTCTTTTCCTTGGATTCTTACTTTGATTCCTTTAAAAGTGACGTGCTGGTAACATGAATTGCACAATACTATTTCTGTATAAGTCTGAGTTCTAGAGTTCTCCTATCCCATCCCCCTGTACTGGGTTTTTCAGTACAAAGCACACCATTTGTATGTTTTCATCATTATTTGAAAGAGTAATTAATTTAAAAAAAATTCACAGACTTTTAAAACTGTATCATGTTCTTGTTCATTTTTAAAAGCCTGTCAGTTTTGTAATAAAACAAAGCAGCTTGCAAATGATAGTATTTGTCTGAGATACAGAAACAGAATTGTTTACTAGGCACCTGCAGAAGCCATTTTAGCCCCCTACCACTTTGTAAGTCTGTAACAGAAACAATAGCCCAACATTAAAACACATCATAGATTTAAATTTGTATTGGTTATTTTTAAGCTGTCTGCAAAGTAATAAAGTATGAAAAGTAAGAAGTGTACCTTGGCTGAAAATTAAATTTAAACTTGCTGAAGTTCTTTGAAGGGCACCAGGAGCCCAAATGTTGGAGTAAGCCAGTCAGATATTAGATTAGTTTTAAGTCTACAAAAATGTAAGCATTTAAGCAGCTCATATTCATACCTGCTGTGCCTAACAAGAATTGCATGCAGGCATGACTGCATTACAACTCTTTTTCCTCCTGCCCTCATAAGACCGCGAAAGCAGTTTATAGAATTACACTTACAGAACTAATTCTGGAACATATTTAATGTAAGTATCTCTCATTCCCCCTGCCCCTTCGATTTCTACTGTCAGCAAACCATAAATTATGTCACATGGACCCTTTACTGCAAAACAGTAAAACTGTTGGATGAATGAAGTCTGAAATTCCCTCAAACATCATATCATAATTAAAAATAATAAAATAAAAATCTGTCTGCTCCCTTAGAATGGACTTTGGCCTAAAGCTATAACATGGGAAAAAAACCCCAACCCTTCAGCATGACAGAGTAGATAAAACTGGAAGTAGGCTCTAAATTAGTAAACATATTATAAGCATAGTTAAGCCACACTGAGAACTGTTTATCATCGAAAGAATGCACACAAAAAAATGACATCACTGTTTTACTGACTGCTTCTTGGCAGGTGAAGTTGAGGCCTGAGTTATAAAATATGTACTGTCAGTAATTACTACTATTCTTTACCTTGGGTGCAATGGAGAGGCACAGAGGAGATTCTGTCACAATCTACAACTCCTGGAAGGAGGCTGTAGTGAGATGGGTGTCAATCTCCCAGGTAACAAGAGGAAATAGCCTCAAGTTGCGCCAGTGGAGGTTTAGTTCAGGTATCAGGAAATATTTCTTCACTGAAAGGGTTGTCCAGCATTGGAACAGGCTGCACAATAAGTGGTTCAGCCCCCATTCCTGGAGCTTTTTAGAAGAGGTGTGGATGTGGTGCTTAGGGACATTAAGTTTAGTGGTGGACTTGGCAGTGCTGGGTTAATGGTTGGTCTCTTGCAGGTCCTTTCCAGCGACAGGGCTCAGAATTAACAGATGAGCTTAAACTGCTCTCCCAACTGCTTGACTAGACAGATATGCCCTCATCATTAAACTTGACATTCCACTGAAAATCAAACTGTTTTTTGTTGAATGACAATGTTTCTACACAGAAAGGAATGTCATTAGCCCTGTAATGACTCTCTCAGTTGCACTTTTCAGGCACCGTTACTTTATATTCCTTCCATATTAAAAGATTTGGGTGATGAAGTGACTTACAAAGTGACATTAAAGTTCAAAGGTAAACCTCCCTGTTACAGTGATTATAAAAACATGTATTTGGCCTGGGTTACAGTTAATGCCATTCAAGGGCTTAGATTTTGATCCAGGGCTGCTAGAGTTATAGAAATGTTACATTTTTATTATATTCTTATAATAGAGGATAAAATGTCCAAGGTCCAAGTATTGGCATCAGATTGCCAGTCTATACCTATTTATAAAAATTAGTCTTTTTTCAGAATCAGTTTATGGCACAACAAAAAAACGGAAATTAAAGCTGCAATTAATTTACAGATGAGTAAAGAAATAATTCAGTGCTGTAGAGATACCTTTCCTGCTTTCTGTTTAATAGAAATTTTAAACTGAAAGCAGAAAAGTATATCCTGAAGAATACAGCATTTCAAAATGGCATATGCATACATGGACTTTTAAAGCCATTGTTTAACTATATTAATTTGAGACATTACAAATAATTATAATGCGTACGACAGAATTATTTAAAAAAAGACAAAACTCAGTTTTTTAAAAGTCTCATGTCAAAATCCATATTGTCTTACACATACCTGGTTCTGGTGACATTGGTGAAAATTCAGCACATATGTAAGGAAAACAGAATTTAGCCCAGTTATGTATAATATAATAATATCCTAAGCTATCAGGAAACCATTGTTGTAAACAAATCTTTACTGAGAGGTAAGAGCCCTTTCATGTACAGTACCACTTGATGCTGAATGTGTATTTCCATCTAGCTACTATTCATTTCATACTAATTTTAATTAAATGTTACTTTTGTAACATTTAATGCAATGATGTAACTTAAGAATATTTTGATAAAGAAATTTGGGGTTATCTTTGAAAGATTCTTAGAATGCCTGTGCTAACTGTTAATGCTTTAATTGGACTACAGCTTATATATTCTATCTACAACATATTTCCATATAATTTATATGTAAACAGAATTTGTATTTCAAGCACCATTTAGGAAAATGAAACATATCTCTTTCGTTGCACTGAAGTTCCGAGCCAGGTTTGGTCACCCTTTTACACATTCATCCTGGATATCAAAACAAATGTCTTACAACCAATAGCATAAGCTATCTCACATACTTTGCTCCCCAATTTTTCTCAGGATCAGAAACAGCATGATAAAAATTTGTAAGGTGCGTGAATAAAGGCCATTCCTGAAAAAACTGCAACATTCTGACAGACACTCATAAAAAGCATTTCAGAAAGAACATCCACACAGGCATAAATATTCATTCTTAAAAGAGCTACTTGCACAGGGGTCATTTCAGATTGCAGGAATGCACCTTGTGTGTGGCACTGACTTTATGGCACCTATATCCCCTCCTCCTTTCTCCTAGATTCAGTTACAGTTCTCTCATACTGAAAGGCCAAAATGAAGGTTTGAGCTTGAAAAGGGGAAAAAAAAAGACTTTGGAAGAGGTAGAAAAGAAAACCTGTTCAACCCAATGGATTGTATCCTACTTTAGTAGTAAAGACAGTGGCTTAACAAGAAAGAACATAACAAACAAAAATTTATAAAAAACCTCATCAAACCAAATAAGGCAAGTTATATGCCAAAAACCAAAATGTTAAACATGGATTTAAAATTTTACAGTTGGAATTAAAAGTAAAACCACAAAGTGCTAGGAAGTCAGAAATCACTGAAAGATTCATGAGTAACATTATACTCAAGAATCCACTAAAGATTTTATCTTGAATTGTAAGTATGAAATCTATGGATTCTTGTTTCTCCTGCAGAATGGGTCATTTCAAAAGTGGACAGCAGGATCAAAAAGTTGATGTTAAGTCACCCAGAATCACAGAATATTCTGAGTTGGAAGGGACCCACAAGGATCCTCAAATCCACCTCCTAAAGTGAATGGCCCATAGAGGGATCGAACCCATCACCTTGGCCTTATTAGCACTCTGCTCTAATCAACTCAGAGCTCACAAAATAAATTTAAGATTAACAGAACTTAATTATTTTCCCCATTTTAGAGCGATTTATTAAAAGGAACATAATAATTTATCAGCACAACTTATTACTTGTGTCTCTTTTCCCATTAGTACTGAAGGAAATCAGTAGATGCTGGTTTTGGCACCATTTATATCTTATACAGAATTCTTCAAAACAATTTAAACTTGCTTTTTATATGTAAGTTACAGGTGCTACACTCATCTGACTTTGTTCATGTGAATAGTTCAGTAATTTTAACACTACTACTTTTTTGAGCAGATGTTTTGTAGTAGGAGTGCTACAGTTTTCTAAATTAGTGTGATCTTTTTCATATTTGCAGATTCCCTCTAAACTCTGACCTCCAGCAGCCCCCCTTTCATTCCTGCTTCCAGAACTCTGAAATGAACCCTGCTTGTGCAACATTCACACGGTAGAATTTTAATGGAGACTTAGCGTTTTGACAATAAGAGCGGAAAAAAATTATGTCATTTCTTCTCTTCTGAATTCAAGTGGTTTTTAACAGATTCCAGAGACATATTCATGGCTGCTTGAAGCATGTCTTCTTCACTCATATCACCTCCTAAAGACAATAAATGTGTATAAGCTGTAATAAATTCACAGAGCTGGTTCTTAACTGTAGTTAAATACTTTTGTTGTTCCTTTTGTCCACATCCACCTTTTTCCACCCCAACCACAAAATTGGTTTTGTTTTTAAAATCATTGAACATTGTGAACTTAGTTTTCCACCAACAACGGTCTGTTTGTAACACATAATACACATCAATTTTGGATCACCAATACCTAATACTGGTAAGGTCTGCATTTATGTTCTACTGAAAACTGGTTCCAGTAATTTTGTCAGATATTAACCCAAGTGGTCATACAACTTTAAAAGTAATTTAGGAAACAAATAAGTGGCACAAATCCTGTCAAAGATTCCAATTTGTAATGCTGAAGACAAACAAAACAACAAAAAGCAAAGCGAGAACTCAAGTGATCGAATAGCAATGCTCTTCATTTTGAAACAGGATATTGAGATTCAAAGAGGAACAGGCTTTTCAGGAAAGTGATCCTTTCCTTCACTGCCAAAAAAGCAATGGCTGTGACAGTCTGAATGGCTGCTGGAGTGAGGAAGTTGGCAGACAAGGAAGGTTAGGAAACAGCACAACACAAAGGGGAAAAAGACAAATATTTCAGTGTTGGATGTAACTGTAAAAAACAATACCTGGGTCAGCTTCTTGAGTGCTTGAGCTAAGAGTTGCCTTATCATGTAGGTTTGGCGTCTGATCTTGCTGCTGTAGCTGTTGTTGCTGTCTGAAAGTGTCATAAATTTGCAAGAGACTAAGATTAACATCAGTATGACACCTGAGTCAAGTTCATTTCATTGTAAGGAAGACCAAGAAACAGAGGTAGAAGCTGTTTGGTACAATAAAATCTCAGTACTTAAAATCTCTTCCATCATTTCACCCTGCTAACCTTCAGACACCTATCTTCACAGTATTATAGCCCAAGCCACATTACTATTTTCCCACCATTGGGAAGTTCTGCATTCTTATCCTACCACACGAAGTCTAACTCCTCCCATCCATAGTATTTCTCCCTGGTCTTTGTTTCTTCCATCACTAGAAGACAGAGATAAGGAAAAGCTACAACAATAACATAACTATGTATTAAGAAAGTACACCAGAACAGCAACATAAAATATCTACAATGCTTTCACATGATGCACATGAGAAGCATCACTACTAGAAGCAAAGTCTTAAAGAAGTAGTATTTTTTGTCAGGAGGATAATTACAGAAATTTATAGGATTTCATTTAAAATACTTCTATAGCATGTGTATTTTCTTTCTTCACAAGACTGCTGTTGCATTAGTAACAAACCCCCTCTTATTTACAGGTTTCTTCATTGGAACCACCTGAGAACAGTAAAATTTAGGTACTGTTAAGAAATCATGTTAAGAGAGAAAAGTCAAGCTGGACCTCGGTAAGAAATCCATCCACACCCCAAAAGCACTGAAAAATACGACATGTACTTCCACATGCAGTTTTCTAACAACTACTTTACTTTTCAAAATAGGCTTGTCTTCTCCTTCGCAGTTCTTCTGAAGAAAGGGATTCTGTCTGACTGCTGTGAGACGACTGAGGAACACTCTGCGGTAACGAGCCTGAGAGCTCACTTCGACGACTGCCTAAAACCAGAACATGCCACATCCTACTCATTACAGTAAAATGAAGTTAGCAAATGACATACAGCTTAAGAATACGTCTTCAAACTTGAAAGGAAGAAAGAAACTTGTTGGAGAAATAAGCACCTAGACTAACTTCCCTTGATACTATCTCTCCTCCTCACCTTAGGACTGGTTTCCCTTCCCTCCTGCCACCCTTAGCCAATTTGTTCTTCCTTCCTAATGATCAATGGAACGTGAAAGTTATAACTTTTCAAAAAGCAGAACAAAGAGAGCTACAGGAAATTCTGGATCATCCTTCCATGCCTCAAAGCCAATCTTTCCAGAGAGCCTGATGCATGCTGGAAAGTGCCTGACAAACTGATTCCAGTAGCTGCCTAAAGCATAAGCAACACAAACACTAGCAGAGAAATTTAGATGGACACTGCACCTTGCATGCTGAGCTGAATGGCTCTGCGAAGATCAGCTTCTTCATCCTCCATATCAATTTCCTGCCTACTTAGAGCCAGGGCTCTCTGAAAATTCTCTTCATCTTCATCTAACATGCCTGTTCCATCAAAAGGATGGTTAACTTCTATTGCTTGGTCCACATCACTTCTGGGTAGCCTGTGAAATTCACGTGTTTATAGCAAAATTCAGACAGAAGTTATATTATATTTTAGAGTGAGTTTTAAAATTACTGTTTTCTGCTGATTTAACTCTAGGGTTTTTTAACTTCAGAAAAAACGTTTCTATTGTGAAAGTCTGTTACATAAACAAGTATTTTACTTTCTACATAAAAAAGCACAAAAGAGCTGCAAGCAGCTGTAAAGCAACCTTAAAAACTCATTTGCAGCACACTGCAACTCTAAAGCCAGGCACATGTTGACAAGAAGCTGTTAGACAGGAAAATTTTCAGAAATCATAATCCTACAAAAAGCTATAATACATGCTGTTCAAACCTACTGCTATTTAAACAGTTACACCAGCAGAAAATAGAGTATGTGGTCTCCTCAGGAAGCTTTGAAGACCACACTAAAGCAAAAGATCCTCTGTAAACTGTACACACTTTCCACATTGCTGCCAACTATTCCATCAATTTACAACATCAGTTTAACTTTACAAAGGGGAAGAAATAATAATGAATTCCTCTGAAAAGCCTTAACCCTTTTTATCAGTTTGCAATTTATTCACCATGAAAATTGAATAAAATTATTGCAGAAGTAGTACTTTATACATTTTCAAGGATGTTTTATATTAGCAAAATGCATCAAAACTGAGCAGCACCACAACACTGGAATGAAATTACTCCAAAAGAAAATGGTGTATGATTTATATGATGTGAAATTCACATTTGGGTTTCTTGTTGTTTTCTACTTATGACAGAATGCACAAGCTAGTCTTAATTATAGGTTAATTACTATTCACCATAGTTTGGTAGGATTTGCTAACCCATTTTAATCACAAAGTTAAAAATCTGCACTATAATATGCTTATGCACGTGGAAAAACTCAATCCTTATTAAGGCAGTTTTTACCCACTTAAAAATACACCATTTAAAAATAAACCATTTGTTGTCTACCAACTTGTTTTTACTGTGTGCAAAAGCAGTAAACGTTGCACTAAAGGTACTTCTAATTACTCAAGGGGGTTGTCTCCATGTGGCATTAATCATGGAAACCAATCATACTGAACATTATTAAAATGAAATCTCTATTTACCTTACCTCTGATCTCTTGACTGTGCTGCCTCTTCCCCAATTAGTTTTGGTCTCTGCATTTGCTGTACCCGAATCATCTGCAGTAGCTGATCAGCCTCACAGTCTGGCAGGTCTCCTTTTACTACAAATATGGAATAACCTGAGAAAAAGAAATCATAAGTCCATGGCATTAAGGTGCAGATATAAACACTCTAAAATGCACACTCCATGGAACACAATGATGTGCCATTTATTACAACGTAAGACTCTACCTTTCATTATAAAGACTTGGGTTATTTCACTATTTCAATCATAAAACTAAGGGTAGTTGAAGTTCTAAGAAATAATAATTATTACCTACTTTTAATTAATGACATTTAACATCTGCAAGTTACTATTTAACATCTGCAAGTTTCTATTACCTTCCTGTTGTAATTGAGCCAAGAAAAGTGCAAGATATGTGTCTGATATTAGTTCTGGACCCATCAAGAGAGAGTTCAAGTTAAACCACTGTAATTAAAGAAAAAAGAGGTTGAGAAAACAAACTAGCATAAAGATTACTCAATAATTCATTTCTGTACATTGTGGTAATTTTCTATGATGGAATATCCAAATAAATCTAGTAACATAAATTATCAAATAAAATTCTTTTGAAGCACAATACCTATACTGCTAAAGGTTATCTTCAAATACTCTTCAGCTAACAGGAGATCTGAAGAGTGGAAATTACTGCATGCTCTCTCCCATTACTGAATACTGGTACCAGGTAAACAGATTAAAACAGATAATTCTTCTACCACTGTATTTTGATTTATTTTGGACATCACTGTAAAACTGTGCTTAATCCTACTTTTAAAGCTGAGACTAATGAAGTAAGAAACCCTTCATAAGTTAATGCTGTGTGTTAGGAAATTAGTAGTTACAGTAAATATATGTTAAATTATTTCCATTAAATACTTTCATTACACATTCCGCCTTTAATAGCTGGTGATGCTGGAAACTATTGTTTACCCCTGAGATTATTTTTAAATTTAAAAATTAAGAATAATTAACTCATATTTAATATGCTGACAGTATAGCACTGTATTACAACAGGGGACACTTGATATAAATATATACAGACCATTTCTAGTTTCCTGAAGAAGATAACTAGTAATTTATAATACTTCAAGAGAGAAACAATATTATATAAAACTTCTAGACAGAAAATATATTCAACATGGGCCATAAAATATTCTACCCTTAAACCCCCACATATATTGCAATGAAACCAAAGAATCTTTTTTAATACCTTACTCATTCGATATTATCTAATTTTAACCAGGAAGCACCATTTCAGATAGTAGAAAGAGAATTCCATCTTCATTCTCACAAAAAATGCATTGATCTAACCAAACTTCCACATATGCAGTCACACACCTGCAGCCAGACTCATACTATAAGTGACTATCTACCACTCTGTCTGGCAATACTTAATTAGCCAAAACCACTCTGCCACTAGGAAAGAGTAAGAAGACCACCAGTGTAGGAGCACTGGGGAATAAAATGTTATGTAAAAAATACAATGCACAGACTACAGAAACTTTTAAAAGGGAATATGGAGGAGAAAGTTTTGGTAAACTAATTTTGCTTTAACTGTAACAGAAGAGAAGCAGGTTAAATAAATCCAAGTCAACAAATTTTCTCTATCTTTTCTCATTATCCAGTGTTGTCTTCATGTGGTTACAAGCAAAACACGTTCCCCCTCCAACTTAGGATGTTTCAGGTTAGAATGCTCTCTCACAAAATTCCACCCAATATGGTTGTATATATAATAAGGAGCATTCCCATAATTTTAAGAGACCATCCTTTTTGATATCAAATAAACCAAAATTGCCTGTAAGCATTAGCCATACTTTTAAACTGAAGCAGAACAGTAGAGTTCAGTTTGCTTACTCAGAGGTAATTTTTCTCTTTTTTTTTTTTAATCTGGATGACAACATAGGTAGCCAGCACTTGCAAAAATGATCCAAATGGGCAAAGAGACTCTTGCCTCACTATTACAGAATCTAAAGGCTGTTTTCCATTAACATTTTCTAAGAAAAAAGCCACCTGAAAAAAACAAACATCAAACCAGCTCATGTTGCATAAAAGCTTATGAAGTATGATCCAGAAGGATGACTGGCCACTGAAATAAGACACTGCATTGATGTTGCAAGGGACATGGATATGAATTATTATATATGTACCAGATAATATTTGTATGGCCATCCCTTACCTTCAATAACTATCTCCTGATTAGAATACAATTACTTCATAAAGTTTTCCAAAATAGTACAAAGTTGTGATTCTACTTTCCCCAACCTCATTCTAATGGATACTCTTAAATGCTAGCAATTATAAATATTAAATCATTTGAACTTTGAATTTTTTTTATACCTCTTGTCAATAATGTAGTTCATTAAAATAAGTTTGTATTCTATAGGGATCCTAATCCTTGTCTAGACTCCCTGCTCCTCCCCCATACAATTTTTTCTGCTATTTTTCACACAGAAAAAACCCAACAGCCTAGCTTAAATATCACAGAGACTCTTCCAGAGCTGCATCTCCCTAAAGGACAGGTTCACTCAGGAATTGCTGGTCTTTCCCCAGGCTAACAATTATAATGAGTTGCCTGGCATTTTTTGTGATAAAACAAACATTATTTTTTTTTAATATGGCATACTATTAAAGTAAACTGCAGCTGAAGCTTGCAAAAGGCCAACATGTGATCTACTCGCAACCACTTTTCCACACCCATTCTTAAGTTAATATTTAAATAAAAAAAGACAATGTCACCTGTTTTCCTAACTTTCGAACTGTAAACCAGTGTTCCTTATAATTACAAATAAATGATTTTTCATTTCTGTAAAAAGAAAAACAAAAGGTATAAATAAAATTAAATACTCTAAAATCAGAATACAGGTTAATGCTTAAGTTCTTTGCAACCACTGATTCAAATTTATATAATAAAATTTCAGGAATACAACTGTTGATGCTACATTACAGAATACTTATACTGCTTTTATAACATTTAGGAAGTTGTCAGTATCACTGAAATTTCCATATACCTGTGATATCAGAGATACTAAGACATCATGAAGGCACAGAGGACAGATACTCATATGTACCCCCCAAAAAAATAAAACAAAACCCCAAGGTATAATACAAACATCAGAATGCAACAGAGTTTGAAATAGTAATTTTAAAGAAGGATTTAAATCATAAATTAAGAGTATTTTTTCAGTAAAATGAAAGCAGGGTGCTAAAGAAGTCTTACATAGGGTCGATCCCAAGTCTCTGATACTCTGGGCTGTTGAAGAGGATTAGTTCTAAACCCCACACTTTCAAGGCATTGCTTATAACCTGTCAAAAAATAGGACTTTTCATGAGTCAAACCATCAAAATTTGAGCAATGTAACCACCTTAGCTACTATAAACAACTACACTGTTCTTGTAAAACTTAGATTTCAAAACATAGCAAGGAAACCTAGGAATCACATTATGCAAAATGCAGCTGTCATGAACTTGCATGCAAACATAACACTTATACCTTATCTAAGGGGAAGTAACAAAACTAGGATTTAACTGAGATGTGTTAAATCAAAAACAAAGCTGTAACTTCACCTCCCACACACATTTGAGTAGTTGTTACCTCTGCTCTCAATGCACTGCTCTGCCCTCCCTCCCCAGTACAAACTCAATCTTTCTCCACAGTAACTATTGGAAATTCTGTACTGCTGGATTGTCATGGGATCAATCAGACACTGAACTGAGCACAAACTCTTTTACAGTAACTCTTTAAGGCTACATGAAATAATGCTTTAAGAAATTTAAATTAACAATTCAATTTGCTTTCAGGAAGCCAACTGTGCAGCAAGTGAGAAAATCCATGACAGGACAAAAAAGTAGAATGGGGAAGCATAGTTTTTTCAGCTTCTATACTGAAGCAACACAATCAAGAATACAAGGAAAGCCAAACTAAATGGTTTTTCACTGAACATAAAAACAGCCCTGTCTTACCATAGGGAAGAGGGATTCTGGAACATGGAAAAGCACCTCTGAAAGCTTGGGAGAAAGCCAAAGGTGCAAAGCATTGCCTACAGCTCTAGTCTAGACACAAGACCCAGTTTGGTGTTCAAAACCCTTTTTGTTGTTTTTCTGGTTAAAGTATTTATTATTGATTACTTTTCCACTATGGCCCTTAAAAAAACCCAACCGAACAAGAAAAATAATAAAACCAGCTCTGAAGTATCTGGAGTGAGTTATAAAAACTGGAATGCAGATGCTTTCTGCAGATCACTGTGATAACCCTGTAATCGCTGTCAAGAGCTTTAGAGTCTATGATTTGAGAAAGCAATCTCAATTCTGCTTTTTCACCTGTTGTCCATGGGAGCCAATGTTTACACCTAAAGTGTCTATAAGAAGCAGCTTAGAAATCAAGCTTATTGCCAGCAGGTGTCATTTCACAGTTCTATGCTTCTATGTGTTTAAGGGCCCATGAACTGAAGAACTGCAAGTCACTGCTCTTAATGGAAAACACTCTGAAGATTTGGAAGTCCAGCACTTAATCCCATTAAGCCCATAAATTGGCAACTAGATGAAAAAGCTCATTGTCATTTAAATTATATGAGAGAACATATACTGCATAAACAGAAAATTGTGTAAGAAGAGAGCTGTGCTTACTTGAATTGAGAAGAATCCACTATCATCCATATTTACAGAAGGCTGCTGCTCAGTGTGAGATTGGGAGGGAGAAAAGAGAAAAATGGTGTAAGCATAAAAGGTCAAAAATAATTGAGTTTTGAAAATAAATGTAATTGCATATTCTTAAAGCAACAACTTGTTATGTCCCTGTCTGTAAGGCTGATTACAACGCTCCAAACAGGCATATTAATTTAAAACTCAAACCTTTAAATTAGAAATGCTCAGTGCTTAAAGGGCAGACAGGCATGGGCACTTCTGTTCCTATCTGACACTGGATTACAAAAACAAAAGGCTAATCACCGATCCTCCTTGCCATCTTTGACCTTTCTACTTGTAAGATGAATATAGCTTTCTGTAGAATTATTGTGCTAATAACATTTGAAAATGCCAAATCTAAGATGCATGAATGAAAAGGACTACAAATTTAAGAGCTTTCAGCACTAGAAAATTAACCTTGTCTAGCTTAGCAAGAACAGCAGGTCTGTGCTAAACAATGTTACATTTCAGGTAAATATGAAGCAACCCCAAATTAAGATGATTTTACCTGTAAAAATGTTCTATATTCTTCACTAGATACTCCTCCCTCTGCCATTCTCATCCTTTCTTCCTCATCCAACTGCTGTGCAATAGAGGATAACTCTACAGGGCTAAAGTATTCCCCTTGCAGCAAATTATTCAGGCAGTGTTGAGCACACAATGAGCCTTCTTGCTAATATTGGAAGAGAAAAAAATACCAAAGACAACAAGAAAATCAGGTTTACATAAACTCTGTAAAATGACTCAACGTTTTTCATTCTGGCAAACTTCCTGCCCTCCCCACTCACCCAGAATACCATGTATTCTTTGAATGTATACACTGCAAGCTATAGAATACAACCCTCCCATTAACTTTATGGGAAAAAACAAACAAACAAAAAACAAACAGGCACACTTTCCTCAAAGGAAATTAATTTCATGTAAAAAATGTTTTTGAAAACACCGTCAAAATTGCCAATGACCCAACTGAATCACACAGGGACTCTGCAACCAATGGATTCTGTCCTCTTCCAAATCACCATCATGTGAAAACAAAACAGTTTAGAGTTCTACTTCTCAGTAACTAATGTCTTCTGTTAACAGACTCTCATTCTTCTTCAACTTTTCTTCCCTGACAGGTGTGGCTGTTGAAATCTGCTCTCTGCATTACTGCTGAGGAAGTGATTTGGAGCTGGAGGAGCAGTAAAGCTCATTTTCTATATGAAATTTACATATAAGAAGTAGGTAAAAGAAGCTCCACTAGTCCTAGAACCCTGATGACAATGATGAGGGGACAAGAAAAAACTTCTTAAATTCAGCATATTAAACACTGAAAATATATTTTGTTGATAAACCATTTAAATAAAAAGTGTTTTAGATACTTTGTTACATATCCAGTGCATTGCAGATAACAGAAATGTAATGTAACATTTTTAGAATGTCAATGCAAATTTAAAGTAAGTCAATTAGAAGTGTCAGTCATGATTTTGTAGGACAAAATAAAAAATATCTAATCTGAATGAATGCATGTCAAGCTCCATTATTTTCCTACGGGCAGATAAATTACTGTCATGTTAAAAAAAACCAAAACAACACAAACCAACCAAATTAGAGTTTCCCATGCAAAAGCAACCTTTCTCTTTTTACAAATAACTAAACTCCAAGTGAAAGACAAGTAGCATCAGTTTTAAAATCCTGCTTTTCTCTTTAATCAGTCTTCACTTTTATTTACATGAAGAACTCTAATGTCCATGCGCTCTATTAAAAACAAAACCAGAACCCCTTAACAAAAATACAGAACACCCCTCCCTCATGCCAGACACACAGAAACTAAGAATACAAGAGTATGCCTCTGAGGAATATTCTTTAAACTTCCACGAAAGCTTCACACAAATCCCACGTAGAACACTCTCATGATCTCCCTTGAAGCAGAATCCTTGAAAGTTCCCTTTACTCCAGATTACAGAATCTTCCAAGGGCTTCATCAGTTAATTGAGCAATGAGTTATTAAAACCAGACTGGCTGTACAGCCAGGCTTCAATGGAATCCAGAAACCTCCTCTTGGCTCACACTCCTCCTGTAACAAGAAACTCAAGACTGAACACCAGCTCCTGTCCCTCGGGACCACATCCCTACCGTTGGTCTTATGACAAACTGTAACAGCAGAACCTGCTCAACAGTCACAGGTTTCTCCATTAGACATAATAAAATACCTCTAAAAATTAGTTGTACTACAGGCTTACATCTTAATTTCACTAAAAGGACTTTTCTGTATTTGTACAGTTTTATCTTAAAAATAATAAACCTTAATTTTCATATGGAAATGTTACACATATCAAGTGCAAAATGCAGAAAACTGATCATACGACTTTTACAGACATTAATTTCTGTTCTTTTGTGCAAAGAACATTACACTTCCCCTAACCTGAAATCCTCTCGTTGAAACCTCTCCTGATACAAACTGCTGCCCTGCCTTCAGTCTTTTCAATCACTTGTATCTTATTAAGGAAAGGACAAACTTCTAAGATGGGGGCTCCTGAAGCACCATTCTTAAATCCTACTTTCTGCAACTGTCATTTCCGTCTTAAAAGTGACACATTGCTTACTTCCTGATTTTGTTAAATTTCCTTTATAAATACCATGTTTCTCATGCCTTTTGATGGAAACACCTGAGGTGTGCAGATTCAAATGTGCCTGTATATGCAGCACTTCAAAGTATATTGACAGCAGTTAACAGGGGGGAAAAATACCCCATAAGAAAAAAAGGCAGAGATTCAATTACATTTTCCATAGAATAACAGGATAAAAACATTAGGTATTCCAATTTAAAACAGGCATTCAGGTGGAACTTTTTAACTGGGTAACTAACCAGGGAGCAGCTACGTTTCACATGTGGGAGACCAAAGACTGTACACTTCCCCTTCCCCAAAACCTGTAGCAACTAAAAAATACCATCACCTTGTAACTTTGAATGTATTACGCTTTGTCACTTCAGTTTCAGCAGAGTTTTGTTATTAAACTAGAAGACAATTTAGTCGTTAATAAAAGTTATCATTTCATTATGCGATAGGCAAGGACAGATAAGAGAAGGGTAAACTTCCCTTAAACTGTTTTCAAATCTAGACTGAAACTCAAGGTCATTGTAGCAGAGGCCATAATGGATGAAATCCAACACTTATTCTCTGAACAGCAGCTGCTTAACACCACAGCACTTGCCAAATTTTGCAACCCAGACCAAGTTTGAAAGAACACTCCTCAGTTTCTATGTACTTCAGAACAGCAATTTTATTTTTTTAAGGAAGTTATACTGCTATCTTGCTTAATTTCCTAAGTAAACCAACCATTACACATGAGAACAGTGTAACAGAACTAGTGTTAAGATTAACACAATAAAGCTGAAGAGACATTAGCAAAGTACATGAAAAAAGACAATTATATTTGAACAGCATTTAAACAGAAGAAGTTTATATTTGGGAACTTGGAAAAATCACAGCAGTTCATAGAAGCATTTCTTCGCCACAACAGGAAGTACTGTTCATCAGCGCACAGAACCACAGTATATGAATCAGGATTTCTTTAACAGCTCTCCCTCTTCCTGCTTGTTACACAACCTCAGACAAGCCAGGCTCGGTGAAGAGATGAGTCTGAGGGCACAGAGACAACCCTGCTCACCTTCAGACTCATTTTTCAGCCATGTGAGCTCTCCCTCAAGAAACACGAGCAAGTGCAGCCCGCACCTTCCCGCACCTGAGGTTCATTTCTACAGCCCCCAGAAGGGCAGTCCCCGCGCCAAAGAGGCCGACGGGGCTCAGCCCTGACTCATTCTGATCTGTGGTAACGACATTCCCTTTACCGCAGAGCCGGCAGGGTCCAG